>NC_041389.1:488852981-488879683 GCF_002162155.2 Triticum dicoccoides | reverse complement strand
GTTCACTGTTCATCCAATCGATCGGCTTCAGTTAACAGCAATAGCGAAGGAATCACTCCATCGGGTTCAGTTAACAGCCATCGATCGATCGCTCGGGTTCAGTAACGCGTAGCCTGCAGTGCAATTGCTCAGGTTCAGTTAGAGCCCAATGCCTCGCTCGGGTTCAGTTAGAGCCAATGCCTCGCACACACGCACGTACGTGTACGAGAGAAACGCGCATCGTTCGGCCACCGACCTCCCACCGTAATCGGTAACTCCCCGAAATTTTCCTCCCCCTCGCTTCTACCACGGTTTTTTCTTCCTGGATGGCCCAAAGAATGTCATGCAGCTGCGTCTCCGGCCCGCCCAGGATGAAAAGCCCATTTTCTGTCATGATTTTTTGTCATAGAAGTAGGAGCCCGCCACATCTATGATGATACCGGGTTTTGTCACAATTATCGTCATAGAAGTGTCATATGTATGACAGGAAAAAAATTCGTTCGGCCCAAAATGTCACGGATGTGTCTTTTTTTTGTAGTGTATGGTTGGATGCAGAAAATCCTAATGCAAAAGAACGACACTTTATATTGCCACTTGTGATAGGGACCTTTATTATGCAGTCTGTCCCTTTTATTTCTTCCATATCACAAGCTCATATAAAGCTTATTTTATCCACACTAATAGATCATACATATTTAGAGAGCAATTTTTATTGTTTGCAACAATGACAACTTACTTGAAGGATCTTAGTCAATCCATAGGTAGATATGGTGGACTCCCATGGCAAAATTGGGTTTAAGGATGTTTGGAAGCACAAGTAGTATCTCTACTTGGTGCAAAGAGTTTGTCTAGCATGAGGGGGAAAAGCAAGCTCAACATGTTCGATTATCCATGACAATATAATTTATTTCGGATATAAGAAAACATAACCCATTACGTTGTCTTCCTTGTCCAACATCAACTTTTTAGCATGTCATATTTTAATGAATGCCCACAATCATAAAAGATGTCCAAGATGGTATATTTATATGTGAAAACCTCTCTTTCTTTATTACTTCCTATAAATTGCAATGATGACCAAAACTATGTTTGTCAACTCTCAACAACTTTTATTCATCATACTCTTTATGTGTGAAGTCATTACTCTCGATAAGATCAATATGATCTTTTTTGTTTCTTTTTATTCTTTCTCTTTCTTTTACTCCCTCAAGATCATAGCAAGATAGCAAAGCCCTTGACTGAAAACTAATCTTTATTATATATAGCTCACGGACTCGATTACATAGATAGGGGCCAACACAAAAAGTCAAAGCTAGATCATACTAAACTTTATTATAGTAGATCAAGATATAATCAAAAGGATCGAACTAAGAAAAACGCTAAAGAGGGAAGTGTGATGGGGATACGATACCTGGGCACCTCCCCCAAGCTTGGCAGTTGCCAATGGGAGTGCCCATACCCATGTGATTATGTCTCTTTCTTAAGAGATGGTGATGTAATATTCTTGGCGATGATGCCCTTAGGATACGGTTCTCTTCCTCGAGCTTATTGACCTGCTATTTAAGATCCATTGTATCCTTACAGAGTTTATCCGCGACTGTTAAAGCTTCTTTCACCCATGGATGTTGCATAGCTGCGAGAGAACAAGTAACACTCCTTTTCATATTTTCACGAGAAAGAAATCTAGCATTGGGAGGTATAACCGAATTTGGAATTGCTGAGCTTTGGAGTTCCTCCATCATAAATCTAGCTTGGAGATGAGAAGTAACTTCTTGATCCTCCTCCATAGCATCTATCCTTTTTAAGTCGGCCTTCATCTCTTCCTCCATTGATGGCCCAAAGCGGTTAGCATCGCTATTTGCTCTTGGCCCCAGTGTCAGATTAGATACCCGACTATCTCCAACTGACTCTTGAGAAGACATCTTGCTCTAATCTGCGGCAGAAACAACTCAAAAACAAAAACAAATGATTTCGTCGTGGTACGGTTGTCAAAACCTTCGGGAGATTATATAATGAATTTTTACCGACCAAAAGAAGTATCATGCAACAAAACAAAGTCCTGATGGCACATGAGGTGCCCACGAGGCAGGGGGCACGCCTAGGGGGTAGGGCACGCCCTCCACCCTCGTAGATGCCTCGTGTCCTTTCCGGACTACTTCTTATTTTTCCTATTTTCCTAAATATTCCAAAACCGAGAAAAATTGCTATTTGAACTGTTTTGGAGTCGGTTTACTTCCGCTTTAGATCTACGAGGGTACGTGGACACACTCTTCCCCTCTCGTTGCTATGTATCTCCTAGATGGATCTTGAGTCAGCGTAGGAATTTTTTTGAAATTACATGCTACATTTCCGAACACAGGCCGTTGTTA
The DNA here is from genome assembly GCF_002162155.2 of Triticum dicoccoides. Taxonomy (NCBI): domain Eukaryota; kingdom Viridiplantae; phylum Streptophyta; class Magnoliopsida; order Poales; family Poaceae; genus Triticum; species Triticum dicoccoides. Next base: position 488,877,335 of record NC_041389.1, on the reverse strand, counting down.
CGTCTCCAACGTATCTATAATTTTTGATTGTTCCATGTTGTTATATTATCATTCTTGGATGTTTTACAATCATGTTATAGTCATTTATATCATTTTTTGGTACTAATCTATTGACATAGTGCCCAGTGAAAGTTGCTATTTTTTGCATGTTTTTTACATTGCAGGAAATCAATATCAAAGGAGTCCAAATGCAACGCAACTCCTGGAGGATTTTTTGGGCCAGAAGAAAGCTAGTGGGCCAAGGAAGCACCTGAGGGGCTCCTCGAGGGGAGCAGCACCCAACAGGGCCCGCCAGGAGGCCCAGGCGCGCCCAGGTGGGTGCTGCCCACCTCGGGTGCCTCCCGAACCACCTCTTTGCTCTATAAATACCACAATATTCCAGAAACCCTAGGGAAGTCAACGAAATATTGATCCAGCCGCCGTAGAGTCCAGAACCACCAGATCCAATCTAGACACCGTCACAGAGGGGTTCACCACTTCCATTTGTGCCTCTCCTATGATGCGTGAGTAGTTCTTATTTGCAGACCCACAGGTCCGTAGTTAGTAGCTAGATGGCTTCCTCTCTCTGTCTCTCTCTCTCTCTCTCTCTTGATTATCAATACAATGGTCTCTTGGAGATCCATAGGTTGTAAGTCTTTTTATGGTGTGTTTGTTGGGATCTGATGAACTTTGAGTTTATTACCAGATCTATGTTTTTATCCATGAAAGTTATTTGAGTCTTCTTTGATCTCTTATATGCATGGCTGCTTATAGCCTCGTATTTATTCTCCGATATTTGGGTTTTGTTTGGCCAACTTGATCTATTTATCTTGCAATGGGAAGAGGTGTTTTGTAGTGGGTTCGATCTTACTGTGCTTGATCCCAATGATAGAAGGGGAACCGACACGTATGTATTGTTGCTACTAATAATAAAAAGATGAGATCTATATCTCCGCAATAGATAAACACTCGTCTACATTATGTCATCGTTCTTATTGCATTACTCTGTTTTCTCATGAACTTAATACACTAGATGCATGCTGGATAGTGGTCGGTGTGTGGAGTAATAGTAGTAGATGCAGGCAGGAGTCGGTCTACTAATCTTGGACATGATGCCTATATAATGATCATTGCCTAGATATCGTCATGATTATTTGAAGTTCTATCAATTGCCCAATAGTAATTGTTTTCCCACCGTTTGCTATTTTTCTCGAGAGAAGCCACAAGTGAAACCTACGACCCCCAGGTCTCTTTTCATCATATTTGCCTTTGCGATCTATTTTCTCTTGCATTTATTTTCAGATCTATTAAACCAAAAATACAAAAATACCTTGCTGCAATTTATTTTCTCCGTGATCTATTTATCCTATCTACACTTTTACCTTATGTTTTTTGCCTATCTTGAGGCACCGTACCCGAAAGGGATTGACAACCCCTTTAACACGTCAGGTTGCGAGTATTTGTTATTTGTGTGTAGGTTCTGTTTACGTGGTGTGAGGAGGTTCTCCTAATGGTTTGATCACCTTGGTCTCATCACTGAGGGAAATACGTACCGTCGCTATACTGCATCATCCCTTCCTCTTTTGGGAAATACCGACATAGTTCTAGCAGACATCAAAAGGAATTTCTGGCGCCATTGCTGGGGAGTATCTTCAACATCAACCAGGTTCCTAATCACAAACCTCATCTCCTTGCAATTTACATTATTTTCCATTTGCCTCTCATTTTCCTCTCCCCCACTTCACAAAAATTTGTCATTTTATTCGCCCTCTTCTTTGTTTGCCATTTTCTCATCAGATCTGTTTTTTAGTGCAATCTTGTTGTGTAGTCATCATGACTCAAGAGAACACCAAGTTGTGTGATTTCTCAAATACCAACAACAATGATTTTATTGGCACTCCTATCGCTCCTCCGCCACTAGTGTGGAGTCTTGTGATATTAATACTGCTTTGTTGAATCTTGTCATGAAAGATCAATTTGCCAGTACTCCTAATGAGGATGTCGCGTCCCATCTTAACACATTCGTGGAATTATGCGATATGCAAAAGAAAAAAGATGCGTACAATGATGTTGTGAAGTTGAAATTATTTTCATTTTCTTTGCGAGACCGTGCAAAAAATTGGTTTTCTTCTTTGCCTCGCAATAGTATTGATTCTTGGAACAAGTGCAAACATGCTTTTATCACCAAGTATTTTCCGCCCGCAAAAATTATTTCCCTTAGAACCCAGATCATGAATTTCAAGCAACATGAACATCAGCATGTTGCACAATCTTGGGGAAGGATGAAATTGATGCTAAGGAATTGCCCAACTCATGGGTTAAATCTTTGGATGATCATACAAATTATTTATGCGGGATCGAATTTTGTTTCTCGTAATCTTTTAGATTCCGTCGCAGGATGTACTTTTATGGAAATTACTTTGGGTGAAGCTACTAAATTTCTAGACAATATTATGGCAAATTACTCGCAATGGCATACCGAAAGAGCTCCTACTAGTAAAAAGGTCAATTCGGTAGGAAAAATAAATTCTTTGAGTGAAAAAGTTGATGCTCTTATGAAGTTGGTTGCTAATAAAAGTGCTCCTATTGATTTTAATGATGTGCCTTTGTCTACTTTAATTGAGCAAAATAGTGATGCCATAGATGTGAATTTTGTCTCACGAAATAATTTCAACAACAATGCTTATGGAGGTAATTTTAGTCCTAGGCCTTTTCCTAGTAATTACTCTAATAATTATTGTAATTCCTATGGTAATCCCAGCTACAATAATAATAGAAACACCTCTGATCTTGAGAGCAATATTAAAGAATTTATCAACACGCAAAAGGCTTTCAACACTTTGATAGAAGAAAAGTTGAGTAAAATTGACGATTTGTCTAGAAGTGTTGATAGAATTTCTCATGATGTAGAAACTCTCAAGATGAAAATTTGTGTGCTTAAAGTTGAAGAATCAATTAAATCTCTTTATGTTTCTATGGATGAAAGTAAGAAAAGAACCGCTATGCTTAGAGCTAAAAGAGAATTTTTAGAAAAAGCGTTTTCAAGTGATTACTATCATAAAAGTGATGCAAATCTTAAAGTGGTTGGTGTTTCTTCTATTGATTCTTTGTTTAGTAAATTTAAGATTGATGAAAAGGGGACTGAAGAAGAGTCAACTTTAATTATAAGGCGTCCCTATGGTTCGGAGGGTAAACTTGTTGAAAAAATTGATAAAAGTGGGTTTGAAGTGGTCAAGACTTTAACTAGTGATGTGCCCACTATTTTGGATTACAAAGACTTTAATTAGGATAGTTGATCTTTGGTTGATTGTATTACTTTGTTGCAATCCATGGTAAATTCACCCCACACTTATGAACAAAATAAAGCTTTTACTAAATATATTGTTGATGCCATGATGAAAGCTTTTGAAGAAAAGTTGGAATTAGAATTTTCAATTCCTAGAAAATTGCATGATGAATGGGAACCTACTATCAAAGTCAAGATTAAAAATCATGAGTGTTTTTCTTTGTATGACTTGGGTCCTAGTGTTTCTAAAATTCCAAAATCTTTATGTGATGTGCTTGGTCTTACCAATATTGAAGAATGCTCTTTAAATTTGCACTTAGCGGATTATACTATAAAAAAGCCTATGGGAAGAATTAATGATGTTATTATTCTTGAAAATAGGAATTATGTGCCCATAGATTTTATTGTTCTTGATATTGATTGCAATCTGTCTTGTCCAATTATTCTTGGTAGACCGTTTTTACGTACTATTGGTGACGTGATTGATATGAAAGAAGGCAATATTAAATTTCAATTTCCACTAAGAAAGGGAATGGAACACTTCCCTAGGACAAGAATTAGGCCACCATATGAATCAATCATGAGGGCATCTTATGGATCTAGAACCAAAGATGACAAAACTTAGATCCTTCGCGTTATGCCTAGCTAGGGGCGTAAAAGATAGCGCTTGTTGGGAGGCAACCCAATGAATAAAATTTATTTTAGCTTTTTGATTTATGTTCTTGAGTGTTAGAAAAAATTATTCTACTGTTATGATTGTATTTTTTGAGTTTTACTTAGTGTATGTGCCAAGAAATGCCTTTGGGAAGACTTGGTTGAAAGTTTATTTGATCTTGCTGAAAAACAGAAACTTTTGCGTTCACGAGATTCGTTGTAATTTTTTTACAGAAGAGTAATTTTAAGTTGATTATCTTTCGGAGGACTAATAGACAAATTCCTCACGTCCAACAATTTATTTCATAATTTTTGGAGTTACATAAGTATTCGAAATTTTCAGATTGCTACAGACTGTTCTGTTTTTGACAGATTCTGTTTTCTTTGCGTTGTGCGCTTGTTTTGATGATTCTATGGTTTTCTTTGATGAGTTTTTGCCATAGAAAAGTTGGAATACATTAGATATAATGAATAATAATAATAATAATAATAGGTTTGCTATAGTACTTATAGTAGTGGTTTGGTTTCTTATACTAATGGATCTCACGAAGGTTTTGTTTGAGTTTTGTGTGATTGAATTTTTCAAGTTTTGAGTTATCTTACGATGGATGAAGGAATAATGATAAGCAAAAGGATAAGCTTGTGGATGCCCGAGGCACCCCAAGATAATACTTAAAGAAGTAGCAAGAAACTAAGCTTGGGGATGCCCCGAGTGGCATGCCCGCATTCTTCTAACGACCATCGGTATTTTACTTGAAACTATATTTTTATTCGTCACATGATATGAGTTTTGCTTGGATATGAGTCTTTGCTTGTTTTGCTTTATGTTTTAAGTGTTGAATCCTTGCTGGAAACACCTTTTAAGAGAGCCAAAAAATTATGCTATGCTTGCTCCTATGCTTCACTTAAATTTTTAGAGCCATGGACTTGCTCTAGTACTTCACTTATATCTTTTTGAGCACGGTGTGCTTTTTTAATTTTGAAGAAATGCTCTCATGCTTCACTTAGATTTATTTGGGAGTTAGTAAATTTTTAAGAAATTCTCTCTTGCTTCACTTAGATTATTTTTAGAGAAAGAAGAAATTTATGTTCATGATCTTCACTTATATTTGTTTGACCTTATCGAAAGCAACACATGAAAATAGTCCCAAAGTGATAGATATCCAAGGAGGATATAATAAAAACTTTCATGAAGATCATTGGAAAAAATAAATTTGATTCTTAGTAATGGTTTTGAGATATGACGATATAATATGTGAGCCATGTTAATGAGTAATTGTGCTTTAGTAAGAATATTGATGTTAAGGTTTGTGATTCCCTATGCAAGCATGAAAGTCAATAGTTATGCAATGAAATTTACATCCAACTTATGGTGCATTATTCGGTGTTACTTATGCTTAATGCTTGGGTACGAGATTTTTCGCTTTTTGGTTGGTCACTTCTCAATCTTTTTGCTAGCCTTCATTTTGCACCAAGTATGATCACTACTTGTGCATCCAAAACCCTTTAAACCAGTTTTGCCATATGAGTCCACTATACCTACCTATATGCGGTATTTCCATGCTGTTCTAAGAAAATTTGCATATGCCATCTCTAATGTTCAAAATAAATTTCTCTTTTGTGTGCTCTACTGCTCGCGAGGCCGTAAAGGGTAGCCAATATTTTCCATGCTAGATGTGTTATTCTCACGATGAGTGTTTATTCACTTGCATTGCACGAGAGTACATCAAAGGTACTAGGGATGCCCAGTCCCGAAATGAATAATGAATTTACTTTATGCTGTCAAATAATAAATTCCTTGGAAAGTGTTGGTATGGAGGGCACCCATGGATACAATTAGCCATGGAAAGTGAAAGTAATGGTGGAAAAAGGAATAAACTTTATTTTCGGTTTGGGAACCGCCTATGATGTATCTAGCATGGAAAGTGTTGGGATGCTCCAAGTCATTTCGTTTGTGGGAAAAGTATGCCTCTCAAAAGTAAGTTTTATCTCTCAATTTAAGCTTTGAGCTCTGGCACCTCTACAAATCACTACTTCCCTCCGCGAAGGGCCTTTCTTTTACTTATGCAATTTTTATTTTGAACTTGAGCCTCCATCTTCTCTTATACAGCACCAACTAAGGGGCACTATGATCGTATTTGAGAAAAGGGTGTAGCTAATATTCGAGTGTGTTTCATGAATGGATCAATGATTGAGCATGATGGGCTAGGGATAACTTGCTTTAGTGTTGATATTTTGGAAGACATGGTTGCTTGTTGGTATGCTTGAGTATTAAAGTCTTCATGTCGAAACTAGACTATTGCTTTGAATCATATAAAAGTCCATATGTCCATGCTATAAAGAAAAGAATGTGATGAACATGTTAGGCAACATTCCACATCAAAAATTCTGTTTTTATCATTTACCTACTCGAGGACGAGCAGTAATTAAGCTTGGGGATGCTGATACGTCTCCAATGTATCTATAATTTTTGATTATTCCATGCTATTATATTATCATTCTTGGATGTTTTACAATCATTTTATAATCATTTTATTGGTACTAACCTACTGACATAGTACTCAGTGCCAATTGTTGTTTTCTGCATGTTTTTTGCATCGTAGGAAATCAATATCAAACGGAGTCCAAACGCAACGCAACTCCTAGAGGATTTTTTTTGGGCGAGAAGAAAGCCAGTGGGCCAAGGAAGCACCTGAGGGGCTGCTCAAGGAGAGCAGCACCCACCAGGGCGCACCAGGAGGCCCAGGCGCGCCCAGGTGGGTGCTGCCCACCTCGGGTGCCCCCGAACCGCCTCTTTGCTCTAAAATACCACAATATTCCAGAAACCCTAGGGGAGTCGACGAAATATTGATCCAGCCGCCGCAGAGTCCAGAACCACCAGATCCAATCTAGACACCGTCATGGAGGCGTTCACCACTTCCATTGGTGCCTCTCCTATGATGCGTGAGTAGTTCTTTGTAGACCTACGGGTCCGTAGTTAGTGTCTAGATGGCTTCCTCTCTCTCTCTCTCTCTCTCTCTCTCTCTCTCTCTTGATTATCAATACAATGGTCACTTGGAGATCCATATGATGTAAATCTTTTTGCGATGTGTTTGTTGGGATCCGATGAACTTTGAGTTTATGATCAGATCTATGTTTTTATCCATGAAAGTTATTTGAGTCTTCTTTGATCTCTTATATGCATGATTGCTTATAGCCTCGTATTTCTTCTCCAATATTTGGGTTTTGTTTGGCCAACTTGATCTAATTATCTTGCAATGGGAAGAGGTGCTTTGTAGTGGGTTAGATCTTACGGTGCTTGATCCCAGTGACAGAAGGGGAACTGACACGTATGTATCATTGCTACTAAGGATAACAAGATGAGATCTATATCTCTGCAATAGATAAATGGATCTCGTCTACATCATGTCATCGTTCTTATTGCATTACTCCATTTTCTCATGAACTTAATACACTAGATACATGCTAGATAGCGGTCGATGTGTGGAGTAATAGTAGTAGATGCACGCAGAAGTCGGTCTACTAATATTGGATGTGATGCCTATATAATGATCATTGCCTGGATATCGTCATGATTGTTTGAAGTTCTATCAATTGCCCAACAGTAATTGTTTTCCCACCATTTGCTATTTTTCTCGAGAGAAGCCACTTGTGAAACCTACAGCCCCCGAGTCTCTTTTCATCATATTTTCCTTTGAGATATATTTTCTCTTGCATCTATTTTCAGATCTATTAAAACAAGAATACAAAAATACCTTGCTGCAATTTATTTGTTTTGCAATCTATTTATCCTATCTACCACTTTTACCTCACGTTTTTGCCTATCTTGAGGCGCCGTACCGGAAAGGGATTGACAGCCCCTTTAACACGTGGGTTGTGAGTATTTGTTACTTGTGTGCAGGTGTTGTTTACGTGGTGTGAGGAGGTTCTCCTACTGGTTTGATAACCTTGGTCTCATCACTGAGGGAAATACCTACTGTCGCTATACTGCATCATCCCTTCCTCTTTGGGGAAATACTGACGTAGTTCTAGCAGACATCAGCCGCGCCACGGGCGGTAGGCGCGCTGATAACAAACAATTATAGGGGATCAGTTGTAGTCTTTCTTGATAAATAAGAGTGTCAAACCCAATGAGGAGCTAAAGGTATGATTTGTTCCCTTCAAGTTCTATCGACCACCGATAAAACTCTACGCACGCTTAAAGTTCCTGAGACTAGAAGTACTTTGTACGTGTGGTAAGATAGGTTTGCAAGATAATAAAGAATGTGAAAATAAAATTTAGGTGATGTTTAAATAAAGAAACAATTAGCTTAGTATAACGAGTGTGGATTGGTAGTGGTAGGATTTGCGGAATTTGTTGGGGAACGTAGCAGAAATTCAAAATTTTCTACGCATCATCAAGATCAATCTATGGAGTGACTAGCAACGAGAGAGAGGGGAGTGCATATTCATACCCTTGAAGATCACGATACGGAAGCGTTGCAAGAACGCGGATGAAGGAGTCGTACTCGCAGCGATTAAAATCGCAGAAGATCCGATCTAGCGCCGAACGGCGGAGCCTCCGCGTTCAATACACGTACGGCCCGGGGACGTCTCCTCCTTCTTGATCTAGAAAGGGGAGAGGAGAAGTTGAGGGAGAACTCCGACAGCACGACGGCGTGGTGGTGATGGAGCTCGTGGTTCTCTGGCAGAGCTTTGCTAAGCACTACGGAGGAGGAGGAAGTGTTGGAGGAGGGAGGGGCTGCGCCAGGGGAAGGTTGTGGCTGCCCTCCCACCCCCTCACTATATATAGGGGAAGGGGAGAGGGGGCCGGCCCCTCTAGATGGATCTAGAGGAGGGGGCGGCGGCCAGGGGAAACCCTAGATGAGTTTGGGCGCCCCCACCCCCTAGGAAACTTGCCCCCCAAGCCGGGAGGGGAGGCTGCCCTAGGGGTGGCGCCCCTACCTCTCCAGGTTACGTGAGATGGGGTGGGAGGGGCGCTCAGCCCCTTAGTGGGCTGATGTGCCCCCTTCCCTTGGCCCATAAGGCCCCCCAACACTTGTCGGGGCCTCCGAAACCCCTTTCGGACACGCTGGTCATCACCTGGTACCCCCGGAACAATTCCGGAGTCCAATACCCTTCGTCCAATATACCGATCTTCACCTCCGGACCATTCCGGAGCTCCTCGTCACGTCTGGAATCTCATCCGGGACTCCGAACAACCTTCGGTAACCACATACTATTTCCCATAACAACTCTAGCGTCACTGAACCTTAAGTGTGTAGACCCTACGGGTTCGGGAACCATGCAGACATGACCGAGACATCTCTCCGGCCAATAACCAACAGCGGGATCTGGATACTCATGTTGGCTCCCACATGTTCCACGATGATCTCATCGGATGAACCACAATGTTGAGGATTCAAGCAATCCCGTATACAATTCCCTTTGTCAATCGGTACGCTACTTTCCCGAGATTCGATCGTCGGTATCCCAATACCTCGTTCAATCTCGTTACCGGCAAGTCACTTTACTCGTTCTGTAATGCATGATCCCGTGATTAACTACTTAGTCACATTGAGCTCATTATGATGATGCATTACCGAGTGGGCCCAGAGATACCTCTCCGTCATACAGAGTGACAAATCCCAGTCTTGATTCGTGCCAACCCAACAGACACCTTCGGAGATACCTGTAGTGCACCTTTATAGCCACCCAGTTACGTTGTGACGTTTGGTACACCCAAAGCATTCCCACGGTATCCTGGAGTTGCACAATCTCATGGTCTAGGGAAATGATACTTGACATTAGAAAAGCTCTTAGCAAACGAACTATACGATCTTGTGCTATGCTTAGGATTGGGTCTTGTCCATCACATCATTCTCCTAATGATGTGACCCCGTTATCAACGACATCCTATGTCCATGGTCAGGAAACCATAAACATCTATTGATCAACGAGCTAGTCAACTAGAGGCTCACTAGGAACATGTTGTGGTCTATGTATTCACACATGTATTATGGCGGTTTCCAGTTAATACAATTGTAGCATGAACAATAGACAATTATCATGAACAAGGAAATATAATCATAACCATTTTATTATGCCTCTAGGGCATATTTCCAATAGTCTCCCACTTGCACTAGAATCAATAATCTAGTTCACATCATTATGTGATTGTATTAAATCCAACACCCATGGTGTTTGATCATATCTTGCTTGTGAGAGAGGTTTATTAGTCAATGGGTCTGAACCATTCAGATCTGTGTGTGCTTTACAAATATCTATGTCATCTTGTAGATGCAGCTACCAGGCGCTATTTGGAGCTATTCCAAATAACTGCTCTACTATACGAATCTGGTTTACTACTCAGAGTCATCCGGATTTGTGCTAAAGTTTGCATCGACGTAATCATTTACGACGAACTCTTTTACCACCTCCATAATCGAGAAAATCCCTTAGTCCACTAGTTACTAAGGTTAAGTTTGACCGCTGTCATGTGATCCATTCCTGGATCACTCTTGTACCCCTTGACTAACTCATGGCAAGGCACACTTCAGGTGCGGTACTCAACATAGCATACTGTAGAGCCTACATCTAAAGCATAGGGGACGACCTTTGTCCTTTCTCTCTCTTCTGCCATGGTCAGGTCTTGAGTCTTACTCAATACTCACACCTTATAACACAGCCAAGAACTCCTTCTTTGCTGATCTATTTTGAACTCCTTCAAAATCTTTTCACGGTATGTATTCGTTTGAAAGTACTATTAAGCGTTTTTTGATCTATCCTTATAGATCTTGATGCTCAATGTTCAAGTAGCTTAATCCAGGTTTTCCATTGAAAAACACTTTTCAAATAACCCTATATGCTTTCAAGAAATTCTACAGCATTTGTGATCAATAATATGTTAACAACATATACTCATCAGAAATTCTATAGTGATCCCACTCACTTATTTGGAAATACAAGTTTCTCATAAACTTTGTATAAACCCAAAATCTTTAATCATCTCATCAAAGCGTATATTCCATCTCCGAGATGCTTACTCCAGTCCTTAGAAGGATTACTGGAGCTTTGCATACTTGTTAGCATCTTTCAGGATTGACAAAACCTTCTGGTTGTATCACATACAACCTTTCCTCAAGAAAATCATCGAGGAAACAATGTTTTGGCATCCTATCTGCAAGATTTCATAAATAATGCAGTAACTGCTAATATAATTCCAACAGACTCTTAGCATCGCTATGAGTGAGAAAGTCTCATCGTAGTCAACTCCTTGAACTTGTCGAAAAACATCTTAGCGACAAGTCGAGCTTTCTTAATGGTGACACTTACCATCATTGTCTGTCTTCCTTTTACAATCCATCTGTACTCGACAACCTTACGACCATTGAGTAGTTCTTCCAAAGTCTATACTTTGTTTTCATACATGGATCCTCTCTTGGATTTTATGGCCTCGAGCTATTCGTCGGAATCCGGGCCCACCATCGCTTCTCCATAGCTCGTAGGTTCATTGTTGTCTAGCAACATGACCTCTAAGACAGGATTACGTACCACTCTGAAGTAGTACGCAGCCTTGTCGACCTACGGGGTTTGGTAGTGACTTGATCTGAAGTTTCATGATCACTATCATCAGCTTCCACTTCAATTGGTGTAGGTGCCATAGGAACAACTTCTTGTTCCCTGCTACACACTAGTTGAAGTGATGGTTCAATAACCTCATCAAGTCTCCACCATCCTCCCACTCAATTCTTTCAAGAGAAACTTTTCCTCGAGAAAGGACCCGTTTCTAGAAACAATCACTTTTGCTTCTGGATCTAAATTAGGAGGTATACCCAACTGTTTTTGGGTGTCCTATGAAGATGCATTTTATCCGCTTTGGGTTCGAGCTCATCAGGCAAAACTTTTCACATAAGTGTCACAGCCCCAAATTTTTAAGAAATGACACCTTAGGTTTCTCTAAACCATAGTTCATACGGTGTCATCTCAATGGAATTACGTGGTGCCCTATTTAAAGTGAATGCGGTGGTCTCTAATGCCTAACCCATAAACGATAGTGGTAATTTGATAAGAGACATCATGGTATGCACCATATCCAATAGGGTGCATTTATGATGTTGGGACACACCATCACACTATGGTGTTACAGGCGGTATTAGTTATGAAACACTTTCCACAAGGTCTTAATTGTGTACCAAACTCGTAACTCAGATATTCACCTCTATGATCATATCATAGACATTTTATCCTCTTGCCACGATGATCTTCAACTTCACTCTGAAATTGCTTGAACCTTTCAATAATTCAGACTCGTGTTTCATCAAGTAAATATACTCAGAATCTACTCAAATCATCTATGAAGTAAGAGCATAAGGATATTCACTGCGTGCCTCAGCACTCATTGGATTGCACACATCAAATGTATTACTTCCAACAAGTTGCTCTCTTGTTTCATCTCACTGAAAAACGAGGCCTTTCAGTCATCTTGTCCATGTGGTATGATTTGCATGTCTCAAGTGATTCAAAATCAAGTGAGTCCAAACAATCCATCTGTATGGAGTTTCTTCATGCATATATACCAATAGACATGGTTCGCATGTCTCAATCTTTTCAAAACGAGTGAGTCCAAAGATCCATCAACATGGAGCTTCTTCATGTGTTTTATACCAGTATGACTCAAATGGCAGTGCCACAAGTATGTGGTACTATCATTACTATCTTATATCTTTTGGTATGAATATGTGTATCACTACGATCGAGATTCAATAAACCATTCATTTTAGGTGCAAGACCGTTGAAGGAATTATTCAAATAAACAGAGTAACCATTATTCTCCTTAAATGAATAACCGTATTGCGATAAACATAATCCAATCATGTTTATGCTCAATGAAAACACCAAATAACAATTATTTAGGTTTAACACGAATCTCGATGGTAGAGGGAGCATGCGATGCTTGATCACATCAACCTTGCAAACACTTCCAACACACATCGTCATCTCACCTTTAGCTAGTCTCGTTTATTCCGTAGCTCTTTTATTTCGAGTTACTAACACTTAGCAACCAAACCGGTATCTTAATACCCTGGTGCTACTAGGAGTACTAGTAAAGTACACATTTAATACAATGTATATCCAATATACTTCTGTCAACCTTGCCAGCCTTCTCATCTACCAAGTATCTAGGGTAGTTCTGCTTCAGTGACCGTTCCCTCATTACAGAAGCACTTAGTCTCGGGTTTGGGTTCAACCCTGGGTTTCTTCACTAGAGCAACAACTGATTTGCCGTTTCATGAAGTATTCAGCCCTTCTTGCCCTTGCCCTTCTTGAAACTAGTGCTTTTACTAACCATCAACAATTGATGCTCCTACTCGATTTCTACTTTCGCGGTGTCAAACATCGCGAATTGCTCAAGGATCATCATGTCTATCCCTGATATGTTATAGTTCATCACGAAGCTCTAATAGCTTGGTGGCAGTGACTATGGAGAACCATCACTATCTCATCTGGAAGATTAACTCCCACTCAATTCAAGTGATTGTAGTACTCAGACAATCTGAGCACATGCTCAATGATTGAGATTTTATCCCTTAGTTTGCAGGTTAAGAAACTTGTTGGAGGTCTCATATCTCTTGACATGGGCACGGGCCTGAAATCCTAATTTCAGCTCTTGGTACATCTCATATTGTGACGCCCCCGATTCAATCGTACACTAATCATGCACGCAAACGTGTACGATCAAGATCAGGGACTCACCGGAAGATATCACAACACAACTCTAAAAACATAAATAAGTCATACAAGCATCATAATACAAGCCAGGCGCCTCGAGGGCTCGAATACAAGTGCTCGATCATAGACGAGTCAGCGGAAGCAACAATATCTGAGTACAGACATAAGTTAAACAAGTTTGCCTTAAGAAGGCTAGCACAAACTGGGATACAGATCGAAGAGGCGCAGGCCTCCTGCCTGGGATCCTCCTAACTACTCCTAGTCATCGTCAACGGGCTTCACGTAGTAGTAGGCACCTCCGGTGTAGTAGGAGTCGTCGTCAACGGTGGCGTCTGGCTCCTGGACACCAGCATCTGGTTGCGACAACCAAAAAGAAAGGAAAGGGGGAAAGGGGGGGAGAAAGCAACCGTGAGTACTCATCCAAAGTACTCGCAAGCAAGGAGCTACACTACATATGCATGGGTATATGTGTAAAAGGCCATATCAGTGGACTGAACTGCAGAATGCCAGAATAATAGGGGGATAACTAATCCTGTCGAAGACTACGCTTCTGGCAGCCTCCGTCTTGCAGCACGTAGAAGAGAGTAGATTGAAGTCCTCCAAGTAGCATCGCATAGCATAATCCTACCCGGCGATCCTCTCCTCGTCGCCCTGTTAGAGAGTGATCACCAGGTTGTATCTGGCACTTGGAAGGGTGTGTTTTATTAAGTATCCGGTTCTAGTTGTCATAAGGTCAAGGTACAACTCCAAATCGTCATGTTACCGAAGATCACGGCTATTCGAATAGATTAACTTCCCTGCAGGGGTGCACCACATAACCCAACACGCTCGATCCCATTTGGCCGGACACACTTTCCTGGGTCATGCCCGGCCTCGGAAGATCAACATGTCGCAGACCCACCTAGGCACAACAGAGAGGTCAGCACGCCGGTCTAAATCCTATGCACGCAGGGGTTTGGGCCCATCGCCCATTGCACACCTGCACGTTGCGTACGCGGCCGGTGAGCAGACCTAGCAACCTCCATTACAAAGGAAGTTGCGTGAATGCAGTCCAACCCGGCGCGCGCCGCTCAGTCGCTGACGAAACGAAGGCTTCGGCTGATACCACGACGCCGAGTGCCCATAACTGTTCCCGCGTAGTTGGTTAGTGCGTATAGGCCAGTAGCCAAACTCAGATCAAATACCAAGATCTCGTTAAGCGTGTTAAGTATCCGCGAACGCCGAACAGGGCCAGGCCCACCTGTCTCCTAGGTGGTCTCAACCTGCCCTGTCGCTCCGCCACAAAGTAACAGTCAGGGGCCGTCGGGAACCCAGGCCCACCTCTACCGGGATGGAGCCACCTGTCCTTTCAGCCCCCTCATCAGAATCACTTGCGGGTACTCATCGAGCTGACCCGACTTTAGTCACCATCTGTATAGTATGTATGTATGTATAGTATATACCCGTGATCACCTCCCGAGTGATCACGGCCCAATAGTATAGCAAGGCAGACTAACAAGAATGTAGGGCCAATGATGATAAACTAGCATCCTATACTAAGTATTTAGGATTGCATGTAAGGTATCAACAGATGTAGCAACAATGTCAGGCTATGCATCAAAATAGGATTAACGGAAAGCAGTAACATGCTACACTACTCTAATGCAAGCAGTATAGAGGAGAATAGGCGATATCTGGTGATCAAGGGGGGGCTTGCCTGGTTGCTCTGGCAAGAGAGAGGGGTCGTCAACTCCGTAGTCGAACGGGGCGGCAGCAGCATCGGTCTCGTAGTCTATCGGAGAGAAGAGGGGGAAGAAACAATGAATACAATGCAAACAGATATATAACGATGCATGACAAAGCAATGCGTGATGCTAGGCGTGCCCTAACGCGGTATGAGGTAATACCGGTGAAGGGGGGAAACATCCGGGAAAGTATTCCCGATGTTTCGCGTTTTCGGACAGAGGAACCGAAGGGGAAAAGGTGCGTGTTCAGTATGCGAGGGGTGTGTGGCGAACGAACGGGCTGCGTATCCGGATTCGTCTCATCGTGCTGAGCAACTTTCATGTTGAAAATAATTTAATCCGAGTTACGGATTAAAAGATATGGTTTTTTAAAGATTTTAATAATTTCTGGAATTTAATTAATTAATTAATTTAATTCGAAAATGTATTTATGACATCAGCATGATGTCATGCTGATGTCAGCAGAACCCAAGGTTGACTAGTCAACCTGACCAGTGGGTCCAGTGGGACCCACCTGTCATCCACTGTTTAGACTTAATTAGGGTTTAGGCTAAACAAACTACTGTTTAATTAAACTAACAGATTAATTAGATTAATTAACTAGGATTAATTAACTTAATTAATTTAGTTAATTAATTAATTAAGTTTAATTTTATTTACTATTTATCTGTTTATTATTCTTTTTTTAAAATCCCCTTTTTTTACAAACGTTCTGGGCGTTGGGGCCCGCGTGTAAGTGGTCCAGGGCCTTGCGGGCACATGGGCGCGGGTGGGCGCCGGGACCCGGCTGGGCACCCGAGCGGGGCACCGATGGCTGGACGGTGGGTGGGCTCAGCAGAGGCGCCGCTTCGAGTGGAGCAGCGGCAGCGGGCAAGGGACGGCGCCAGCGTGGCCGCGGCGGCAGCAGGAGGCACCGCCAGAGTGGGGGTGTGGTGGAGGCCAGGACGGGGCAGGCCAGGAGGGCGCGGATCGCGCACGCAGAACGGCCAGGGCGCGGCCGGAGCCGGTCGGAGCAAGGGGGGTCACGGGCGGTGAGCCAGCGCGGGCTTCCCGCGTGCGGCGGCAGATGCGACGCTCATGGTGAGCGCGCGTGGCGCGCGGTGCACGTCGAGGCGAGGGAGAGAGAGGAGGCCGGGACCTCACCGGGTGTCTGTAGGGAATGGGGCAGTGGGCGCGGGGGAGTTCGGGGAGGTCCGTTATGGTGGAGGACAAGGACGACGTCGACGTTGGAGGAGGCAGGCCGGCGATGGAGCGCTCCGGCCGCCAGCGTCGGGGGTGGAGGGGCGAGGGGATCGGGTTCTCCTCCCGATCCAGATCCAATCTAGGGGAGTGGGGGGAAGCGAGTGGGAGTGGGGTGAGTGGGCGATGGGGGGGGTTAGGGTTTGGGGTACGAGGCCATATAGGACAGGGCGAGTGGGCCGGCCGAGTGGGCCAGCGGGTCGGCCAGCTGGGCCGTCTGGCCCAGTTGGCCAGGGGCCTCTACTCTTTTTATTTGTATTTTGTAGTTTGGTTTTCTGTTTTTATTCTTTTCCCTTTTCTTTATTTTCTCTACTGTTTTAATTCAATTTAAAATATTTATGAATTTTATAAAGTTGTGCCCTCTACACCATAATTATCTATGTAATATTTAGTACAAATTGAACATTTTTATTTTAATGTTTGAAAACTTTTATTGTTTTCCTTTAATTAAATTTTGAATTTGTTTCGGTTTTGAATTATCTAGAGTTTATCAACAGTAACTGAGGTGACGTGGCATCATTAGCGAGGGATCACTATAGCTTAATTATACGGGCGTCACAATTCTCCTCCACTACAAGAAATCTCGTCCCGAGATTTAAGAGGTACTGAAAGGGGGGAAGGTTTGGTAACGAATCTAGCGGGTCTTCTCATCCTGGCTTGCTCTTCTCGAAGAGGCCGGTCCAATATATTGATGTCTTCATTTCTTTGCTTTAGGTCATCATGATGAAGTCGGCGTCCTTTCTTCAGGAACTCCATCGTACTTACGAAAGAATAAAGAGTGGGCATTCCGGGAGAACAGACCTATGCAAGGTCGACTATCTGGTCGATAACATCGGGGAGGGTGGCGGATAGCAACTCTCGAATTGAAACTTAAGAAAATATCGTGAGCAAAGTAAGAAGGTGCAAAATAGAAGTTTCAAGCACATAGGCAATCGTTCGTTGCCTGAAACAAAGTGTGAAAGGGGTTCAGAGCAATGGGAATAAGTATTGCGTCTGATAGCAGAACTGGTGATCACTCAGAAGGTGGCTCGTAAATTACTTACGAGGCCACGCGCGAGGAACAACCTTGGCAACAGGGGGTTTACCGGAGAGTCGGGTTTTGATCCTGTGGAACTGTGGGTTATGGGCCCACCATGTGGGTTAAAGTAAGAAGGGCGTGGACATCTTGCACGATCGTGATAGCAAGACATGTCAGAGGGTAGGCTATCAGTTATGTTGGCAACAATGTCGGTACCAAGGGCGAGGGACGAAGAGAACCATTTTCCTGCTCGTTGAACGAGGCGGACCAATAGGCAAAGTTCTCGTCCATCAATGGTTACCGGAATGCCATCAACAATAGTAACAGGGTCTTACTGACACGGTTGTACCCCAAGGTGTTTACATAAGCAGAAGAACATTACTGCTTAGATCAAATTGATCACGAGAAAGGTTGAACAAAACAATGGAAAGGAGAAGGTGATCTTCATATTAAACATAACAATGGAAAGGAAAATGTGTTTAAACACATATTTCAAGGGTATATCCTTCCCAAGGACAAGCAGAGCATGATATCCATGACAGGATATAATGTAGAAAACTCTTTAGATAAGGTGAGAGAAATTTCATGACATTACCCATACAACGGTGTTAGGGTAATTGATAAGGAAAATTTAGCATTTGTGCTTCAAATGTTCTTACTGAAAATCGGAGTGCCACAGACATGCTTTGAGATAGCATTGACATGGTCTTCAAGCAAGGGTCAGACTTTGGATACACAAAGGATCCATCAGGAACAACTCATAGAATAAGTCTTATAATTTCCTCATGGAAGAATGGTTAACCTTGCCAAAATGGAACTTATAACAATAGGTCCTTCGGCCAGGTGTGCTAGACATGACATCACCTTACCGGATCATAAAAGACCAATGTTGTAACTCTTGGAGACATGTTCCAACCATGATATCTGACTGAGATTCAGATCTGATTGGTGTCAAGATACCTCAGACTCAGGATGCCTGAGAAGAAAGGTGCAACACAAATTGACGGAATGACACTGTAAGATTCTCGGGAAATGAACTATGAAGTGATTTCCATTAACAAGAGTTCATCATTAACCCAAGGAGAGGACAAGGAGGTGGCTGATGAACTCAGCAACAATTCATCAAAATTTCCAAAGGATGGATTTCCACAATTATGTGAACAAGGAGATAACATTTGTCAAATCAAAATGATATATTGATGTATGCTTGAGGAAAACTTACACAATTTAACAATGGTTGAAAGGTGCACCCGAAATATGGGCTGGGTTGCACGGCCAACATTGCAATGGTGATTCAATACTCAATAGTCTAAGAATGAACGGCCGACCATTAACTTCAAAGCAATAGGGTTGCTAGAAGGGAAGAATCCAAACATCACCGCTCACTTGTTGGTACCCTGGTCGGAATCAACACGAGGACCCAATAAGAATGGTGATGGTGAGAAGTATCACTATACCAAGAATTCTTAAGAGGTGGAGTAATCCTCTCGACATTCTTGACATAAAAGATGGTAACAGTCCAAGGTGAAGAAGAACTAAGGCTGGATAGCAAGGAACTCAAGGAATAACACAGAACAAGAACAAGTTTGTGTTGGCGGGAAGGCAAAGATGTTGTCGATGATAACACAAATCATTGAGGGGCAAGGATGGTATTTCTCAACATGAATTCGATCGATATCCTTGAAGGGCTCAGAATGTTGATGATGATCATGACACATTTATTGAGAGGTTTCATGAAGATATTATTGCTCATCGACGACATCAAGCAAAAGGAAGGATGGAGCGAAAATTTATTGAAACCACGGGTACGACACAAACTCGGAATCAAGCTTGTTGTTCAAGGCGAAATGATATGACGAGGAAAGTCGACGTAAGCTTAGCTCATCGTCGAAAATTGTGATTCGGAAAGAAGTACCAGATAGCACATTTAAAAAGTTGCACGATAATGATATAGCCAATCAGACTAGGAATGACTTCAAGGGTTACTAAACTCGCAAGCAACGAAAATTACTTAAGAGTTATTGATTCGGCGAGGTTCACTTATCGGTGTTCTCAGTCGACAAACAACCCAGAACCCATGAAGTGACAAAGACAAGGTAAGGTAGTACTTCATCAAAGTTTATAAGATGTAGTGCAATGGAAATATATCCTCAAGATACCAGGGGTAATACTCAAAGGTAGATCATAATAGAGGTTGGGCAGGCGTATTGACCTGCAGAAGACAAGTGATTTAACTTGTCCAAGAAATGGAATCAACGAGAAAATATGGTCGGAACCACGTTTGCAAAGGATCAATTCACAGATACCAAATGATATTATATCAAGGAAATAGTTATTATTACAAGAAGCTTCCATGATAGGATCCACATCGGATCCATGGGCATGAACACAAAGTTCAAGGTCGACTCCCACTTCTTCAATGCCTAACCTATCATTTACTTCTCGTTTTCGAAGAAGTTGTAGAGCAGAAAATTATCTGGTAAAAGCACCAGAATGGTATGACTCGTGAAAACTTCCGGGTTCACACGGTTTAGAGAAGGCATATGTTCAACCCATAAGGGCTTCTTAGAAACATATACCACAAGTTCCAAGAGTAAATATCACAAGCTCGAAAGCAGAGCATGGTTGGCCAAGCAGATGATACAATTTACCAAAGGCACTATGTATCAGGGGAAGAACTCACAAGGTGATTGAATATGAAGGACACTGTCGGATAACAATCCAACAATGGATCGGGTGATCCACAACGGAGCTGATGTGAGTATCAGTACTCCATCAGAGGAAGAAAGAATGCACGAGCATCATATTATAAAACATCGGAATAATTCGATGCTTAGATAACAAAAGAATTATGATTTCCAAAACAAAGGATCAGAAATAAACGCTCTGATCAAGGATGGATAAGTTGTATAGAGCAGAGGCACAATTGACGACAAATAGGTTGGTCGAGATCCAGCTCATGTTCAAAATGACATCTGAGCCGGAAAGATAATTTAGAAGGGTTGATAGAAGATTGTGTGCGTTCGCACACACGTTGAATCAATAGGATCAAAATGACGGTGTCAAAAGATACTAGTGAATATTGCTAGTGATATGGGAGCATCCGTAATGTAAGCATACAAGTATTTGCAGAGCAATAGTTTGAAGAGGATGCTCAGAAGGTCGAATAGTATTTTAGAGTATCCTATGAAGCATACAAACAACTAGGGATGAACAGATACTCAATAAGTGCGAGGAATTTTCAATAGGGGTATTCATGTGGTAAAGAACTGCAAGGCAGTAAGCTTAAAGGATTTTCGGAACAACGGAGAGCAATTTAGGGCATTTTGTAATAACAAGAGCAACTGAGGATAAAGAAATGAACGACAATTGTAGGTAGTTATCCATAGGGATATTTCGTTGGTAGGGAATTGCAAAAGCAATGGGCATAAGGTCTGGAGAGAATATCAGAGATTATCTTCGAAATCTTCTGGTGCAGCCAGCAATCATCTGTAACAAGGGGCTCACCGGGAGGAAGTAGTTACGAGATCCTAGAGTCAGATTTAGTAAAATCATTTAACCTGAATAGAAGAGAGATCAGAGTCCCAGAGTAAAGGTCAAGGAGTAAAAGATCCTAGTACAACCCAATGGCGACGTGGGCCCGTAAGGCACACAGCCATGTTAGTAAAAGTTTTGTAGTGACTAGACTCGACTTCGGCCAAGGAGTGTGGAAGGGGGATTCCTACAGGAAGTCGGCTCTGATACCAACTTGTGACGCCCCCGATTCAGTCGTACACTAATTATGCACGCAAACGTGTACGATCAAGATCAGGGACTCACGGGAAGATATCACAACACAACTCTAAAAACATAAATAAGTCATACAAGCATCATAATACAAGCCAGGGGCCTCGAGGGCTCGAATACAAGTGCTCGATCATAGATGAGTCAGCGGAAGCAACAATATCTGAGTACAGACATAAGTTAAACAAGTTTGCCTTAAGAAGGCTAGCACAAACTGGGATACAGATCGAAAGAGGCGCATGCCTCCTGCCTGGGATCCTCCTAACTACTCCTGGTCATCGTCAGCGGGCTTCACGTAGTAGTAGGCACCTCCGGTGTAGTAGGAGTCGTCGTCAACGGTGGCGTCTGGCTCCTGGACTCCAGCATCTGATTGCGACAACCAGAAAGAAAGGAAAGGGGGAAAAGGGGGGGAGAAAGCAACCGTGAGTACTCATCCAAAGTACTTGCAAGCAAGGAGCTACACTAGATATGCATGGGTATATGTGTAAAGGGCCATATCAGTGGACTGAACTGCAGAATGCCAGAATAATAGGGGAATAACTAATCCTGTCGAAGACTATGCTTCTGGCAGCCTCCGTCTTGCAGCACGTAGAAGAGAGTAAAGTGAAGTCCTCCAAGTAGCATTGCATAGCATAATCCTACCCGGCGATCCTCTCCTCGTTGCCCTGTTAGAGAGCGATCACCGGGTTGTATCTGGCACTTGGAAGGGTGTGTTTTATTAAGTATCGGGTTCTAGTTGTCATAAGGTCAAGGTACAACTCCAAGTCGTCCTGTTACCGAAGATCACGGCTATTCGAATAGATTAACTTCCCTGCAGGGGTGCACCACATAACCCAACACGCTCGATCCCATTTGGCCGGACACACTTTCCTGGGTCATGCCCGGCCTTGGAAGATCAACACGTCGCAGCCCCACCTAGGCACAATAGAGAGGTCAGCACGCCGGTCTAAATCCTATGCGCACAGGGGTCTGGGCCCATCGCCCATTGCACACCTGCACGTTGCGTACGCGGCCGGTGAGAAGACCTAGCAACCTCTATTACAAAGGAAGTTGCATTAACACAGTCCAACCCGGCGCGCGCCGCTCAGTCGCTGACGTCATGAAGGCTTCGGCTGATACCACGACGTCGAGTGCCCATAACTGTTCCCGCATAGTTGGTTAGTGCGTATAGGCCAGTAGCCAGACTCAGATCAAATACCAAGATCTCGTTAAGCGTGTTAAGTATCCGCGAATGCCGAACAGGGCCAGGCCCACCTGTCTCCTAGGTGGTCTCAACCTGCCCTGTCGCTCCGCCACAAAGTAACAGTCGGGGGCCGTCGGGAACCCAGGCCCACCTCTACCGGGATGGAGCCACCTGTCCTTTCAGCCCCCTCATCAGAATCACTTGCGGGTACTCATCGAGCTGACCCGACTTTAGTCACCATCTATATAGTATGTATGTATGTATAGTATATACCCGTGATCACCTCCCGAGTGATCACGGCCCAATAGTATAGCAAGGCAGACTGACAAGAATATAGGGCCAATGATGATAAACTAGCATCCTATACTAAGTATTTAGGATTGCAGGTAAGGTATCAACAGATGTAGCAACAATGTCAGGCTATGCATCAGAATAGGATTAACGGAAAGCAGTAACATGCTACACTACTCTAATGCAAGCAGTATAGAGGAGAATAGGCGATATCTGGTGATCAAGGGGGGGCTTGCCTGGTTGCTCTGGCAAGAGAGAGGGGTCGTCAACTTCGTAGTCGAACGGGGTGGCGCAGCGTCGGTCTCGTAGTCTATCGGAGAGAAGAGGGGGAAGAAACAATGAATACAATGCAAACAGATTCATAACGATGCATGACAAAGCAATGCGTGATGCTAGGCGTTCCCTAACGCGGTATGAGGTAATACCGGTGAAGGGGGGAAACATCCGGGAAAGTATTCCCGGTGTTTCGCGTTTTCGGACAGAGGAACCGAAGGGGAAAAGTTGCGTGTTCGGTATGTGAGGGGTGTGTGGCGGACGAACGGGTTGCGTATCCGGATTCGTCTCGTCGTGCTGAGCAACTTTCATGTTGAAAATAATTTAATCCGAGTTATGGATTAAAAGATATGATTTTCTAAAGAATTTAATAATTTCTGGAATTTAATTAATTAATTAATTTAATTCAACATGTATTTATGACATCAGCATGATGTCATGCTGATGTCAGCGGTCAACAAGGTTGAGTGGTCAACCTGACCAGTGGGTCCAGTGGGACCCACCTGTCATCCACTGTTTAGACTTAATTAGGGTTTAGGCTAAACAAACTACTGTTTAATTAAACTAACAGGTTAATTAGATTAATTAACTAGGATTAATTAACTTAATTAATTTAGTTAATTAATTAATTAAGTTTAATTTTATTTACTATTTATCTGTTTATTATTCTTTTTTTAAATCCCCTTTTTTTTACAGACGTTCTGGGCGCTGGGGCCCGCGTGTAAGTGGTCCAGGGCCTAGCGGGCACATGGGCGCGGGTGGGCGCCGGGACCCGGCTGGGCACCCGAGCGGGGCACCGATGACTGGACGGTGGGTGGGCTCGGCAGAGGCGCCGCTTTGAGTGGAGCAGCGGCGGCGGGCAAGGGACGGCGCCGGCGTGGCCGCGGCGGCAGCAGGAGGCACCGCCAGAGTGGGGGTGCGGTGGAGGCCAGGACGGGGCAGGCCAGGAGGGCGCGGATCGCGCGCGCAGAACGACCAGGGCGCGGACGGAGCCGGTCGGAGCAAGGGGGTCGCGAGCGGTGAGCCAGCGCGGGCTTCCCGCGTGCGGCGGCAGATGCGGCGCTCACGGTGAGCGCGCGTGGCGCGGGGTGCACGTCGAAGCGAGGGAGACAGAGGGGGCCGGGACCTCACCGGGTGTATGTAGGGAACGGGGCAGTAAGCGCGGGGGAGTTCGGGGAGGTCCGTTGTGGAGGAGGACGGGGACGACGTCGAC
>NC_041389.1:488806707-488852787 GCF_002162155.2 Triticum dicoccoides | reverse complement strand
ACGACGTCGACGTTGGAGGAGGCAGGCCGGCGATGGAGCGCTCCGGCCGCTAGCGTCGGGGGTGGAGGGGCGAGGGGATCGGGTTCTCCTCCCGATCCAGATCCAATCAAGGGGAGTGGGGGGGAAGCGAGTGGGAGTGGGGTGAGTGGGCGACGGGGGGGTTAGGGTTTGGGGTACGAGGCCATATAGGCCAGGGCGAGTGGGCCGGCCGAGTGGGCCAGCGGGTCGGCCAGCTGGGCCGTCTGGCCCAGTTGGCTAGGGGCCTCTACTCTTTTTATTTGTATTTTGTAGTTTGGTTTTCTGTTTTTATTCTTTTCCCTTTTCTTTATTTTTTCTACTGTTTTAATTCAATTTAAAATATTTATGCATTTTATAAAGCTGCCCTCTACATCATAATTATCTATGTAATATTTAGTACAAATTGAACATTTTTATTTTAATGTTTGAAAACGTTTATTGTTTTCCTTTAATTAAATTTTGAATTTGTTTCGGTTTTGAATTATCTAGAGTTTATCAACAGTAACCGAGGTGATGTGGCATCATTAGCGAGGGATCACTGTAGCTTAATTATACGGGCGTCACACATATGTTCTGTGACGTTTCAAAAATGTCTTCGGTGCCTCAATTCTAAACCGTTTAACATTACGCACTGAACTATCACGTAGTCATCAAAACGCGTATGTCAGATGTTCGCAACATCCACAAACGATGCTCGAGGTTTAGCACACCGAGCTGTGCATTAAGGACATAAGCCTTCTATGCAGCAATGAGGACAATCCTCAGTATACGGACCCAGTCCGCATAATTGCTACTATCAACTTTCAACTAAATTTTCTCTAGGAACATATCGTAAAACAGTAGAACTAAAGCATAGGCTACGACATAATTTGCAAAGACCTTTTGACTATGTTCATGATAATTAAGTTCATCTGCACTTAGATAGACATCCCTCTAGTCATCTAAGTGATACATGATCCGAGTCAACTAGGCAGTGTTCGATCATCACGTGAGACGGACTAGTCATCATCGGTGAATATCTTCATGTTGATCACATCTGCCATATGACTCATGTTCGACCTTTCGGTCTCTTGTGTTCCGAGGCCATGTCTATACATGCTAGGCTCGTCAAGTCAACCTAAGTGTTTTGCATGTGTAAATCTGGCTTACACCCGTTGTATGCGAACGTTAGAATCTATCATACCCGATCATCACGTGGTGCTTCGAAACAATAAACCTTCGCAACGGTGCACAGTTAGGGGGAACACTTTCTTGAAATTTTATGAAGGATCATCTTATTTATGCTACCGTCGTTCTAAGCAAATAAGATGCAAAAACATGATAAACATCTCATGCAATAAAATAGTGACATGATATGGCCAATATCATTTTGCTCCTTTTGATCTCCATCTTCGGGGCACCATGATCATCATCGTCACCGGCATGACACCATGATCTCTATCATCATGATCTCCATCATCGTGTCTTCATGAAGTTGTCTCGCCATCTATTACTTTTACTACTATGGCTAACAGTTTGGCAATAAAGTAAAGTAATTACATGGCGTTATTCAATGACACACAGGTCATACAATAAATTAAGACAACTCCTATGCTCCTGCCAGTTGCCATACTCATCGACATGCAAGTTGTGATTCCTATTACAAGAACATGATCAATCTCGTACATCACATACATATCATTCATCACATCCTTTTGGCCATATCACATGACATGGCATATGCTGCAAAAACAAGTTAGACGTCCTCTAATTGTTGTGGCAAGTTTTTATGTGGCTGTTATAGGTTTCTAGCAAGAACGTTTCTTACCAATGCCAAAACCACAACGTGGTATGCCAATTGCTATTTACCCTTCATAAGGACCCTTTTCATCGAATCCAATCTGACTAAAGTGGGAGAGACAGACACCCGCTAGCCACCTTATGCAACTAGTGCATGTCAGTCGGTGGAACCTGTCTCACGTAAGCGTACGTGTAAGGTCGGTCCGGGCCGCTTCATCCCACGATACCGCCGAATAAAGATAAGACTAATAGTGGCAAGTAAATTGACAAAATCGACGCCCACAACAACTTGTGTTCTACTCGTGCATAGAAACTACGCATAGACCTAGCTCATGATGCCACTGTGGGGAACGTAGCAGAAATTCAAAAATTTCTACGCATCACCAAGATCAATCTATGGGTTGACTATCAATGAGAGAGAGGGGAGTGCATCTTCATACCCTTGAAGATCGCGATACGGAAGCGTTGCAAGAACGCGGATGAAGGAGTCGTACTCGCAGCGATTCAAATCACGGAAGATCCGATCTAGCACCGAACGGACGGCGCCTCCACGTTCAACACACGTACAGCACGGGGACGTCTCTTCCTTCTCGATCCAGCAAGGGGAGAGGATAAGTTGAGGGAGAACTCCGACAGCACAACGGCGTGGTGGTGATGGAGCTCGTGGTTCTCCGGCAGAGCTTCGCTAAGCACTACGGAGGAGGATAAAGTGTTGGAGGAAGGAGGGGCTGCGCCAGGGGAAGGTTGTGGCTGCCCTCCCACCCCCTCACTATATATAGGGGGAAGGGGAGAGGGGGCTGGCCCCTCTAGATCAATCTAGAGGAGGGGGCGGCGGCCAGGGGAAACCCTAGATGGGTTTGGGCGCCCCCACCCCCTAGGAAACATGCCCCCCAAGCCAGGAGGGGAGGCTGCCCTAGGGGTGGCGCCCCTACCTCTCCAGGTTACGTGAGATGGGGTGGAAGGGGCGCTCAGCCCCTTAGCAGGCTGATGTGCCCCCTCCCCTTGGCCCATAAGGCCCCCAACACTTGTCGGGCCTCCGAAACCCCTTTCGGACACACTAGTCATCACCTGGTACCCCCGAAACAATTCCGAACTCCAATACCTTTCGTCCAATATACCGATCTTCACCTCCGGACCATTCCAGAGCTCCTCGTCATGTCCGGGATCTCATCCGGGACTCCGAACAACCTTTGGTAACCACATACTATTTCCCATAACAACTCTAGCGTCACGGAACCTTAAGTGTGTAGACCCTACGGGTTCGGGAACCATGCAGACATGACCGAGACATCTCTCCGGCCAATAACCAACAGCGGGATCTGGATACCCATGTTGGCTCCCACATGTTCCACGATGATCTCATCGGATGAACCACAATGTTGAGGATTCGAGCAATCCCGTATACAATTCCCTTTGTCAATCGGTATGTTACATGCCCGAGATTCGATCGTCGGTATCCCAATACCTCGTTCAATCTCGTTACCGGCAAGTCACTTTACTCGTTCTGTAATGCATGATCCCGTGACTAACTACTTAGTCACATTGAGCTCATTATGATGATGCATTACCAAGTGGGCCCAGAGATACCTCTCCGTCATACGGAGTGACAAATCCTAGTCTCGGTTCGTGCCAACCCAATAGACACCTTCGGAGATACCTGTAGTGCACCTTTATAGCCACCCAGTTACGTTGTGACGTTTGGTACACCCAAAGCATTCCTATGGTATCCGGGAGTTGCACAATCTCATGGTCTAAGGAAATGATACATGACATTAGAAAAGCTCTTAGCAAACGAACTATACGATCTTGTGCTATGCTTAGGATTGGGTCTTGTCCATCACATCATTCTCCTAATGATGTGACCCCGTTATCAATGACATCCTATGTCCATGGTCAGGAAAGCATAACCATATATTGATCAACGAGCTAGTCAACTAGAGGCTCACTAGGGACACGTTGTGGTCTATGTATTCACACATGTATTACGGTTTCCAGTTAATACAATTATAGCATGAACAATAGACAATTATCATGAACAAGGAAATATAATAATAACCATTTTATTATTTCCTCTAGGGCATATTTCCAACAGAATTGTCCCTTAGCAATTGATTATGTTACTAGACCGATAGCAAGTTTTTATGTGGGAGACGCCACTGCTAGCATGTTGTCCCTTACTTGGAATTCTTGCACTTATGATTGAAACTATTAGGAATAATCCACAACTACTAAAGTTCATTATGGTAAAACCCAACCATAGCATTAAGATATATATTGGTCCCCCTTCAATCCCGTAAGCATCTGTTTCTATGGTAGGCTGAAGTTGTTGTCACCCTTGCCCTCCAATGCATAGTCCTATCAACATACAACTAACCCTATGGCGTGATCCATACGCGCGCTCATATGATAGGCACCAAAGTATAGCAACATAACCATAAGAAAATTAAACCAACCATAGCAATTCACCAATTACCGATAGGACAACAAAAAACTACTCAAGCATCATAGGATGGCAACATATAATTGGATAATAGTATGAAGCATAAAGCACCATGTTCAAGTAGAGGATACAGTAGGTTGCGGGAGAGTGGACCGCTGTAGATAGATGGGGGAAGGTGATGAAGATGTTGATCAAGATGACAGAGTTGTTAGTGTAGATCGCCGGCACACGATGATTGCCCTGGTGGTGTTCTGGCGCCACCAGGAGAGAGGGGAAGAGAGCCCCCCTCCTTCTTCCTCTTCATTGACCTCCCCCTAGATGGGAGGAGGGTTTCCCCTCTGGTCCAGGTCCTCCATGGTGGCGGAGGGGCGGGAGCCCCACAGAGATTGGATCTCTCTCTCTCTCTCTATTTCCTTCTGTTTTTGCGTTTCAGATTATGGCCCTTCACCGTTTCTTAAATTCCTAGAGATCCGTAACTCCGATTGGGTTGAAATTTTAACACGGTTTTTATCTGGATATTAGTTTTCTTGCGGCGAAAGAAGGGCACCAACCGCCTTGCAGGGGGCCCACAAGCCTCCTGGCTGCGTGCTGGGTAGGGGGCGTGCCCCTAGGGCTTGTGGGCCCTCAGGCATCGTCTTGCATTGATTCTTTTTCCCAAAAATCATAATCCAAAATAAATCTCCATAAGTTTTTATCGCATTTTGACTTTGTTTGGTACGGATATCCAACGAAACAAAAACATGCAACAAACAGGAACTAGCACTAGGCACTGGATCAATATGTTAGCCCCAAAAATAATATAAAAAGTTGCCAAAAGTATATGAAAGTTGTAGAATATTGGCATGAAACAATAAAAAATTATAGATAAGACGGAGACATATCACGCGCCCTAGTGCCTAGTGGGCACATGGGTGCCCTCCTCTGGTATTTCTTTTCTCAAATATATTTTATATATTCCAAACATAAAATTCCAGCTCATTTGGAGTTGTGCAGAATAGGTATCTCTGACATAGACTTTTTAGGTCCAGAATTCTAACTGTTGGCAATCTCCCTCCTTGTGTAAACCTTGCATATTATGAGAGAAAATGCATTGGAATTACTCCACAAAGTGTTATATTGGTTAAAAACACTATAAATAACTGTAGGAAGACATGGTGTGAAATGGATGTATCACTCCCCGCCAACGGCGCCAGAAAAAAGGTCTTGATAACCCACAAGTATAGGGGATCGTAGAAGTTTTCGAGGGTAGTATTTCACCCAAAATTATTGATTTGACACAAGGGGAGCCAAAGAATATTTGTTAGTATTAGCAATTGAGTTGTCAATTCAACCACACTTGGAGAACTAAATATCTGCAGCAAAGTGATCAGTAGCATAGTAGTATGATAGTTTGATAGCTGCAGATATTTAGTTATCCAAGTAGGCATTGGATCAAAGCCTAGTAATAGTATTACTGTTACCGTTGCTATTTTTGTAGTGATTGCTATAGCTATAAACAACTGCCACCAATGTAGCAATAGCAACGGTAACAGTAATAGTAGCAGTTTTTGTAGTGATTGTGACAGAGCAACAACAAAATTAACTTAGCAAAGATCAATATATGAAAAGCGTAGGCATTGGATCAATGGTGTAAATTTGTGTTCGATGACATTCATCATATAACAGTCACAACCTAAAGTGATACATAATAGATCCAATTCATCGATGTAATGTAGGCATGCATTCCATATATAGTCATACGTGCTTATAATAAGAACTTGCATTACATATTTTATCCCATCCTCCCATGGCAGCGGGGTCCATAAGGAAACTAAGGGATATTAAGACCTCCTTTTAATAGAGAACCGAAACAGAGCATTAACACATGGTGAATGCATCAACTCCTCGAATTACAGTCATCCTCGGAGAGTATCCCAAACAATTGTCACTATGGGGTCTACGCATCAGAGCAATAACAAGTGCATATGACTAGTAGATAGGATCAATAACTCAAATATATTCATGAAAACGTATAGAGTTCAGATCTGAAATCATGGCACTTGGGCCCTAGTGAGAAGCATTAAGCATTGCAAAGTCATAGCAACATCAATCTCAAAATATAGTGGATACTAGGGATCAAGCCCTAACAAATTGACCCGATTACGTTATAAATCTCATTCAACCCCATCACCTTCCAGCAAGCCGAAGTAATTACTCATTCCCGGTGGTGAGGATCATGAAATTGGTGGTGAAGAAGGGTCGGTGATGATGATGACAACGAATCCCCCTCTCCGGAGCCCCGAACGGACTCCAGATCTGGCCTCCCGATGAAGAACAGGATGTGGCGGCAGCTCCTTATCATAAGAAAATTTATAGGCTTGAGATTAGGGTCATCGGAGCCACATGGGCCCCACAAGGCAACTGGGCACGCCGGGGGGGGGGGGTCGCGCCCTGTTGCCTGGTGGGCAATAGGTGGCCTTCCTCTGGTGGGTCTTGGCTCCAGTATTTTTTATATATTTCATAAAAGATCTCTAGAAAATTTCGTCCAATTCCAAAGAGTTTTATTTCTGCACAAAAATAACACCATGGTAGTTTTGTTGAAAACAACGTCAGTCCGGATTAGTTTCATTCAAATCATGCAAATTAGAGTTCAAAACAAGAGCAAAAGAGTTTGAAAAACTAGATACGATGGAGACGTATCAACTACACTTCAAACGGACATGACTTAGAGTGGTATGATAGAAGGTGTTATACTAGAATTCCATAGGAGGGATCCAATCGACCCGTTTGCTTGACAACTGTGAATGAAGCAACGTAAATATAACTCCATGCATAGGTTTACTTGCTCGATAGTGCAATTAGTTTGCGAGTGTCTGCGGAGGAGATATTGAGTGTGGTGCGGACCCGCTCAACAATAAGATCCAGAGACACTGTGGGAGCCAATGACAACTTGTATGATCATGCTCAACATGATTGTGGAGGATGAGGGTGAGGCGCGGTTCGTCAGGGTCTGAATTTTCAACACATGGGTGCATCCTATCCATCTTCCAAAGCAGAATCTGGCGGTAGTGGAGAAATTTCTCCAAATGCATCATCACATCACAATCAAGGAACTCATACTGGACTCCAAAATGATTCGATTGAGCATTTGTGGTTGTTTCATATGGACAATTAGAACATGTAGTCATCACTTCAGTGTGGGGACACTTCGGAGCCCATGGCCATTGGGTGCAACCGTCTAGAGATGGTGGTTGGCTTGCCGCTAATAGATTATGTGGTTAAGTCATGTAATCTTCTTTCCAGACCGGTTGTGGTTTTTTCACTTTGTATTTTAGCACTTTGTATTTGGTTAATAAATTTGGTTGTGTGCATCATGATGGTGGACATGTTGGGGCCTTACCCTTAAAAAAAATAGAACATGTGTTCAAGAAAACGAATTTTAACGATAATTATTTTATTTTAAAACTTGATGTTTGAATTGTAATATTATCTTTGAGTTGTTGATGCACGGTGATATTATCTTTGATTATTTTTAATATTCGAAGTATAGAATAAAAAAGATCGAGACATAAATTTATAGGATAGAGTTGGACGACGTCGTCTGACCGGCTGTCCATGGCGTCTGTCGATTAAAGCTGTAGGATTAAGCGTTTTGCTTCATTTCTTTCTAAGAATGGGCTGATGATTTGATAGGAGCTCGGCTTGATTTGAGCCATATGCAACGTTTATGTCATCATGTGCATGCGGGTTAGTTCTGCTTACTGATTTGACTCCACGAAGTTCCAACGGTCACAACTTTTGCACATTGGTCAATGATATGTCCACTCCAATCAATCCTAGCGACCTCAGAAATAAGGTCAACATCGGTCGGTATGTCACCAATACATTAGCGTTCACGAGTCAAATTAATTGACTAAATCTACTCACCGACTTTGCCCATTCCACATGTTTGTACCGGGGACCGAGCTTCATGCATCCCAGCTAAGCTAAGCTAGCTGCTATTATTAGTTTACTTGATTCAGTTGAGCACGCTAGTTGATTAAGAACCGCCTAACGAATCAAAGTGACATGTGAGACACATATGCTCAGATGACAGACCACCAACTTATTTTGTAACCATCTGGATTGTTATTCCCTAGGCAAAAAAGTGTGTACTGCCTCAACCACCTGGGCCTCAACTATCAGCATATACGAAATTAATTTACCTTCTGCTCTGCTTCTCCCACCAAACGAAATATGTGCTTCTGTTTATGATTTATAAGCTAAAACCATGATACTTATTTTGAGATGGAAGAAGTAACAAAATGCTTGTGGGTGATTCAGTTTTTGTAGGGGCAATTGCTCGCAAAGCAGCAAGTGTACGGACGTGCTATCGCGATTCCGTGGGCGACAGGAAAGTAGTCACGTTCGGTGACTTGCCTAACGCCCGCAAGGAAATGGTGGAGCTCGTCGAAGAGGTGCCTAACTTAGCTAAGCCTCGTTCCCTCACTGGTGGGCAGCTAGGCGCTCGCACCCTCTGACGGTGATTCGGAACTGGAATTATAGGATGGCTAAATTTTTATGTGTATTAATTTCACATTCGTGTGGGGTAGTATCAAAATATTTTTGTGCACTAATATGCCTCTTATGCGGGTTAGTATAAACAATGGTACAAGATTTAGAAGACGAGAGGCTTAGACCCAAAACATACACGATAAAAGATTTAGAAGACAAGAGGCTTAGACTTGCCATATGTTTTGGGTATTCGCGCGTGGGTGTACGTTTGTGCCGGCACATTTTCCTTTTTTTGGTTTTTCCTCCTTTTCCTTTTCCTTTTTTGTTTTTACTTTTCCTTTTTATTTTTTCTGTATTCCTTTTTCTTTTTAATTTCTCTTTTCTCTTCTTTATATTTTCACTTTTTATAAAAATTCTTTTCAAACTCATGAACATTTCCTTCATCCAATTTAAAATATGTTTTATCGGTGTAAAAGAGTTCATCAATTAAAAAAATCATCAACTTAAAATTTTGTTTGTTGGATTTAGAAAATGTCTATTAATTTTCAAAAAATGTTCATTATATCCAAATATTGTTCATCCTTTTTTTTCGTAAAATACATTTTTTCCATAAAGGTCATTTTTTAATTGAATTCAAAACTTGTTCGTCAAATTTTAAAAATATCATCACTACTAAAATTGCTCATAAAAACTATACACGAAAGTAAAAAATGTTCATTAAAATTCAAAAAACGTTCATTCTATCGACATCATGAACATATTTTTGATCTATGTTCATTTTTTAGGAATTGGTTAACCTTTTTTCAATTTACAAGCATTTTCTCAAAACTCAAATAATTTTTACAAAATTATGAACATTTTTAAAACCATAAAATTCTATGATTTATGAATTTATTTTCCAAATTCATCTTTTTAAAATTTAGAAAATATGAATTTACTAAAGAGAAAAATGAACAAATAACAGGTAAAAAAACCCGAAATAAATAGAAAAAGGGGCGTCCTGCCCAGCTGATGAGCCGACCCAATAGGGGGTGCACGCTATGTTCGGCAGCGCCTCACGCGCCCAATAGGAGCACCCGGCCATAAGAGGCGTAAATTCTATTTCTCGCCCACTGTGAGTTGTAATAGGTCTTGGAGAGCAACTTGTTAACGAGCGGTCCTTCGGGAGGCTCACAATGATTAGCGCCACTTGGCGCGCTCTCTGCCTCCCGCCACATGTCGCGCTCTGGCGGTCCCTCCGGATTTTGTTTTTATTTTATTTTCCTGCATGCCTTTTCGGCTTTTTAAACGGGGTTTTTGGGGGGGTTTCGATGTTTCGGTTTTCCACCGGTCTTTTTTAACTTTTGGAACAAAAAATTGAAAAAAAATGCGTTAAAAACACGTTTTCTTTTTTAATTCACGAGTGTCACGGGTTTGCTTCTGGAAGAGGCACGGCTTTGCTTTCGCGATAGTCATGGCCGTGACTCTCAGAAACGAAAAAAACGTGTTTTCTGTTTTTTTCCTTCCGCGAGAGGCACAGTTTTGCTTGCGAGAGAGACATGGTTGTGCTTTCCTCTCGGAAACGAAAAAAATGTGTTTTCTATTTTTTTTCATTCCGCGAGAGGCACGGTTGTGCTTTCACGAGAGGAACATCCGTGCCTCTCGGAAACGGGAAAACTGTATTTTTTTCTTTTTTTTGTTCTTTCGCAAGAGGCAGGGTTTTGCTTCCGCGAGAGGCATGGTTGTGCTTTCGCTAGAGGCATTTCCGTGCCTCCTCGGAAACGAAAAAAACATGTTTCTCTTTTTTTTCCACGAGGGGCACTGTTTTGCTTCCGCGAGAGACACAGTTATGATTCTGCGAGAGGCCCAGGTGTGCCTCTTTTGGAAAAGGAAAAAACCCCGTGCTCCCGGTTCGATTTTATCGTCCGGTTTTTTTCGTGAAAAAAAGTTTGTCAAAACCTATCAATATGGGATCTAGTTTTGAAAATCTCGACGCGAGGAATCCAACGGTGAAAACGGTTCGAGATTTGGACGCACTGTTTAAGAGATAAAACATGACGAATCTACGGAAAAAGGAAAAACTCCCGTGGGCCACTTGTCACAACCTGGGAAAGTGGAGGTGATCTTTGCAACGAGTACTCCTCAACTAGTGATTTCGTAGGTCTTGCCTACAGTGCAGCCTCACCGGGCCGTCCAATACTATAGCACGGGAGTTTTTCTCATCAGTTTTTACGGTGTTTGCAGCGATTTTCTTTGGTTTACACAGATATCCTTTTAACTTTTGTTTGTTTTTGTGTTTTTTATTTCTTTATTTCTTTATTTTCCTTTTTCCCTTTCTCTTTCTGTTTTCAACACATGTCTACTTACACATTGTACATTATTCGCATACATCAGAAACATTTTGATACACATTTAGCATTGCTTCAAATACCTAATTTTCTTACAAATATGTGTATTGATGTCAATTTTCCATACACATTGAATTTTGGTATATAGATAAACATATTTAAAATACATGATAGTTTTTTTCAAATATGTGTTTTCATGTCTAATATTTTATACATATCATAGATTTTTATATAGATATAAAAAATTATACACGTCTAACATTTTCGAAGTACATCTTAGCATATTTGAAACTATAATGTGCATTCCTTTCATTGGTATGGAACAATATTTTTGAATTATATGAATATTTTTTGACATTTTTATAAAATTTCTTGTATATTGTTTTTGAAAGCATGAACGTTTTTGGGATGTCATGAAGATTTTTTTAATGCAATCTATATTTTCTAAAATTATAAAAACAATTTTTTATACTTTATTAATATTTTCAAAATTCGTGGTATTTTTTAAAAAGGGCTAAATTAAGGTTTTCGGAATGTAAAAACATTTATAACAACAACAATAGAAACTAGTATGCTCAAACAATCAGAAACTAAGAAAAATCAATGCTACATTTTCTGAACAAATACAAGTACATTTTTATATAGGTATAAAAAAATTATGCACGTTTAACATTTACATGTACATTTCGTTTGCATATATATAAAGGTAAGCACGTTTTATATACAAAACATTTTTTTACATTGTATAAAGTTTTGAAAAATATCTCGTATATTATTTTTGAATGTGTAAACATTTTTAAATGTCACAAACATTCCTTAATGCTATCTTTAAAATGAAATGCACAAACAAACAATTCTCGCTGTCTTAGCATTTAAAAAAATCGTGATAAACATTAAAACCATGTCAGTACATTAAGTTTTTTTTTGGAATATATGTATTGTTTATTTTGAAAAATATGAAGAAAAGACAAAAGCAATAACAATAGAAACACAAATATAAAGGACGAGACCTTCGGAGCTATGTAACTGGGCCGACTATTTTCAATCTGCCTTGCGGCGACACATTCCTCTATCTCGCTAGATGCAAGACATAGACTCGCCCCGCAAGAGGCTAGGCAACTCATGAAAAGAAAACCATGAAGACATGTACCTTTTGTTGTGTTCAGTGCTTTGCAACATGAGCCTTATTGCAAACTGCCAACAATGAGGACATGTACCTTTTGTTGTGTTCAGTGCTTCGCAACATGAGCCTTATTGCAAATCCCTTGCACATTTTTTTGTCCAATCTGCTCGCTTAGGCCTTGTACAATGCAAGGTGTTTGGAGAAATAAACTCAATTTTTTTAAGACGCATGAGCTTATTTATAGAGGATAGATGTTTAATTAGGTATCCCTTATGTAGAGAGAAGCACTAGTGCTTGATAAAAACTCGGTTCCTTGCATTGTAAAAGGCCTGAAAGCCTTTGCAACAAACCTTGTGTTGCGCTCAGCGCGTTGCAACACGAGCCTTATTGCAAACCCTGAACAATAGTTATTCTTTTGTTATTTTTTCCTGCACTGCACGGTGTGCAACATAGTTTGTGTTGTGCTTGCACGTCTGGCAAGAAAGACCATGTTGCAAAAAGCTCAGTCAGGGGCACGTGGCGCGCGAACAATGTGGCAGACGTTTCATGTCCAATCGTCCGGTTGACGGGAAGCGTTACCAAAAAATTAAGAGGTGTTGTGCGCCTCGTAGTTTAGATAACATTATCGTCATATATCATGTGTAATCATATTGGTACCGAGAAAACTCTTGAATGTGGTTTGCACAGTTTTTAAGATTACTTTTGGTTTTCATAGGATATTTTCGTCTTCGGGTTGGGTCACGGGCCAAAACAAAGCATGCCTGTACAGGGAGAGAGGGGACATATGAACTCGTGGACAAAGACACCAGAGGACAGGAGGGGGCAGCACCCTACAGCTACAGCACAGAGTTCAGAGTCGTGAGACTACTCGAGAGCAGATCGCCATCGGCCGAACTGTCACCAGTGCTCGCGACGCGATCCGCCGCCCCCCTCATCGGTTCAAACCCAAAATCTCGGTAGCCGATTCGGTCCGGCAAAGAGCCAAGCCAAGATGCCTTCTGTCACCGTCTCCCCCACTCGGTCACTTATTATTCCATAGTCCCGCTCGAGCTCGCTTTTGCCTCTTGGCTAGGAGAATCCGCAATTGGGAGACCTTTCCGTGCTGTCTCGTGCGCAGCGTGCAGGCCCCTCTCCATCGCTGTCGTTCGCCTTGAAAGCCTCGGTCATTTCGCTTCTGAATCACCGCTTCTAATTTTGGTATGGAAATTTAAGTTGAAAATTCTCCAGCTGATTCGTTCCATGGTGATTTATATAGAAGAGCCAAAAGACAATGAGTTTGGCGAGCCGACGGTTGATGGAGTTGCCCGGCCTAATCCGGGTTCGATTATCTTAAATGTTTATGGTGTGCTTAAGGGGAAGCTTGCAAGTTACAACTGATACGGATGTGGCAGCTGCTTTCGTGGAGATTTCTTCGGACGGACTCGTCTTCAAGCCTGGTGGTGCTCAAGTTCTCATCATTCCAGTACGACCCGTACAGGGAGAGGTACAAACGATGATTGAGGGTTTCGTCATGCCGAACTGGATCTGGATGCACTGCAGCTGGATGCGCATCTCGGATGCCGGTACTGGCCAGTACTGCTGCTGACTTCTTCCTGTTCCGGAGCGTGCCAACCAGCGCAGCTCCACGACGACAGCGCCGGCCATGGCTTGTGATGATCGTCAGCGTCTTAGAGCATCTCCAGCCGTTGTGTCTCCAGGAGGCGTTTTTTCGGCCTCCTGGGGAGGCCCCGGCGCTAATTTAGCCTTTGGGTGCAAAAAAATTCCAGCCTTTGTGCTCCTCAGGTTATGTTTCCAGCCGCTAATTCTCGTCGTTCCTTTCTGGACCACCGTGGCCATCGCCGGAGTTCGGTCCACCCCGACGTGCCTAGCCCCTCTCCCCTCCTCCCAACCTGTCCACGAGCTCTCCCTCACTCCCGCAGCTCGCCCCACTCACTTGCCCTCGCCGGAGCTGCTGTTCCACCGAAAATCATCACCATCATCGCCGCCTCTGTAACCTCCTGTCGCCGCGGCCTCCCCTCCATTCCATCCCTCCTCACTGCCCCCCTGGCCTCTGAACGGGTGCGCCTCGTCGCCCCGGTCCCGCCGGTGTCCTTATATCTGCCGGAACCCGTCGGAGTTGCCCGCACCGTCGAAGACCACCGTCGCCCGCCCGCCTCTGTTTCTCCTCTGGCGCCGCCCGTTGCCGCGTCCCCGCCCCTTCGCGCGCCTCCCTCTGGCCGAGAACGGGTGCAGCGGGCCCCGCCGCGGCCGCCGGTGTGCTCGGCTCGGCCGGAGACGGCAGGAGCCGGCCGGCCCGTCGCCGGCATCGCCTCTCCCCTCTGCTCCTCTGTCTCTAGTCGGGTGGAGCCGGACGCAGCACGGTGGCGAGCAGGCAGGGAGCGGCGAGGAGAGGAGAAAGGCGGCGAGTGGGGATATGCGGAGCGTGGGCCAGCGACGCCAGGCGAGGGAGGCGTCGGGGCTGCATCGGCCGCGTGAGCTGTGTGCTGGGCGGTGGTGGAAGGAAGAGAGAAAGGGGAGGAGAGAGGGGAGGGAGAGGGGCTACAGGTGGACCTGCGCATGCAAAAGGCGAGCGCCGGCGTTCCCAGCTGCCCCCAGGGAGCTGGGTGTGGGGTGGGCGCGCCGGCCGTAACATTCACTAAATCCGGCTAAAAACAAGGTCCTGGGTGCATGGCTGGGACGTTTTTTTACAACCGGCGCTAAAAAAGTGCTCATGGGGGGGGCTAACAGGGGGCCGGGTGGAGATGCTCTTAGAGCATCTCCAACCGGCAAAATTTTGTGTTTTGACCCTTTTTGCTAACAAATTCAGGATCTGACCCCTATTTGAAAATATTTCGGGATCTGACCCTTTTACCTACCGTCAGGGGCGTTGGCGGTAGATTTGCACGCCCTACCGCCATCGGCTCTGGCGGTAGGCCCTTTGACGGCGACTGACGGCCGTCGGCGCGTGCTGACGTGGAAAAGAGCCTACCGACATGGGCTCTGGCGGTAGGGTACTGAAGCCTACTGATACGTCTCCAACGTATCTATAATTTTTGATTGTTCCATGCTATTATATTACCTGTTTTGGATGTTTATGAGCTTTATTTTATACATTATTATCATTTTTGGGACTAACCTACTAACGAAGGCCCAGCCCGTATTGCTGTTTTTTTTGCCTATTTCAGTATTTCGAAGAAAAGGAATATCAAACGGAGTCCAAACGGAATAAAACCTTCGGAAGCGTGATTTTTGGAACGAACGTGATCCAGAGGACTTGGAGTGCAAGTCAAGAAGCAGTCGAGGCGGCCACGAGAGGGTAGGGCGCCCCCCCCCCCCTATAGGGCGCGCCCCCTGTCTCGTGGGCTCCTCGCGCGGCCACCGCCGTACTTCTTCCTCCTATATAAGCCTACATACCCCGAAAACATCTAGGGAGCAACCAAAACACAATTTCCACCATCATAACCTTATGTATCCGCGAGATCCCATCTTGGAGCCGTCGCCGGTGTTCTGCCGGAGGGGGATTCCACCAGGGATGGCTTCTACATCAACACCATAGCCCTTCCGATGAGTTGTGAGTAGTTTGCCACAGACCTTCGGGTCCATAGTTATTATCTAGTTGACTTCTTCTCTCTTTTTTGGATCTCAATACAATGTTCTCCCCCTCTCTTGTGGAGATCTATTCGATGTAATTTGTTTTTGCGGTGTGTTTGTCGAGATCCGATGAATTGTGGGTTTATGATTATATTTATCCATGGATAATAATTGAATCTTCTCTGAATTATTTTATATGATTGAGTCATCTTTGCAAGTCTCTTCGAATTATCAGTTTGGTTTGGCCTACTAGATTGATGTTTCTTGCCATGGGAGAAGTGCTTAGCTTTGGGTTCAATCTTGCGGTGTTCTTACCCAGTGACAGAAAGGGTTGCAAGACACGTATTGTATTGTTGCCATCGAGGATAAAAAGATGGGGTTTGTATCATATTGCTTGAGTTTATCCCTCTACATCATGTCATCTTGCTTACTGTGTTACTCTGTTCTTATAAACTTAATACTCTAGATGCATGCTGGATACGGTCGATGTGTGGAGTAATAGTAGTAGATGCAGGCAGGAGTCGGTCTACTTGTTGCAGACGTGATGCCTATATACATGATCATGCCTAGATAACGTCATAATTATTTGCTTTTTTATCAATTGCTCGACAGTAATTTGTTCACCCACCGTAATACTTATGCTCTCGAGAGAAGCCACTAGTGAAACCTATGGCCCCCGGGTCTATCTCTTATCATATTTGCTTCAAATCTACTTTTATTTGCATCTTTATTTTCTGCATCTATATTATAAAATACCAAAAATATATTTATCTTATCATATTATCTCTATCAGATCTCACTTTCGCAAATGGCCGTGAAGGGATTGACAACCCCTTTGTCGTGTTGGTTGCGAGTTCTTTGTTTGTTTTTGTAGGTTCGTGGGACTTGTTGAGAAGCCTCCTACTGGATTGATGATACCTTGGTTCTCGAAAACTGAGGGAAATACTTACGCTACTGTGCTACATCACCCTTTCCTCTTCAAGGAAAACCAACGCAAGCTCAAGACGTAGCAAGAAGGATTTTTGGCCCCGTTCCCGGGGAGGCTTCCACCAAGTCAAGTCAAGATTCGACCTCCCGCCAACTTGCGATTTCTGGCGCCGTTGCTGGGGAGGTCTTCGCTCAAGTCAAGACATACCAAGTACCCATCACAAACTCATCTCCCTCGTATTTACATTATTTGCCATTTGCCTCTCGTTTTCCTCTCCCCCACTTCACCCTTGCCGTTTTATTCGCCCTCTCTTTCCCAATCTCCTCTCTTTTCCGTTTTCCGTTTTCTGTTTGCTTGTGTGTTGGATTACTTGTTGCCATGGCACAAGATAATACCAAATTGTGTGATTTCTCGAATACCAATAATAATGATTTCCTTAGTACTCCAATTGCTCCTCTTAATGATGTTGAGTCTTGTTAAATCAATACCGCTTTGCTGAATCTTGTTATGAAAGATCAATTTGCCGGCCTTCCTAGTGAAGATGCCGCTACTCATCCAAACAACTTTGTTGATTTATGTGATATGCAAAAGAAGAAAGATATGGATAGTGATATTGTTAAATTGAAGCTATTTCCGTTTTCACTTAGAGATCGTGCTAAAGTTTGGTTTAGATATTTTCCTAAAAAAGTATTGATTCTTGAAACAAGTGCAAAGATGCTTTTATCTCTAAGTATTTTCCTCCCGCTAAGATTATCACTCTTAGGAACGATATTATGAATT
Organism: Triticum dicoccoides; assembly: GCF_002162155.2. Taxonomy (NCBI): domain Eukaryota; kingdom Viridiplantae; phylum Streptophyta; class Magnoliopsida; order Poales; family Poaceae; genus Triticum; species Triticum dicoccoides. The sequence goes on along the minus strand of NC_041389.1, from coordinate 488,835,349 downwards.
TTAAACAACTTGATCATGAGCATGTTGCCCAATCTTAGGAAAGAATGAAATTGATGATTCGCAATTGCCCTACTCATGGTTTAAATTTATGGATGATCATACAAAATTTTTATGCCGGTTTGAACTTTGCTTTTAGAAATCTTTTAGATTCGGCCGCTGGAGGCACGTTTATGGAAATCACTTTAGAAGATGCTATAAAACTTCTTGATAATATTATGGCTAATTATTCTCAATGGCATACCGAACGATCTACTAGTAAAAAAGTGCATGCTATTGAAGAAATTAATTGTTTGAGTGGAAAGATGGATGAGCTTATGCGATTGTTTGCTACTAAGAGTTCTTCTATTGATCCAAATGATATGCCTTTATCTACCTTGATTGAGAATAATAATGAATCTATGGATGTGAATTTTGTTGGTAGGAATAATTTTGGAAACAATGCTTACAGAGGAAACTTTAATTCTAGACCGTTCCCTAGCAATTCCTCTAATAATTATGGAAATTCCTACAATAATTCTTATGGCAATTTTAATAAGATGCCCTCTTATTTTGAGAATAGTGTGAAAGAATTTATGATTTCTCAAAAGAATTTTAATGCTTTGCTTGAAGAAAAATTGCTCAAAGTTGATGATTTGGCTAGGAACGTTGATAGACTTTCACTTGATGTTGATTCTCTCAAACTTAGATCTTCTCCTCCTAAGCATGACATCAATGAGTCTCTCAAAGCAATGAGAATTTCCATTGACGAGTGCAAGGAAAGAACCGCTAGATTGCGTGCTAAGAAAGATAGCTTTATAAAAGCGTGTTCTTCTAGTTTCCATGAAAATAATGATGAACATCTTAAAGTTATTGATATGTCCCCTATTAAATCTTTGTTTTGTAATATGAATCTTGAAAATAATGGGACTGGAGATGAGTCAACTTTATTTAGAAGGCGTCCCAAGAATTCAGAGTTTTTAGATCTTGATGCTAAATTTGGTAAAAGTGGGATTGGAGAGGTCATGACTTTAAATAGTATTGAACCCACTATCTCGGATTTCAAGGAATTTGATTATGATAATTGTTCTTTAGAAAGTTGTATTTCCTTGTTGCAATCCGTTATTAATCCTCCACATGCTTATAGTCAAAATAAAGCTTTTACCAAACATATCGTTGATGCCTTGATGCAATCTTTTGATGAAAAACTTAATTTGGAAGTTTCTATACTGTCGGGGATACACCCCGCGGTATAAACTGCCAGATGTATGACCCGGCTAGAGTTTGGCGGTTCACTGGTGACCCACTTGGACATGGCGGTTTACGATTCATTGGTAATCCGGCAGGCGAGTCAAAGGAGCGACAAGACCCGGTGGCCCAACAGGCGGTTTATGGGAGGCCGGATCACGCTATGGTGGGCCGGTTTAAAAGAAAAGGCGTGAGGAATATTTACTTTACAAGAAAGACCCGGACTTGTATCCGGTTTGTATTAGAAGGGAGACTAGTCCTAATCCTAAAAGGACTCCACATGTAACTCGCCCCTCTAACTTATATAAGGAGGGGCAGGGCTCCCCAAAGAGGGACAAGCAAGAAAAAATCTCTAGGGCTAGACACAACTAGAGGAGAGCCGGTTTACGGCGACTCCCTCGTGATGATAATGAGATCTAGCCTCAAACAGCATGTAGGGCTATTCCGGATGATGTTTCCTGGGGCCTGAAGCTGTATAAATCCTTGTCTTGTGTTGCGTCTCTCGATTCCGCTCAACCCCTCTCAAGCTACCACATAGATGTGTTGGCCTCGTGACTAAGTCCTCACACTAGGACATCTGACGTGTTAATTCCACGACAGTTGCCGCCCACCGTGGGGCCTGTGCACAGTGGTGTTGAGTTCTTGGAGGGATTTTTCCAGGGACCGAGAAACTCGTGATGTGTTGGATGGAAAAGAGCCGGCGCAGAAAGATATACAAAGTCTCCGTGTCAAGCAGTCGGAGCGACATACAAGATTGAGGTTAACAGAAATTAAGGTTTGCGTTCTGTACGCTGCCGACGATCTATTAAAACCGCCGCCGGTCTAAGCGAGCGGTCAAGTCACAAGTCGCCAAGACCATCGCAGTTGGCTCCGTCGGCGTGTCAAAGTCAAGATTTATTTTTCAGTACTGCTAGTACTACTTTCAAGTCGTAGAACATCCATCAACCATATCTACAAGTTCAGTCTCCACGTCATCACACAAAGGATCAACCGGATCTGTACTTCTCACGTGGGCTGAGAACTAGTTCGTTGAAGGTCTCTGTCTATTGCTGGGACACGAGTCACAAGGCCCGATCGGAGCAGATCCCAAAAAAGAGAGAGATCAATTTCCGTTGCCGCGGCCGTGTCTCGCCGAGACCAACAAAAATTTCTGCTACAGCCGCCGTATACCGGATCATGTCAAGCAGACGCGTGAGCTGTACAAACAAAAGGAAGTATCGAGGCGAATCCGTGAATGAATTTACAAAGACAAAAAAAAGGGGGGAGAGGAAGAGGAGACTCGGTCTCCGCCATCGATCCGGTCTCGCTTCACTGATCCCCGTCAGGCCGGCCGTGAGCCGCCGCGTCCGCGGCTTCACCTCGCCGCCTCCGGTCTTCTCCGCCTGCGCAGGCATGCATCTGCAACCGGCACGCTGCAGCGGGTCCTCCGCATCCGCGCTGCCGTGGACCTTCGTCGGGTTACCACGCGTTCAAGCCGCCCAGTTGAGTCGCCCTCTGCCGGCGCTATGGTCAGTTGAGCCGCCCTCTGCCGGCGCTGTGGCCATGACTGCACCCCGGGGCGCCCGCACCAGGCCGGCCAGCTTCTGCCGTAAACCGCCTCCGCCGGCCTCGCTCTACTACCGCGGGTTTGCAGCAGCCACCGCTTCGCTCCGCCTCTGCTGCCTCCTCTGCAGGTCGTGCCTTCTGCCGCAGTGGTCAAACCGCCGAACGGCCGGGTTACACCGCTTAAGAACCGCCCTCGCGTCGCACCAGCCGCCATGGCCTCGCCTTCATCGCTCCGAGTCGCCACTGGCCGGCGGGTCGCCTGACTCCGACTCTGACTCCGCCTCGTCAGCCGCTACCGCGTGCTCGCCGGTGCGTTTTCAAGCATGCTTCAGTTGTAGGGCGTTTTAATATTGGCACTAGACAGGTTTACAATCAGAATAAGCTCCCGCTAGTGTTTGCTTCGCTTGGAGATATACTGGCAAGTAAATTTGAAGAAGCCCGGAGCTGCCCTAGATGATCTGTTCTACAAAATGAGGGCAGACAGATTCAAACTTGGATCGTTTATTTACTGCAAGGAGCTGCTGGCCAGTACACCAGTTAACAGCAAAATTGGGGTTTGACGAAAAAAAAATCTCGTTGGAGACCAAGGAGTACTAGTACAGGCTTGCTGCCAGCTTCTCAAAAACACCAAGGCCTTCTACAACACTAGCCAGACTAGTACTAATGGAAGAAACAGTGCAAATGTGAAACTACTGTACGTGAAGGCATCTGCACATAGCCAATGGGTGCCAGTACTACTTCAAATCAGTATACTTCTGCTTCATCAGCCACATGTTGGAACAGGCAATTCAGAAAATGAAGAAATACTCCCTTGTCCGGAGTTGTGCACCGTCCAAAGTCAGTAGACATTATTTTATCTGTGAGGCCACACTGGATAATGGAGAAAACTACGACAGATGACGTCTATGGCAGCAGTGCTAGTACTTCATGAGGGTTTTTCACCAGAGTACTATATGAGCAGAATAGTCACATCAAATGCCGTCTGCGTGAAACATCTGCGCGAATCGTCTGTCGTCCGGATCAATTAGGACAATGATTCAGCATAAAGATGGTGCAATGCCATATTCATGGAGTGTGCGGTGGCATAATCATGCAACAGTATCGGCGACCGCTTACTGATCAACAGGTGGGTGCAAGCTGCCGCCCCTGCGGTCCGATCTACATCAACGCGCCAGCCGATTCACACGTCTATGCCGGTTTACAAGGTGACGGGCGACTTACCCGTCCACCCCCGTGGCCGACTCGGCGTTTGAGTGGCTTACTGCTCCTGCGATTGACTCGCCCGACCGCACCGGCTTACGACGCCACGGCCGGTTCGCCCGTAATTAATTTCAGCTTCACCGCGGTGATCATCAATTCCGCGGTGGATAACTACTGGCCTGACGCATCAGGTGGTCGTCGTTACTCAACGGACTCCTGCACCGGTTTACAACACCATGGCCGTCTCTCTCGATCGCACCGGCTTACAACGCCTCGGCCGACTCATCTGTCTACTCCGCTGTGATTGATTTCAGCGTCACCATGGTGGTTATCAACTCCGCGGCGGATAATTTCCGTCCTAGCATATCAGGTGATATCCATCTAAGGTCTGTTTTATTAGCGCATATTATTTTTATCAAGGAACAATTACTCTGGCTTGTGATATTTTTGAGGCAGGACAATTGTTCACTACATCAAAACGACATGGTTAACTCGCCCGTCCGCGCCGGTTTACAACACCGCGGCTGATTCATCTATCTGAGCCGCCTGTGATGCTGAGGTCGTCTTTTTCGTCCGCCTCTCGCGGCCTGGTCTACATCAGCATACTGGGCCGCACCTGTCTGCATGAGCTGTCTGAGCAAGTCACAGCTTGGGTAGCCCGGTTTTTCTTTCAACAAAATGGAGGCAAATTATCATATACTATCAGCCGCCGTCTACACTGGGTGGCTCAATGGGCAGGCGCACAAGTCGCCGCCACTACAGTTTGGTTAACTTCAAAACGCCAGTTGAAAGGAACCATTGGCCGAGTTGCTAACACGGCTCATACAGGATCATTTATAACCCGCCGCAGTCACCTCAACCTTTTGTGGATTCACATCGTGCTATCAAAACCAATGATATACAAGTTATGCCGGTTTACATCACGGCCAAATATGAAGAGTCTCAAGCCAACTCCTCGAGTCACCTTTGAGACTCGGGGGCTACGATGACATAACTCAGCAAATCTTGCCAATTTCAGCAAATTTAAGAACCCCGGGACGATGGAGCGAAAGATAACCCGGTCCTGGAGGCTGCTGTTATATTAATGAAAATTTAAAGGCTGTCAGAAAATTTCCGGCTTAGAAAGTATATAACAGTTACAAAATCCCGGCTCAATGAAGAAGCTCCGGGTCATCAGAAAGGATTCCGGTTTAAAATCCGGCTCAAGGGAAATCAGTCTCGCTAAAGCTATCAAATATCCGGTTTAAAATCCGGTTCAAGGGAAATCTATTCTCCCACAAATCTCTGAAGCACTCAAATCCGGTTTAAAAATGTCCGGTTCAAAAAGGAATTAATTCCTCGCAAGTTTGAGTTTAAAGGCCGTCAGAAAACTTCCGGCTAAAAATGAAGATTCCGGTTTAAAATCCGATTCAAGGGAAAGATGTCCCCACAAAGCTTTGAAGCTCTCAATATCCAGTTCAAAATCCCGGTTCAAGAAGAATTTATCTCTTGCAAAAAGTTAAAGGTTGCCGAAGAGGACCTGTTACCATGATGCACGGTTCAAACATGGGTATTCCGCCTTATTGGCTTATCATATTATTGGTTACATGGGGGCTTCAGCTGACAAAGCGGAGTACTGCCTGTTAAACCGGCTATCACGGCACAACATAGCTCGGGAGCTTCACACCCAAAGGGCCAAAGAGAGTTTCGATGCTATGCACAACTCAAACATAGGCACCTAATGAGCACAGCTCATCACAAAGCTTGGGAGCTTCACACCCAAAGGGCCAAAGAGAGTTTCGATGCTATGCACAACTCAAACATAGGCACCTAATGAGCACAGCTCATCATAAAGCTTGGGAGCTTCACACCCGAAGGGCCAAAGAGAGTTTCGATGCTATGCACAACTCAAACATAGGCACCTAATGAGCACAGCTCATCACGTTACTTGGGGGCTCCTTGGTCTAATACCAAGAAGTCTGAATGGACCCTTGTAGCGGGGTATCGACCCACGGATTGGAAGCCTGGTACATTTACCTAAAACCCCGGGTTAATCTGCCTTCATCAAGTAACACACTCCTATCCAGGTCATCCTGGCACGGCCCTCCGAACGTTTGACAGATACTCTCCTTGAGACCCTGAATTGTCAAAGTTAAAACGGTGATTGGCTAGTTGGAGGTCTATCTTAAAAGGCTTTGTTAAATGGTTCAACTCAGTGGCCTGGCAGCCCACAAAAAGCCTCGCATTTGGGCCTGGCAGCCCCCAAAAAGCCTCGACTACACGGTTTCCATTTGAAATTTGGCTGAATTCTAAACTGATTTTTTGGCTTGTTCAACCGTCTTCTAATACCGGCATTTCTTAAACCGGCTTGGTTTGCAACTTTACGTTGACAAACCTTAATTTTAAATCGGAGTTTCTTAACCCGGCTTGGCGTTGCCTCCCTGTCAACCGCCCGGATCATCTGGCATGAATCATCACCCAGTATGACTTAATCTACGACACGGTTTTATTACAAACCCGGCAAAATATGAGGGGAGTTATCATACTCAAGATTTCGGTTATCACCCTTACTACGAAAAGTTGGTAAACCAATGATGTGATTCAATGTCACAGGACACTTTAAACTTGTTGTATGGAGAAACAAGTTGTCAGTGCATATAATCCGGTGTTTAACCCGGCCTGGCTTTGGACTATAAGTCGCCAGCATATATTTGAATTGCGCCATTGGAATTATGCGCTTATAAATCATTGGGTATATTATTCAAATAGCCAACATGGCTGGATTTTTATTATGTTTATCAATAACCAGTATTATGATCAAGGTTTTCAAAGTCGCTTTAGCGCAATGGCTATCATATTATCAATGGATATGATTTATTCTACAATTCAAGGAATAGTCCCAAGTCGCTGCAGGCGTACAACCCGGCACTTGGGGGCTACATTATTCAAATTGAGATTACATCAAATATGCAAGTCTCATGACGCTGCAAGCATGCACCATGACACTTGGGGGCTAATGCAAAGTCATTTTTTTGCTCATCTTATTGAAGACCCGACTCATCACATTATAATGAGCTGGCCCTTGGGGGCTACCAATTGCTCCTGTTAACAATTCAAGGTACAAAACTTTTTATCCATTATATTGAAGGGTACATTGCTCAGTTGGTAAAGCACAAGGCTCTTAACCTTGTGGGTGTGGATTCAAGCCCCATGATGGGGGTTACATCATATGAGGTTATTTTTATTGAAGTATATATCAAAGTCCCAGCTCAATATTATCTTACTGACCCGGCCCTTGGGGGCTACACCGTTGCTATTCAAAGTGTACATGATTATATTTACAAAGCCCCTGCTCATTATTGCATAATGACCTGGCCCTTGGAGGCTACACTGGTTGAAGTTTTTATGAGCATCAGGAAAATACAAGTCCCAGGTTGCTGCAAGCATGACAACCCGGCACTTGGGGGCTACATATGCGGAATACTCAGTTCTGACTAGTGATTGAGATGAACAAACTGGATTTCTTCAAGCTTGTGACATTCAGATTGAAGCAAATCTTAAGCTGTTACTACGTTACCTTCTTAAGATTTGAGGGCTACAAGTGATGGGTATATAAGAGGTATATTTTCAAAATATGATGTCAACAAACAGTTATGATCCTGTGCCATCAATATTTGTAAACCGGCCAAGTTCTACATTCTTAAACCGGCCAAGTTTTACATTCTTAAACCGGCCAAGTTCTACATTCTTAAACCGGCTGAAGATCAGATGAGTATTTCAAGGACCAATATTGTTTTTAAGCATTGGGAGTTGAATCAAAGGATTTATTCTTCACAATACATTTTCTATGAGAAACCAATGTCGGCAAGTTGATTATGAAGCTGGCCTATTAAATCGGATTTTCTAGAAGAAGGAAGTGACAAGGATTCAAGGATAATCAAGTGCCGGTCTACAAGAATATTTAAACCGGAGCACAACCCGATAAATTTGTTCTTGTATTTATGTTGCAGATCAATTTAACATGGATGAATCCAAATTAAACCGGGGGCTAATGTCGGGGATACACCCCGCGGTATAAACCGCCGGATGTATGACCCGTCTAGAGTTTGGCGGTTCACTGGTGACCCACTTGGACATGGCGGTTTACGGTTCATTGGTAATCCGGCAGGCGGGTCAAAGGAGCGACAAGACCCGGTGGCCCAACAAGCGGTTTATGGAAGGCCGAATCACGCTATGGTGGGCCGGTTTAAGAGAAAAGGCGTGAGGAATATTTACTTTACAAGGAAGACCCGGACTTGTATCCGGTTTGTATTAGAAGGGAGACTAGTCCTAATCCTAAAAGGACTCCACATGTAACTCGCCCCTCTAACTTATATAAGGAGGGGCAGGGCTCCCCAAAGAGGGACAAGCAAGAAACAATCTCTAGGGCTAGACACAACTAGAGGAGAGCCGGTTTACGGCGACTCCGTCGTGATGATAATGAGATCTAGCCTCAAACAACATGTAGGGCTATTCCGGATGATGTTTCCCGGGGCCTGAAGCTGTCTAAATCCTTGTCTTGTGTTGCGTCTCTCGATTCCTCTCAACCCCTCTCAAGCTACCACATAGATGCGTTGGCCTCGCGACTAAGTCCTCACACTAGGACATCTGACGTGTTAATTCCACGATAGTTGGCGCCCACCGTGGGGCCTGTGCACAGTGGTGTTGAGTTCTTGGAGGTATTTTTCCAGGGATCGAGAAACTCGTGATGTGTTGGATGGAAAAGAGCCGGCGCAGAAAGATATACAAAGTCTCCGTGTCAAGCAGTCGGAGCGACATACAAGATTGAGGTTAACAGAAATTAAGGTTTGCGTTCTGTATGCTGCCGACGATCTATTAAAACCGCCGCCGGTCTAAGCGAGCGGTCAAGTCACAAGTCGCCAAGACCATCGCAGTTGGCTCCGTCGGCGTGTCAAAGTCAAGATTTATTTTTCAGTACTGCTAGTACTACTTTCAAGTCGTAGAACATCCATCAACCATATCTACAAGTTCAGTCTCCACGTCATCACACAAAGGATCAACCGGATCTGTACTTCTCACGTGGGCTGAGAACTAGTTCGCTGAAGGTCTCTGTCTATTGCTGGGACACGAGTCACAAGGCCCGATCGGAGCAGATCCCAAAAAAAAGAGAGATCGATTTCCGTTGCCGCAGCCGTGTCTCGCCGAGACCAACAAAAATTTCTGCTACAGCCGCCGTATACCGGATCATGTCAAGCAGATGCGTGAGCTGTACAAACAAAAGGAAGTATCGAGGCGAATCCGTGAAGGAATTTACAAAGACAAAAAAAGGGGGGGGGGAGAGGAAGAGGAGACTCGGTCTCCGCCATCGATCCGGTCTCGCTTCACTGATCCCCGTCAGGCCGGCCGTGAGCCTCCGCGTCCGCGGCTTCACCTCGCTGCCTCCGGTCTTCTCCGCCTGCGCAGGCATGCATCTGCAACCGGCGCGCCGCAGCGGGTCCTCCGCATCCGCGCTGCCGTGGACCTTCGTCGGGTTACCACGCGTTCAAGCCGCCCAGTTGAGTCGCCCTCTGCCGGCGCTATGGTCAGTTGAGCCGCCCTCTGTCGGCGCTGTGGCCATGACTGCACCCCGGGGCGCCCGCACCAGGCCGGCCAGCTTCTGCCGTAAACCGCCTCCGCCGGCCTCGCTCTACTACCGCGGGTTTGCAGCAGCCACCGCTTCGCTCCGCCTCTGCTGCCTCCTCTGCAGGTCGTGCCTTCTGCCGCAGTGGTCAAACCGCCGAACGGCCGGGTTACACCGCTTAAGAACCGCCCTCGCGTCGCACCAGCCGCCATGGCCTCGCCTTCATCGCTCCGAGTCGCCACTGGCCGGCGGGTCGCCTGACTCCGACTCTGACTCCGCCTCGTCAGCCGCTACCGCGTGCTCGCCGGTGCATTTTCAAGCATGCTTCAGTTGTAGGGCGTTTTAATATTGGCACTAGACAGGTTTACAATCAGAATAAGCTCCCGCTAGTGTTTGCTTCGCTTGGAGATATACTGGCAAGTAAATTTGAAGAAGCCCGGAGCTGCCCTAGATGATCTGTTCTACAAAATGAGGGCAGACAGATTCAAACTTGGATCGTTTATTTACTGCAAGGAGCTGCTGGCCAGTACACCAGTTAACAGCAAAATTGGGGTTTGACGGAAAAAAAATCTCGTTGGAGACCAAGGAGTACTACTACAGGCTTGCTGGCAGCTTCTCAAAAACACCAAGGCCTTCTACAACACTAGCCAGACTAGTACTAATGGAAGAAACAGTGCAAATGTGAAACTACTGTACGTGAAGGCATCTGCACATAGCCAATGGGTGCCAGTACTACTTCAAATCAGTATACTTCTGCTTCATCAGCCACATGTTGGAACAGGCAATTCAGAAAATGAAGAAATACTCCCTTGTCCGGAGTTGTGCACCGTCCAAAGTCAGTAGACATTATTTTTTCTGTGAGGCCACACTGGATAATGGAGAAAACTACGACAGATGACGTCTATGGCAGCAGTGCTAGTACTCCATGAGGGTTTTTCACCAGAGTACTATATGAGCAGAATAGTCACATCAAATGCCGTCTGCGTGAAACATCTGCACGAATCGTCTGTCGTCCGGATCAATTAGGACAATGATTCAGCATAAAGATGGTGCAATGCCATATTCATGGAGTGTGTGGTGGCATAATCATGCAACGGTATCGGCGACCGCTTACTGATCAACAGGTGGGTGCAAGCTGCCGCCCCTGCGGTCTGATCTACATCAACGCGCCAGCCGATTCACACGTCTGTGCCGGTTTACAAGGTGACGGGCGACTTACCCGTCCACCCCCGTGGCCGACTCGGCGTTTGAGTGGCTTACTGCTCCTGCGATTGACTCGCCCGACCGCACCGGCTTACGACGCCACGGCCGGTTCGCCCGTAATTAATTTCAGCTTCACCGCGGTGATCATCAATTCCGCGGTGGATAACTACTGGCCTGACGCATCAGGTGGTCGTCGTTACTCAACGGACTCCTGCACCGGTTTACAACACCATGGCCGTCTCTCTCGATCGCACCGGCTTACAACGCCTCGGCCGACTCATCTGTCTACTCCGCTGTGATTGATTTCAGCGTCACCATGGTGGTTATCAACTCCGCGGCGGATAATTTCCGTCCTAGCATATCAGGTGATATCCATCTAAGGTCTGTTTTATTAGCGCATATTATTTTTATCAAGGAACAATTACTCTGGCTTGTGATATTTTTGAGGCAGGACAATTGTTCACTACATCAAAACGACATGGTTAACTCGCCCATCCGCGCCGGTTTACAACACCGCGGCTGATTCATCTATCTGAGCCGCCTCTGATGCTGAGGTCGTCTTTTTCGTCCGCCTCTCGCGGCCTGGTCTACATCAGCATACTGGGCCGCACCTGTCTGCATGAGCTGTCTGAGCAAGTCACAGCTTGGGTAGCCCGGTTTTTCTTTCAACAAAATGGAGGCAAATTATCATATACTATCAGCCGCCGTCTACACTGGGTGGCTCAATGGGCAGGCGCACAAGTCGCCGCCACTACAGTTTGGTTAACTTCAAAACGCCAGTTGAAAGGAACCATTGGCCGAGTTGCTAACACGGCTCATACAGGATCATTTATAACCCGCCACAGTCACCTCAACCTTTTGTGGATTCACATCGTGCTATCAAAACCAATGATATACAAGTTATGCCGGTTTACATCACGGCCAAATATGAAGAGTCTCAAGCCAACTCCTCGAGTCACCTTTGAGACTCGGGGGCTACGATGACATAACTCAGCAAATCTTGCCAATTTCAGCAAATTTAAGAACCCCGGGACGATGGAGCGAAAGATAACCCGGTCCTGGAGGCTGCTGTTATATTAATGAAAATTTAAAGGCTGTCAGAAAATTTCCGGCTTAGAAAGTATATAACAGTTACAAAATCCCGGCTCAATGAAGAAGCTCCGGGTCATCAGAAAGGATTCCGGTTTAAAATCCGGCTCAAGGGAAATCAGTCTCGCTAAAGCTATCAAATATCCGGTTTAAAATCCGGTTCAAGGGAAATCTATTCTCCCACAAAGCTCTGAAGCACTCAAATCCGGTTTAAAAATGTCCGGTTCAAAAAGGAATTAATTCCTCGCAAGTTTGAGTTTAAAGGCCGTCAGAAAACTTCCGGCTAAAAATGAAGATTCCGGTTTAAAATCCGATTCAAGGGAAAGATGTCCCCACAAAGCTTTGAAGCTCTCAATATCCAGTTCAAAATCCCGGTTCAAGAAGAATTTATCTCTTGCAAAAAGTTAAAGGTTGCCGAAGAGGACCTGTTACCATGATGCACGGTTCAAACATGGGTATTCCGCCTTATTGGCTTATCATATTATTGGTTACATGGGGGCTTCAGCTGACAAAGCGGAGTACTGCCTGTTAAACCAGCTATCACGGCACAACATAGCTCGGGAGCTTCACACCCAAAGGGCCAAAGAGAGTTTCGATGCTATGCACAACTCAAACATAGGCACCTAATGAGCACAGCTCATCACAAAGCTTGGGAGCTTCACACCCAAAGGGCCAAAGAGAGTTTCGATGCTATGCACAACTCAAACATAGGCACCTAATGAGCACAGCTCATCATAAAGCTTGGGAGCTTCACACCCGAAGGGCCAAAGAGAGTTTCGATGCTATGCACAACTCAAACATAGGCACCTAATGAGCACAGCTCATCACGTTACTTGGGGGCTCCTTGGTCTAATACCAAGAAGTCTGAATGGACCCTTGTAGCGGGGTATCGACCCACGGATTGGAAGCCTGGTACATTTACCTAAAACCCCGGGTTAACCTGCCTTCATCAAGTAACACACTCCTATCCAGGTCATCCTGGCACGGCCCTCCGAACGTTTGACAGATACTCTCCTTGAGACCCTGAACTTGTCAAAGTTAAAACGGTGATTGGCTAGCTGGAGGTCTATCTTAAAAGGCTTTGTTAAATGGTTCAACTCAGTGGCCTGGCAGCCCACAAAAAGCCTCGCATTTGGGCCTGGCAGCCCCCAAAAAGCCTCGACTACACGGTTTCCATTTGAAATTTGGCTGAATTTTAAACTGATTTTTTGGCTTGTTCAACCGTCTTCTAATACAGGCATTTCTTAAACCGGCTTGGTTTGCAACTTTACGTTGACAAACCTTAATTTTAAATCGGAGTTTCTTAACCCGGCTTGGCGTTGCCTCCCTGTCAACCGCCCGGATCATCTGGCATGAATCATCACCCAGTATGACTTAATCTACGACACGGTTTTATTACAAACCCGGCAAAATATGAGGGGAGTTATCATACTCAAGATTTCGGTTATCACCCTTACTACGAAAAGTTGGTAAACCAATGATGTGATTCAATGTCACAGGACACTTTAAACTTGTTGTATGGAGAAACAAGTTGTCAGTGCATATAATCCGGTGTTTAACCCGGCCTGGCTTTGGACTATAAGTCGCCAGCATATATTTGAATTGCGCCATTGGAATTATGCGCTTATAAATCATTGGGTATATTATTCAAATAGCCAACATGGCTGGATTTTTATTATGTTTATCAATAACCAGTATTATGATCAAGGTTTTCAAAGTCGCTTTAGCGCAATGGCTATCATATTATCAATGGATATGATTTATTCTACAATTCAAGGAATAGTCCCAAGTCGCTGCAGGCGTACAACCCGGCACTTGGGGGCTACATTATTCAAATTGAGATTACATCAAATATGCAAGTCTCATGTCGCTGCAAGCATGCACCATGACACTTGGGGGCTAATGCAAAGTCATTTTTTTGCTCATCTTATTGAAGACCCGACTCATCACATTATAATGAGCTGGCCCTTGGGGGCTACCAATTGCTCCTGTTAACAATTCAAGGTACAAAACTTTTTATCCATTATATTGAAGGGTACATTGCTCAGTTGGTAAAGCACAAGGCTCTTAACCTTGTGGATGTGGATTCAAGCCCCATGATGGGGGTTACATCATATGAGGTTATTTTTATTGAAGTATATATCAAAGTCCCAGCTCAATATTATCTTACTGACCCGGCCCTTGGGGGCTACACCGTTGCTATTCAAAGTTTACATGATTATATTTACAAAGCCCCTGCTCATTATTGCATAATGACCCGGCCCTTGGAGGCTACACTGGTTGAAGTTTTTATGAGCATCAGGAAAATACAAGTCCCAGGTTGCTGCAAGCATGACAACCCGACACTTGGGGGCTACATATGCGGAATACTCAGTTCTGACTAGTGATTGAGATGAACAAACTAGATTTCTTCAAGCTTGTGACATTCAGATTGAAGCAAATCTTAAGCTGTTACTACGTTACCTTCTTAAGATTTGAGGGCTACAAGTGATGGGTATATAAGAGGTATATTTTCAAAATATGATGTCAACAAACAGTTATGATCCTGTGCCATCAATATTTGTAAACCGGCCAAGTTCTACATTCTTAAACCGACCAAGTTTTACATTCTTAAACCGGCCAAGTTCTACATTCTTAAACCGGCAGAAGATCAGATGAGTATTTCAAGGACCAATATTGTTTTTAAGCATTGGGAGTTGAATCAAAGGATTTATTCTTCACAATACATTTTCTATGAGAAACCAATGTCGGCAAGTTGATTATGAAGCTGGCCTATTAAACCGGATTTTCTAGAAGAAGGAAGTGACAAGGATTCAAGGATAATCAAGTGCCGGTCTACAAGAATATTTAAACCGGAGCACAACCCGACAAATTTGTTCTTGTATTTATGTTGCAGATCAGTTTAACATGGATGAATCCAAATTAAACTGGGGGCTAATGTCGGGGATACACCCCGCGGTATAAACCGCCGGATGTATGACCCGGCTAGAGTTTGGCGGTTCACTGGTGACCCACTTGGACATGGCGGTTTACGGTTCATTGGTAATCCGGCAGGCGGGTCAAAGGAGCGACAAGACCCGGTGGCCCAACAAGCGGTTTATGGAAGGCCGGATCACGCTATGGTGGGCCGGTTTAAGAGAAAAGGCGTGAGGAATATTTACTTTACAAGGAAGACCCGGACTTGTATCCGGTTTGTATTAGAAGGGAGACTAGTCCTAATCCTAAAAGGACTCCACATGTAACTCGCCCCTCTAACTTATATAAGGAGGGGCAGGGCTCCCCAAAGAGGGACAAGCAAGAAACAATCTCTAGGGCTAGACACAACTAGAGGAGAGCCGGTTTACGGCGACTCCCTCGTGATGATAATGAGATCTAGCCTCAAACAACATGTAGGGCTATTCCGGATGATGTTTCCCGGGGCCTGAAGCTGTCTAAATCCTTGTCTTGTGTTGCGTCTCTCGATTCCTCTCAACCCCTCTCAAGCTACCACATAGATGCGTTGGCCTCGCGACTAAGTCCTCACACTAGGACATCTGACGTGTTAATTCCACGACATATACCTAGAAAACTTAATGATGAGTGGGAACCTACTATAAAGATTAAAATTAAAGATCATGAGTGTTTTGCTTTGTGTGATTTGGGTGCTAGTGTTTCCACGATTCCAAAAACTTTATGTGATATTCTAGGTTTCCATGATTTTGATGATTGCCCTTTAAATTTGCACCTTGCGGATTCCACCATTAAAAAGACAATAGGAAGGATCAATGATGTCCTTATTGTTGCAAATAGAAATTTGGTGCCCGTTGATTTTATCGTTCTTGATATAGATTGCAATCTTTCTTGCCCTATTATTCTTGGTAGACCTTTCCTTAGAACGATTGGTGCGATTATTGATATGAAGGAAGGGAATATTAGATTCCAATTTCCATTAAAGAAAGGCATGGAGCACTTTCCAAGAAATAAAGTCAAATTACCTTATGAATCTATCATGCGAGCTACCTATGAATCAAGTGCCAAAGATGACACTACTTAGATCTATCTTCGCTTTTATGCCTAGCTAGGGGCGTTAAAACGATAGCGCTAGTTGGGAGGCAACCCAATTTTCTTTATGTTTATTATTTTTGTTCCTGTTTAGTGTTACATTTTGTTTCTACTTTATGTTTAGATGTGTTTTCATGTTTTATTTAGTGTTTGTGCCAAGTAGAACCTACAGGATAACCTATGATATGAGTTGATTTGATTCTGCTGAAAAACAGAAACTTTGTGCTCACGAGAAAAAATTCAATAAATCACAGGAACGAGCTTTTGCATTGATTCTTTTTGATGCTGTTCAATAAACAAATTTTGTAGGACGTACTATTTTGGTAGGATTTTTGAGGTTCCAGAAGTTTGCGTTAGTTACAGATTGCTACAGACTGTTATGTTTTTGACAGATTCTGTTTTTCGTGTGTTGTTTGCTTATTTTGATGCATCTATGGCTAGTATGTAAGGGTATGAACTATAGAGAACTCAGAATACAGTAGGTTTAACACCAATTTAAATAAAGAATGAGTTCATTACAGTACCTTATGTGGTGGTTTTGTTTTCTTTCACTAACGGAGCTTATAAGATTTCCTGTTGAGTTTTGTGTTATGAAGTTTTCAAGTTTTGGGTAAAGATTTGATGGACTATGGAATAAGGGGTGGCAAAAGCCTAAGCTTGGGGATGCCCAAGGCACCCCAAGATATTCAAGAATAGCCAAAAGCCTAAGCTTGGGGATGCCCCCGGAAGGCATCCCCTCTTTCGTCTTCGTTCATTGGTAACTTTACTTGGAGTTATATTTTTATTTGCTACTCCCTCCGTCCGGAAATACTTGTCATCAAAATGGATAAAAGGGGATGTATCTAGATGTATTTTAGTTCTAGATACATCTCTTTTTATTCATTTTGATGACAAGTATTTTCGGACGGAGGGAGTACATGATATGTGTTTTGCTTGGAGCGTCGTGTATTATATTAGTCTTTGCTTGTTAGTTTACCACAATCATACTTGCTGTAACACACCTTTTGGTAGAAGCCTATTTGCTTAGGATTTGATAGAATACTTTATGTGCTTCACTTATATCTTTTGAGCTTGATAATTTTTGCTCTAGTACTTCACTTATATCTTTTAGAGCACGGTGGTGGATTAATTTTGAAGAAATTGTTGATCTCTCATGCTTCACTTATATTATTTTGAGAGTCTTTTAGAACAGCATGGTATTTGCTATGGTTATAAATTGGTCCTAGAATGATGAGCATCCAAGTTGGGTGTAATAAAAACTATCATAGGAAGTGAATTGGATGCTATGATCAACTTGATACTTGATGATTGTTTTGATATAGGGAGGTAGTGATATTAAAGTCATGCTAGTTGGGTGATTATGAATTTAAAGAATGCTTCTGTTGAAGTTAGCAAGTCCCGTAGCATGCACGTATGGTTAAAGTTATGTAACAAATTTGAAGCATGAAGTGTACCTGGCTTGTGCATCCTTATGAGTGGCAGTCGGGAACGAGCGATGGTCTTTTCCTACCAATCTATCCCCCTAGGAGCATGCGCGCAGTGCTTGGTTTTTGATGACTTCTAAATTTTTACAATAAGTATATGAGTTCTTATGACTAATGTTGAGTCCATGGATTATACGCACTTTTACCTTTCCATCATTGCTAGCCTCTTCGGTACCGTGCATTGCCCTTTCTCACCTTGAGAGTTGGTGCAAACTTCGCCGGTGCATCCAAGCCCCGTGATATGATACGCTCTATCACACATAAACCTCCTTATATCTTCCTCAAAACAGCCACCATACCTACCTATTTATGGCATTTCCATAGCCATTTCGAGATATATTGCCATGCAACTTTCCACCGTTCCGTTCATTATCATGACATACATTACTTTTGTCATATTGCCATTGCATGATCATGTAGTTGACATTGTATTTGTGGCAAAGCCACCATGCATAATTTTTATACATGTCACTCTTGATTCATTGCACCATCCCGGTACACCGCCGGAGGCATTCATATAGAGTCATATCTTGTTCTAGTTTCGAGTTGTAATTTATGTGTTGTAATCAATAAAAGTGTGATGATCATCATTATTAGAGCATTGCCAAAAAAAGGCCAAAAAGAAAAAAAGGAAGGCCAAAGAAAAAAAAGAAAAGAAAAGAAAAAGGAAAAAAAGAAAAAAAAGAAAATAAATAAATAAAAGGGCAATGCTACTATCTCTTTTTCCACACTTGTGCTTCAAAGTAGCACCTTGTTCTTTATCGAGTCTCATATATTGTGCTTCAAAGTAGCACCATGTTCATCATGTAGAGAGTATCATAGGTTGTCATTTTCATATACTAGTGGGAATTTTTCGTTATAGAACTTGGCTTGTATATTCCTACGATGGGCTTCCTCAAATGCCCTAGGTCTTCGTGAGCAAGCAAGTTGGATGCACACCCACTAGTTTTCTTTTGTTGAGCTTTCATTCATTTATAGCTCTAGTAGATCCGTTGCATGGCAATCCCTACTCCTCATGTTGACATCAATTGATGGGCATTCCCATAGCCCGTTGATTATCCTCGTCAATGTGAGACTTTTTTTTTGTCTTCTCCACACAATCCCCATCATCATATTCTATTCCACCCATAGTGCTATGTCCGTGGCTCACGCTCATGTATTGCGTGAAGGTTGAAAAAGTTTGAGATTATTTAAGTACGAAACAATTGCTTGGCTTGTCATCGGGGGTATAGAAGTTGGGAACATCTTTGTATGACGAAAATGAAGCATAGCCTAACTATATGATTTTGTAGGAATGAACTTTCTTTAGCCATGTTATTTTGAGAAGACATGATTGCTTTTATTAGTATGCTTGAAGTATTACTATTTCTTTTGTCAATATGAACTTTTATTTTGAATCATTTGGATCTCAACATTCATGTCACAATAAAGAAAATTACATTGAGAATTATGCTAGGTAGCATTCCACATCAAAAATTCTGTTTTTATCATTTACCTACTTGAGGACGAGCAGGAATTAAGCTTGGGGATGCTTGATACGTCTCCAATGTATCTATATTTTTTGATTGTTCCATGCTATTATATTACCTGTTTTGGATGTTTATGGGCTTTATTTTATACATTATTATCATTTTTGGGACTAACCTACTAACCGGAGGCCCAGCCCGTATTGCTGTTCTTTTTGCCTATTTCAGTATTTCGAAGAAAAGGAATATCAAACGGAGTCCAAACAGAATAAAACCTTCGGAAGCGTGATTTTTGGAACAAACCTGATCCAGAGGACTTGGAGTGCAAGTCAAGAAGCAGTCGAGGCGGCCACGAGAGGGTAGAGCGCTCCCCCCCTATAGGGTGCGCCCCCCTATCTCGTGGGCCCCTCGGGCGGCCACCGACGTACTTCTTCCTCCTATATAAGCCTACATACCCCGAAAACATCCTGGGAGCAACCGAAACACAATTTCCACCACCGTAACCTTCTGTATCCACGAGATCCCATCTTGGAGCCGTCGCCGGCGTTCTGCCGGAGGGGGATTCCACCACGGATGGCTTCTACATCAACACCATAGCCCTTCCAATGAGTTGTGAGTAGTTTACCACAGACCTTCGGGTCCATAGTTATTAGCTAGTTGGCTTCTTCTCTCTTTTTTGGATCTCAATACAATGCCCCCCCCTCTCTTGTGGAGATCTATTCGATGTAATCTCTTTTTGCAGTGTGTTTGTCGAGATCCGATGAATTGTGGGTTTATGATCAGATTTATCTATGGATAATAATTGAATCTTCTCTGAATTCTTTTATATGATTGAGTTATCTTTGCAAGTCTCTTCGAATTATCGGTTTGGTTTGGCCTACTAGATTGATCTTTCTTGCCATGGGAGAAGTGCTTAGCTTTGGGTTCAATCTTGCGGTGTTCTTACCCAGTGACCGAAAGGGTTGCAAGACACGTATTGTATTGTTTCCATCGAGGATAAAAAGATGGAGTTTATATCATATTGCTTGAGTTTATCCCTCTACATCATGTCATCTTGCTAACTGTGTTACTCTATTCTTATAAACTTTAAACTTAATACTCTAGATGCATGCTGGATACGGTCGATGTGTGGAGTAATAGTAGTAGATGCAGGCAGGAGTCGGTCTACTTGTTGCGGACGTGATGCCTATATACATGATCATGCCTAGATAACGTCATAATTATTCACTTTTCTATCAATTGCTCGACAGTAATTTGTTCACCCACCGTAATACTTATGCTCTCGAGAGAAGCCACTAGTGAAACCTATGGCCCGCGGGTCTATCTCTTATCATATTTGCTTCCAATCTACTTTTATTTGCATCTTTATTTTCTGCATCTATATTATAAAATACCAAAAATATATTTATCTTATCATATTATCTCTATCAGATCTCACTTTCGCAAATGGCCATGAAGGGATTGACAACCCCTTTGTCGCGTTGGTTGCGAGTTCTTTGTTTGTTTGTGTAGGTTCGTGTGACTTGTTGAGAAGCCTCCTACTGGATTGATACCTTGGTTCTCGAAAACTAAGGGAAATACTTACGCTACTGTGTTGCATCACCCTTTCCTCTTCAAGGAAAACCAACGCAAGCTCAAGACGTAGCACCTATCGCCAGCACCTCTGGCGGTAGGGTCCTGTGTGGTGGATAAGGTGGGGAGGGGCTTGTTTGTGGGCCCCACCACCACTCTTCTTCCCCACTCACCTTCTTCCCCATGCTCATCCCCTCTCCCCTCTCTCCCCCTCACAAACCCCCTAGATCCCCTCCATTTGCTTGTTATTTCACCGGTGGATCCGGAGCATTTTCATCACCCAAGGTACCTCCCCCATTTCTCCTCCTTTGATTGGTTGAGATCTTTGTTTTGTGTGGACTTAGTCGATTTATTGCAAACCCTAGGTGTTGATCTTGTTGGGTGCATTTATGACACATTTATGTTGCATTTATGGCTAGTCTTAGTGTTAGGGTTAGGGTTAGGGTTATGGTGGTTCTGTTGGGGGTTAGGGTTATAGTTGTTATGTTGGGGGTTATGGTTAGGGTTAGGGTTAATGGTTAGGTTAACTTGAGTATGAATAGTAGTTATTTGTTCAATTTGTGCAAAATTTAGTTAATTTGTCCATTTGAGTTGGTTGGATGACATATATGGATTGATTATATTGTTTCCAATTTCTTAGATGCATAAGCTCGTAAATGTTCATTATTTGGACAAGATGACATTTATGCTTGAAAATGACGATGAAGGGGAAGAGGCTATGGTTTTTGACACAAGTCCAAGCTTTGATGATCATGTAGTTAAAGTGAGAAGCATGTTACATTGGAATGACCCAAATGCCGAGGTTAAGCTTATTGGGAGGTATGACATTGGGTTGGGAGTAAAGTCCCGATTAAAGAGTATGCCCATCACCTCCCAATTGCATTTGAATGCATATACAGAAAAAGTAGACGCATCACAAGACAAGTCTCTTGAGATCTTTGCCACAAAGGTTGATCCTCCTTCTCCCTTGCAAATTGATCTCAACCACAATGCATCCTCCCCAATACATGATGATAATGCCGAGGTGTATATCCCCAATTGTTCTAACCAACCACCAAGTAGCCAACCCAATGAAGATCATATCAATGCTAGCGCCATAGTACTCCGTCATGATGCTATTCCTCATGTTGAAGAAGATGCTAGTGGTCATGTTGATGATGATGCTATTGTTGCTCAAGAGGATGCTTACGCGGAGAATGAAGAGATTCATTACAATCCAATTTGTAACTTGGATGTCATTGTGCGGCAACAAGACATGGACCGTACCCTCCCTTATAACCGTATGTGTGGGTATAACTCGGATGACGAGGGTCCGGAGGAAGAATTGGATGAGGATGTGTTGACTGCGCAAGAAAATGAAATCTACAAGAAGGTGACTGGCAAGGAGAGAGGGCCGCTGTTGTTTAGGGATGTGAGTATTGCGGACAATGCCGTTGTTGATGGTGGGCTGAGATTCGGCTTGTCTGAGCCAACACTGTGCCCCAAACTCAGTGATCCTCATCCAGAAAATGAGGATCAGAATGCACATTTGAAGAAAGGCATCAAGTTTGGTTCTTTGGTAGAGTTCAAGATATGGTTGTGTGACTATGACATTAGGAACCATAGGCCGTTTATTGTTGGTCATTCAAATCAAAAAGTTCGGTATACAGTGAAATGTGACCAAGAAGGTTGCAAATGGATGGTCCACGGTAGAAAAATCAAAGAAACCGGGCAATGGGTGTTGAAGAGTCATGTTGGCACTCACACGTGCGTACCCTCGGACAAGGCGGACCGAAGCCAAGGACACTGTCAACTCACGTCTGAGTATCTAGGATACAAATTATTGAATCAAATAGCACATGATCCAACCGTGAAGGTCAAGTTTCTCATGTCTTCGATTGAGGAACTATTCGAATACCCGGTCAAGTATCGGAAGGCATGGATGGCAAAGGCAAACGCTATTAGGATGTTGCATGGTGATTATGAGGCCGCATATAACATTCTGCCCAAGATGTTGGCAGCCATTGCTCGTCGAAACCCGGGAATGCGCCATCGGGTGGAGTCAACTGACGATGTGTTTCGCCATGCCTTCTAGAGCTTTGGACAATGCATTGAGGCATTCACGTATTGTTGCCCGGTCTTGTCTATAGATGGTACATTCTTGACCGGCAAATACAAGGGCACATTGATGGTGGCGATGGCCCACTCTTCAAATGATAACGTGTTGCCGGTGTCATTTGCCTTAGTGCCTTCGGAGCATGATGATAATTAGGAGTGGTTCATGGGGCATGTGAGAACCAAGGTTATAGGCAAGCGAGAGGTATGCATTATATCGGATCGCCATCATGGGATTCTCAAAGCAATAGACGTTGATATTCCCGGTCTTCCAAAGCTTTAACACCGTTGGTGCATGAGACACTTTGTTGCAAACTTTTACCGGGCATGAAAGAGCAAGGAGTTTTGCAAAGACCTTACCCTTGTTTGTGTTGCATTCAACACGGACACATTCAAAAGCCGATATGATAAACTCCTCAAGGCTTTGGAGAAGAACAAAGGGGGGAAAGAATTTTTGCTTAGGCACGAGCCGGATAAAGAAAAGTGGTCACGCGCTTACGATGAAGGAGGTATGCGGTATGGGGACATGACAAGCAACATGGTGGAATGCTTCACCAATGTGTTGAAGGGTGTCCGTCCCTTGTCGGTGACCGCAATACTCAAGTACACTTTCATCAAGCTCAACGAGTACTTCCTAAAGCATTCTAAAAGCAAGGCCAAGTGGATTGGCAAAAAATGGACTATCCATTCAAGGTTCAGGATTGGTTGTTGCATCAAGCATGCAAGTCTTCCAAATAACAAGTGATCAATATAATGAAAAAGAAATGATCTATCAAATCGATGAGCCGAGTGGGACAACAAGGGACGGTAGGTCTTATGGTGGAGTTGCTTACGAGGTGCACATCAAAAACCGTTGGTGCTAGTGTGAGGGGCCACACAAGTATCATTGGCCTTGCTCGCATTTGATGACCGCAACACGGGCGAGAAACTTGCCCGTATCCAATGGCACAACGGTGCGGTTGCACGAGTTCACATTGGAACAAACAAGGTTGACGTGGGCGCCTCGATTTAATCCTTTCCTTGATGCCTCACAGTGGCCTGAGTATCACGGCCCAGACATTGTGCCAGATCCCGCACTCATGGTGCCTATGAGGGGAAGAAGAAGAAAGAAGAGGTTTAGGAGTGACATGGATGATCTAGCTGGATACACCGGAATGAAGCAATTTGGTAGTGGTCATTTCATGGAGGCACCGGACACCAAACATTGTGGAGAATGCAACGAAACAGGACACAACGTTAGGACATGCACGAAGAAACCTAGAACCAACACGGGCACTAGTCAAACACGTGTAGGGAGGACTAGCCTTGGAGGGGGCCATGGCCGTGGAGGAAGGACTAGCCTTGGAGAGGGGGCCATGGCCGTGGAGGAAGGACTAGCCTTGGAGGGGGGCCGTGGCCGTGGAGGAAGGACTAGCCTTGGAGGGGGCCGTGGCTGTGGAGGAAGGACTAGCCTTGGAGGGGGCCATGGCCGTGGAGGAAGGACTAGCCTTGGAGGGGGCCGTGACCGTGGATCTGGTGGTTCTAGGACACGTCGGTTGATAGGGGAAGGCCTATCGACGTGTTGCTCAATCTGGATGGTTGAAATAATGTGAATGGTACTACTTTTAATATGTTCATGTGTTGATATATTTGCCTTTTTACATGTCAATGTGTTCATATTTTGACTTAACACTTTTAATTCTTGTAGGCATGGCTTCATCTAGTTCCATGACGAGGCCACCGTGTGCTAACCAAGAAGACATGTCGCACAAGTGGAAGGACGCATCTTTGGACAAGGTGAAGGAGAAAGATGTGAAGATTCCGCCATGTTGGTGTGGAGATGTTTGCAAGGTGAAGGAGTCCACCGACCGAAAGAAGTCATGGATGGAAGGAAGGAGATATTTTGTTTGCCCCAACTATGCTTATGATCGCGCGCTTCCAACTAACACCTATGACCTTCCACCGGTATGCTAGAGAAGTAACATGTTACTTCAAAAATGTGTGTCAACACTAACACCATTTTATATGCAGTCCCTGCCTCCTCTATGCAAGTACTTCACCTGGATAGATCATGAAGTGCCAAAAGATGTCCAAAAGGACCAATATGAAGATTATCTTAGGGGCCAGCGGCTGTTCGAAGAAAGGTTTCAAAGAGGCTTGGAGGAAGAGCGTCATTAGAAAGAGAGGATGGAGCGGAAGCAACGCGAGGAGGAGGGGGCACGCCAAGCGAAGCTTGCTCGTGAGGAGGAGAGGGCAAGAAAGCTTGCAAAAGCTCGCAAGGCACAAGAGGAGGATGAGGCACGTGAAAAGAAGGGGAAATGGCCCCGTATGACTCAGTAAAGCCTTCGCTTCAGTGGACTCGTCATGTAACCCGATGAAGCCATGCCAAATTTATCATGAACTATGTAGTACTAATGCAAGAACCCATGTGTCGTGAACTTGTCGTGAATGAATTTGCCATTTGTATTGAATTTGGTGTGGAGATGTTTGAAAAGTGTCATGAATGAATGAACTTTAGTTTGTCAACAATTTCTGTGATTTGTGTGCAATTTTTGTGAACTATTGTGCTGAGAAGAGGGGCAGAACAAAGTATTACTTTGTTTTTTTCCTACCGCCACAGGCCCTGGCGGTAGGGTGCTTGAGCCTACCTCTAGAGACAATGGCGATAGGGGGGACTAAGCTTCTGTGACGGTAAAAACCAGCAACCTGGCGGTAAGGGGGCCCTACAGCCATAGCCTCTGGCGGTAGGGTAAGAAGCCTACCGCCAGAGGCTTTGGCGGTAGGGTCAACCCTACCGCCAGGTTGCTCGTTTTTCTCGTTACAGTAGCTTGGCCCTCCTACTGCCATGGTCCCTGGCGGTAAGATCCTGCAACCTATCGCCAGAGGCTGTGGCGGTAGGGTTTGAATCCTCTCCTCCCCTCTGTTCTTCCCCTTCTATCCACTTCTGTTGAATCTTAGAACAATAACCCACTTCTATCCACTTCTATCAAATATTAGAATGATCAACTCGCAAACACATACATAACTTAACTCAACATAGTTCATTACATCCACAAATAACACATGTTCAAGCTAATTAAAACATGGCCCAGTTCAGATGACATCGGTTGAAACTAATAGCTCAAGCTCAACGACACATTTTCTAAACAGGTAACATATTTCTCATACTTATCAGACATTCAATTTGTTCGTCACGTGCTTGATTACGCTTCAGTTGAAAGTTGGTGGATCCTGCCCAATGACCCAACACACCATTCGCTTCACGGAACCAGGCCCATGCAGCACGGCGGGCGGGATTCTCTGAAATGCCTTGTTTGATTGCCCATCCTATGACCTGTCTGGGTTTCCTCAAGTCCATCTCACGGAATTCTTCTTTGCTTGCAGTGAACGCAATCTCAATTGCCAAAGCGTGTCTGCAAGCATATTCCCGATCCTACAGCTCATCAAGCATCCTCCTTTTTTCCTTCACAAGCTTTCAGAAAGCTTTTTTCTCCTTAGCATCAGAAGGTTCCTCGATAAAGTGATACTTGTTGAAATCCTTCATGGTCGCATTTGCATCATCACAATTCTTCAACCATGCTTCACATTCCCTCTTCAAGCAACAGTGTCGCTCCGACATGAGCTTCTCACACGCTATATTCATAGTCATGGATTGAATGTCCATCCTACATGAATATACGGGTTTAAGATGACATACAACAAAACACAAAATAAATTCAATGGAGTACAACACTTGGTTACTTGATATGACATACAACACCAAGTTCTTAATGAGTCCAAATGTTAAGGGTACAAGTCATAATAGTTCAAATGACGACCAAGCAAAGGGTACATGTCATTACAGTCCAAATGACAAAGATTACATAGCCTCATGCAATTCTATGTTGCGTACGGTGCCGGGTTGCAACAAATAACATCATTTCTTTCTTTGACCCATGCCCAACGAGAAGCCCGCTTCTCGTCCGACGAGAATGGTTAGCGAACCAACCAATCAATGACCTGACCATGATTTCCCATGTCTATCTCAGCATATTCTCCCCTTGTCACATACAATGCAATTTGCATTGCAAGATCACGCCTACAATTTTTTTCCGCCGTCTTGAGCTTCTCCATCTGCCTCTCCTTTTTTTTATAAAATTTTGTGAACCGTCATTATTGAAATAATAATGTGAAAAGGCCCTACACTCCGCATTCAACGCATCAATGGCTTCCACCCACAACTTCATCTTTTCCTCAATCAATTCGCGTTCACGGTTCGCCGCCGCCTCAGCAGAAGCTTCAAAGAAAACAAACGGTGACATCCTACATTTTGAGAAGTTGCTATTAAAGTAAACTTAGGTTTAATTGCTTTCTTAATCCTAACCCAACCCCAATTATGTACACTAATACTAGCACTAGATCTAGGTACACAAACTATTCTACAAGCAATTCTAAGCACATCATACATAAGGAAATCACAAAAATAACCCTAAATGGATCATATGAATTGATTTGACCAAATGAGCAAACGCAAACTAAACAAAGATATCAACCAATCAAAATGAGGGAAAATGAGAGAGCTACCTTGGCTGATGAAAATGGTAAGAATCCACCGGAGAAATCTCAAACAAATGAGAGAGATTTGAAAGGCTCTTGTGCTTCAAAGAGAGAGGGGGAAGACTTGAGCTCGGTGGAGAGATGAGTAGTGTGTGGCCTGAATGAGTGATTGAGGAGGAGGGAGGAAATATCCAGCCCCTCCCCACCTTATCCACCACACAGGACCCTACTGCCAGAGGTGCTGGCGGTAGGCTTCAGTACCCTACCGCCAGAGCCCATGGCGGTAGGCCCTTTTCCACATCAGCACGCACCGACGGCCGTCAGCCGCTGTCAAAGGGCCTATCTCCAGAGCCGATGGTGGTAGGGCGTGCAAACATACCGCCAACGCTCCTGGCAGTAGGCAAAAGGGCCAGATCCTGAAATATTTTCAAAGGGGGGTCAGATCCTGAATTTGTTAGCAAAAAGGGTCAAAACACGAAATTTTTCCTCTCCAGCCGCGCACCCAACGGGGCCTTCAGGGCGACTTTTTTCACGCCGGCGCTGGAAAAAAAACCCAGATGTGCCCCTAAGACGCCGAAATCCACCGGCTCGGCCTGTTTTTGGGCCTGGCGATCCTAGGTCGAACCCAGCGCACTGGGGGGGGGCGCTTGGAGTCTTCGGCGGAAGGGAAAACCGCGTCTAGGCCACACTGTCAGGCGAAAAGGCATCTTTGCGCATCCAGATCCCCCCTCCTACATGCCCTCCCGCCGCATTCATGTCCTAGAGTCCTAATTCTAGTATTCTAGTCTAACTCGGATCAATCAGCTCGACGAGATGAAACTTTTCTGTGTTTTATGTTTTTCCATTTGAGGCCATCTTGAGGGTCTCATCAGACCGGTTGTCTGATCCCTCGAGCCATATTTTGCCTCGTGATAGGGCCACACTCAGATGGCTCTAACTTTTGCATACTACCTCGGATTGAAATGATTTTTATATCAAAATCGGTCGCTTCAACAAGACAAAGACAATCCGTGTAGAATATTTTCTCATATAAGGTCGTCTTGGGGGCTTAATCGGCAGAACAATACTCTGAATATAAGATATTAGTAATTTGAGCATAATTTCGGCCTTCGAAACGAAATCGGACGGCGATGGCCCAAACTTCAAAGATGTTCAAGTCAACACTGTGGAACTTTTTCATGTAGATCACTTCTTCATTAGAATCCATCTTAATAATGTTTTTCGTGCCAAAATCAGGTGTCAACAAGTAGGATCTGGTGGAGCACCTATGGAGGCTTAAGGGAAACGCCTAACTCGACGTGTGATGAAATATGAGTTTTTATTTGTTGAACTAGTTATTGAACTATATAATTTGTATTGAACTATTTGATTTCTATTGATTTTCTGCAATGAATTATGTGATAAAAAATAATTTATGTTGAATTTGCGCCGAAGCACGACAAATATGGGCCAAAATTGGTCTTTGAACTAATAGCGGGCCAATATGCGCCGAAAGTGGGCTAAAAAGTGGGAAAATTTGCGCAAAAAGTGGGCCGAAATCTGTGCCTGGGGGTGGTGGCTGGAAACCCGATCGCCCCACGCCAATTTTAGCGGCGTTTTGCCCCCCGGCG
>NC_041389.1:488803806-488806549 GCF_002162155.2 Triticum dicoccoides | reverse complement strand
AAACGGCTGGAAATGCTCTTATATTACTTGAGGCAGTGTGACGATGGTGGCGGTGGTCGTTGCCCGCTGCTGCCCTCCTTGCTCCATTCTTCGGAGAGACCTCGCACACAACCTATACGGTTGTAGAAGAATCAGTAGATCTAATCTAACACCAAAGTTCAGCCAACAGTGACCTGCCTGCAAAACTATAACCACTGTAATATTTTGCTCAACGCCAGCCTCTCTCGAGGCTACATGCCTATATCAAGGTCTACGTGACATGTGGTGGCAGTTTTCGGGGAGCCCGGCTGCAGACCTTGAGGGAATTGTGCAGCGGCGGCAATTGATTTCTAAGCCAGCGCATGTGGCTGCTAGGATTACGAAAAAGTGGTGGCGACAACACTCATTGATTTCGATTTGGTGGTGCTTCTCGTGTACCCGCTTGAGCTCCGAGGTAAAAACCTAGGTCTGACTCGAGTAGGTTATGCCTGACAATGGCGATGTTTTACGTCGTACCTTGTTGAAGGCATTGCTGAATACACTTGGACTGTTTGTTCAGGGTGAAAAACCTAGAAACTGGCTTTTGATGGTTGGATCCGGTGACAGCGGCGCTTAAGTATCGCTCCCTTTCTAAAGGCGTTGTCATTGAAGAACCTCATTGTCTTTGTGTTGTCAGGAAATAGTTGGTGCAGTTATGGTCATTATTGTAGTTTAAAGATTACGGATTTGTTTGCTTCGAGGTTTTTTTTATTTTCATCACTTAGGCATAGCTTTGGTCTTATACGACTTCACTATTTGTTGGCGTGTTTATTTTTGTCTGTGTTGGTATGCATCCTAACTATGCAAATGTCAGACGTGTATTTATCGTGTTTGTATCCTTTTGATGCTTTATTTTGAGTCAATAAAATTCATCCTTTGTTGAAAAATATCCAACCTAAATCTGGGGTAGATATGGGGAGGCCCGAACGCATCCACCACGTCAGATTTTGCCCACGCTGGCCTATCACGACCCCACATATATTTGTCTCCATCTACATCTCAGACTAAACCCTAACCACTCCACTTCACTCCATCCCAAGCTCCCTTCCGGTGATTTCCGACCTTTTCCTGCGTAGAAGACAACGGATCTGACTCCAACCACTCCCGATCCATTGCCTCGGGCATTGTCCCATGCGGGGACGAGGAGGATATAGCCGTCTGCATGGCCCTCCTCCGCTCCTAGGAGGAGTGCACTCGACCATGGTGAGATTCGATCCAACAGGAATCCATTATGTCGGCGCAATTGACGTTTTGATCCGTCGGAGCTGAAGGATCGAGGTATGGCTGCTAACCCGTCTCTGATGCAGAGACATATGGGTGTTATAGGGACTGATGTGCCCGCCGTGCGATGTAGAGGGTGTAGGAGTCCGAGTCCCGCCTCGCTGTCGACATGGTCCAGGCGGCGAATGCGGCGTCATGCAGTGCCTTGGACAAGGAAGTCGTCCATGCATGTATCCTCCTGAAGCGGCAGAGGAGGAATACACGTGCCCTCGAAACAAAGCAGGGCGGTCCGTGCCATGGCCGGACTGCCCCCAAAGAGTGGAAGGAGGACAATGACGAGTCAGACCACTTCGGTGATGAGCAGACCCGACTCGGTCCATTTTGCCTGTTCGAGCACTACTTCTGCGAAAAAGATGCCAAGGGCGCCGTCAAGGGCAGCCGTGGATGATCTTAATATATATGTAAAAACATGCCAATTTTCAGTACTCCGATGACACGTATTGATGTAGTAGTCGTGGATGATCATAGAGGTACTTTATGATGCATATGGTTCTATAGATTTAGGGTTTGCTAAATGAGATATCCGGTTCTGGAAACAAAATTTTGAGAGGTGATCAGTCAGTGCTCGCGGACGCGCCTGACATTTGACCACTGATAAAATTAATAATGTATGAGATGTATGATATAAAAATTATATCATTAGGAGCTCCATTCACTTACAATCTTTTTAGCATACATGGGAAAATGGAACATCAAAAAATGTTTTTTTGTGAAAACTTAATCGAAAGTATAACGCACCTCAAACATAATAAAAATTACCTCAAGATTTCATGACCACCGAAACAACCACTGCCGCCACCAGAGCAAGCTGCCGACGCGCCGCTGTGGTCGTTCTCCTATGGGAGCCGTCTTGACCCTATCAATGACAGCCGGAAAGTCTTCGTGCATGTACCCCTAAGGACCAGCGCTCTGAAACTGCAGTCGTCATCATTGAATCCTTGAATAGATCTGAAGCACCTGACACCAAATCTTGCGACATGATGAGAATCCCTAACCTCACCACCCCAAGGAGACAGACATGAATATAGCCGGAACTTCATCGACTATGTCCAGATGGACGAAATAGAGGAGGATCGGATTCCGAAAGACTAACTCAAAGAAGAAATACCACCATCCGCCCGAGCGCCACACCTGTGAGGACAAAAACATCTAACCTAAACTACTAACCGGAGCATAGGCATCGGGATTCCTATCCCCGCCACCAGCCATCGGAGCGACAGGAGGAGGGGAGGCGAATCCACGGGCTCATTGGCGAATCCCCGCCACCAGTCATGCTTTTTTCATCCCGTCCGGATCTGCTGGGTTGTATGCAGACAACCAAACACGTCACTAGTTTTTTCTACACAATAGCTAAACGCCAGTCGCCTAAAAATCGGATTTGGTTCAGTCAATTTTTGCTAGAAGAAAGGAGGCGCCGAAGGGAAGGAAGAAACAGCCACAGCGT
>NC_041389.1:488790726-488803602 GCF_002162155.2 Triticum dicoccoides | reverse complement strand
TCTATCTTAGGGTGGAAGAACGGTAGTGGTGTAAGTTTGCCGGAGAAAAAACCGGTGAGGACATTGGCGGCGGCAAGACCGGCGATGGGAGGAGGTTGAGGAAAGGGCATTCTGGCAAGGTGGAAGCGGGAGTGCCGTGGGCGGCGGCAACAGGCTCGATCGGGGGGTAGAATCAGGGGTACAAGATGAACAAAAACCAGTTGGGAGGTAGAAGATGTCTAAGCCGTTGGATCTACATCAAATAGCTGAAAATGATTCGACTGACCCTAATTCGATTTTAGTCGACTGGTATATATCGAGTCTTATTTTCTGTGTAGCGGCCCGAGCCGAATTTTGGAAGTATTCCTACATTGTGTCCTCATTGTACTGGCAGAAAAGGGGGGACAACTCAAAGGGGGGCCACAAGACCAAACTCCATCGGCGCTGGTGCGGCGCCTGTCACTCTACACGCAGAGTTCAGAGCCGTGAGACAACTCGCCAACAGATCGCCTTCCGCCGAACTGTCGCCAGACGCGCGATCCGCATCCGCAGCCTACCCCCTGCATCCAAGGCAGAGATCTCGGAGCCGATTCACCCCGGCAAAAGGGCCAAGCCAAGTTGTGCATGCCGGCCACTCTCGGCCGGTCGCTCTGCCTCTGCCTCTTGGGACGTGCAGGGCTTGGCGTGCTGTCTGCGGCGAAGCGCGCGCACGGTTCCCTTTCTTCCCGTCGCCGTCGCTCGCCTTGAATAGCGACAGCGTTGCCCGTTTGGCCTCCGTTACCAATTTTAGGTCATTTTTCAATTTCAAATTTTAGAGTCGAGCCAAATGGACCGGCCGATCGAGTCGCAGCTGCGGCAGCGACAGATGTTATATGTTCCTGCGGGCTTAATTAATCCTGGTTTCCCTTTCGTTTTTTTTTTTAACAGGGAAGTGCCCCGAAGGGCCAGACTTACATTAGATAAGCTTCAAAGCACACTTTACATCAGGACCGAAAGAAAAAGAAAGATTACAACAAAGTCCCAGACTTTTGCATGGAGAACCCCTAACTGAAAGATTAAAACGCAATCGGGTCCTTGGCAGCCTTCGCTCAGATTGAACCTCGCCGTCGCCGGGGACGAACCACTTGGGGCGACAAGATCGCCATGGGTGCAGCACGTGCATCCCAGAGCCTCTGAACGAAAACTGGAACTGCCTCCCATAAGGCATGCAAGCCAGGAGGAAAGGGGTTGGCCGCCCTTCGACCAGAAGAAGCAGAGGGTCGATGAAGACCGGCAGCCGACTGCAAGCGCCGTAGCTCCACCATAGAATCCTCTGCTGATGAGCTCGAACCCGACCATCAATCTTCAGCTCAGTGCTTCCCCACCCCTCTTCATCCACCACCTTGGCGGCATCAAGTGGAGGAAGGTAGCAACGAGGCCTCCTGCAAGTGGTAGGCATGTACATCTCCTGCTGCTCTATCTCTCTTCCCACAACCATGGTGGTAAGAACAGATCGAGGAAGAAGAGCATCTGGCACACCATATTGGGATTTATTACAGCAAGAAAAGGGGGGAGAAGTGGGGACGAAACCGGACGGGCCTAAGCTTCGCCATGGATCCGGCTGAGGGAAGCCGCCGAAGGATCCGCTGCCAGGGATCATCCTTGCCTCCGCCTTTTCGCCACCAGCGTGGCCCCAAGGGAGAGTTGAACAACCACCTAGACAAGATCCAAAACGCAACTCCACTTTATTTGCCAGAGAAAGACACTCACACACTACTAGACCTAGGATCCAGACCTCCATCCCACCCAGCGCCGGCCACCATGGCCGCCGGCGGCGAGGGGGAGGGAGGCCGGATGGGGAAGCTGGAGGTGGAGCTCTCAAGGATACGGCAGAACGCCAGTCCAGAAAGTCGGGCGGTCCGTAAATGGACAGACTGAAGTATGCCGCTGGTTTCCCTTTCGTTGATGAGTGTCTTGGGGAGACTTGCAAGTTACAGCTGATGCGGATGCCGCAGCCGCTTTAATGGAGATTTCTTCTTCTCTTCAACCCAATTCTCATGGTTACCATGGCGCTGCGGCCGTACGTACAAGGACAGGTATACAAGGAAGGCTGGAATTTAAATGCCTGGCTAGGCCTCTCTTTGGGAGGCATGATCGCACTGCAGGTCTGCAGCAGCTGGAGCTTAGCGTGTCGGATGCTGCTGGCAATGGCTAGTGCTGCTGCTGACCTCTTCTTGGTCTGGGGCGTGACAAGTGTGGTCCGTGACGCAGCTCGACGTCGAAGACGGCGACGGTGATGGCTGCTCCTGCTGGTGATCGCCGGTCGTCTCGCCGCCCGCTGCCGACCTCCTTGCTCTGCTTTTCATAGACACCCGGCACACGACCCATTCGCTGCTCTGCGAGCCGCCATTGGCACGCTTGTTCTGGTCCGCCGCGCCGGCGAGGCGGTACTCGTGCATGACCCAGTCCGTGCGCGACTTGCCGCGGTGGAAGGCCAGCGCCGTCTTGACGCCGACGAGCAGCCGCTTGCCAACCGGCAGCTGCACGAACACCGGCTTCTCCTTCCCCGTGGCCTTCCAGTACCCTCCGGTCGCTCTCCTCCGCCGCCCGCCACGGCCTTGCCTCTGGCTGAAGAAGTAAGCCGATTCCCCCTCGCTCGCGCCTGCAGCAATCAACCGAAAACGGAACGAAATCAATTTGACAATTTCCATGTGAGCAGTCATTCATGCATGCGTGCGTGCAAGAAGCCAACAAGAAAACGCACCGGGGAGGTCCCAGGGGTCGGGCATGGCGGCGTCGTGGACGACGGGGATGACGGCGGCGGGCAGCGGGCGGTCCAGGGCCATGCGGCGGAGGTACTGCAGCAGCAGCTCCACGTCGGTGGGGTGGAACCGAAACCCCGGAGGCAGCAGCTGCGTCGGCGGCGCCTCCCCTGCTGCCCGCATCTTCTCCATTAGCGTAGTATAGTTGCAGGTTTAAGGTGCAAGTAGAAGGTCAGAAACTGATCGGCGATCACCGATCAGTCTGGGAAGGCAGTACAATTCTGCCGGTACAGTTTTGGTAGAGAGGTGAGGAGGTCGATGAGTGGAGTGGAGACGAAAAGGCGGGCAATTTATAGGATCTGCATACGCGCGCTGTGGCGTGGAGCAGACTCCATCCTGCCGCCGTCTATTGCTTAAGCAGTATGATTCCTTGTTGGAATAGACAAGATCCCGTCTCCCTCACCACTAAAATTGTTCCCCCAACTCTTCCATTCGAGCACGAAAGCTCGTGAGGTGCGGAATGAATACATTTGTAGAAAAATTCAGGCGCCGCTTCAAAGCTGAAAGGGATGTGATAATGCCATCAATCTCACGTATATTTGTCTATGTAGTTGACACTGTCATGTCATGTATTAATCCTTGTTCAATACATGTGACGATGTCATGTATTTGTATAGAGTATAGACTTTAGTCTTGCTATACAAAAGTATATTAATCCTAAGTACGTAATAGCCGGGCGTATGTGATTGTGATCGTTATGCAGAGCTAGCTGCGTGCTGGCAGCTACTGATACCGTCTATGCTCTTGCTTGAGAAATTTTACTCGAGCAGAGCAGCCTTAATTTCATGGGAAAAAAAGGATCCTGCTCTCTCTATTCGTGGGCCATGCACGTGTATTTTGACGGGACGTTGTTTCGTGGTGGGCAGGTGATGTCTTTTACGCTAATCAACAGGGCTGATCAATCATACATGTGCTCTGCATGTTAATTACTAGTACTAATATGTGATATACTCCGTACGATACAAGCTACCACATGTGAACTGGGAACGAATCATGCATGCATGCATGCATGCATGAGGCTGGGCCTTTTCCTTTGCTTCTACTTGTAGCTAATCATGCAGGCAGGCAGCCCACCATTATATTAGCAACCCTTAAACTATTTCTTCTTTCTTTCTTTCTAAAACAAACGTTGCTTTAACCCTTGAGTTGCTTCCTGCCCCCTCCTTCCAGGCAGTCGGGCATCACAAGTTCCCGAAACCCAGGGGCTCTGGGGTCCACAGTAACCACACAATGATGATCGGCCGAGCCCGGCGGATAGATAGATATTTTTCAAGCGCCGGCGCAGTCAGAAAGCTTCAACCCGGATAGATCACGGGCATCAGCGCCTGACTTTGCGATTTCCCATCCTCCAATTGATCCCAGTAGCTTTCTTGCGCCTCTTGCGTTCCTTGAGAATTATCGACGTGTAGACTCGATTAACTGTCTAATTCAGCGCGATTACGACGCCGCTTCATGTTTCTTCACCCGAATCATCGGCAGCGGCGGTACAAAATCCGGACGACAGCGACAGGGGGCGGGTGGTGCCAAGGAGGCATATTGCGGAAGAGGCCGCGACCGGGGGCGTCAACGAACTGGCGCGCGCGAGCAAGCAAGATCGATGTGGAGGGGCAGTAACTTTCGTCTCCGGCCGAACCCGTCGCCGTTAAGGTTGACAGGTGCTAGGCCGGGCCGGGTTGGAATGAATCCAGCATGCATGGATGGAAATTGTGGACTTGCTTGCTCGCCCTGCCTCGGCGCCCCCAAGGGGTAACTTCCTCGGCGTTGCTACCTGCTCGGTGCGTGCCGTCATAGATGGATGGCTTCTGAAACATATACACATCCCAGTGGACAGTGGTGAACTGGTGTTCATCACTGCCACGCATCGATCTATTCAGGTTCAGGCCGGGCTATAGGCCTATAGCTAGCTCGCACCTGAGAAACAGGGACGGACGGACAACCGGGCAGGGTTAGTTAGGCCTAATTAAGCCGGCCTGATAGACCAAGCAAGCAAGCAACGGGCACCTGCCTCTCCTAACTCCTCAAGCTCAAGCAAAGCACCACCACGTACGCAATGATGATGCAAACGCCGGCTGGCAGAAAACAACTGCCCCAAAGCACATGTTTATCGGCCTTGGTGGTACTGGTAGCGTCTGGATGCGGGCAAACGCCGGACCGGAAGTAGGAGCTCGGAAAGCCGCCGATCCTCGTCAGTTTGCTGTCTGTCGCCCGTCGCCGTCGTACGAGCCGGACCCCATGCTTCCGTGGGACACTGAGCGTGTTCCGCGGCCTGGCCTAGCTGGAGAGCATATCGGTTTGTGGCCTAGCCTCGCAGAAAGTCCAATCGGGTTAGCTCACCTGACGTTCCTCCGTTCCTTAAACAAACGGCAAGAGGGGCAGCGAGGAAGAGTGCCGCGGAAATGGCTGCGGAGAACAAGCAAGCGATCGATCGATCAATCAACCAGGCGCGCGGAAAGCTGCCCACCAGAAGTAGGTAAAGGCGAATCAATCATAGATTCATAGGATTGCCGCGAGGATCGCTCGCTCGCTCGCGGCGGTTAGCTGGGACGTCCGGCACGTCCCGCGCGCGCATGGATTTCCCCAAACGCAAGGCAGGATTGACGTAGGAACCCGGGAACATTCGTGTGGCACGGTCGCGCGAGCAGTGTGCGTTTCACTTCACTGGCTCGATCCATCGCGGCTGATGGGGGACATGCCATCTAGAGAACCAGTTTAATTAATCACTCCACACTTGTCTAGACCAGTTAATTACTCAACACTTGTCTGCCGGACGGACGGATTTGTCAATGGCTTTGGAGTGCGGATGGCTCTGACTTGTGCGTGGCGACTGGCCGGCCGAGCCGCGCGGACGTACGTTGGCGCCGGGGCGAAGCAACATCACCGCCCACATTGTGTTATTCTAGTCTACTTGCTACCATCCTGCTACGCAGGTTTGATTAGTCGACGCTGCTCTTTGGCTGCCGATTGGCGTGAGGTGAGGGGCTCCATCCAAGTGTAGAGAACTCACCGGGGTTGGTTGATGCCTTGTGTCCCCGGATACGCAACTAGGAGGACCGGGCCGGGGAGCTGCATGCCCATGCTTCTTCTCTGCTTTTTCACCTTGCTTGCTTAGAGCATCTACAACCGGGCACCTCCAATCCCTTGGGGCAATACCAACACGGCCCGGACAGTTCAGAATTATTTTGGCATCTAACGGCGTTCACCAAAATTGTCTGGACCAAACTGAACGTTTGAAATCCCACAAACCGAAACCAAACTCGCGGTTTGCGAGCGTCCAGACGTCCGCCACTTACACATCCGACAGCGCGGACCCACCCAAAACTCATCCAGGGCCCTCACATTTGGCCATTTTTGCCACTGTCTACACCTTCCCACTGCCTTCCACCTCCCCCTGATCGTCGCCTCCTCCTCACCGCCTGCCCGTTCCTCCGTCCGCCACCTTGATGGAGCCAACGCTGGAGGAAGAGCCCACATAAGTGGTACTTTTGCTAAATCAAGGTGATCCTCGCTTGAGGTATTTAACCGCACTACCCATGCTACTGCCAAAACTGTAAAAGAATGATACTCACTATAACTAACTCGATCTTTTCCTCCACGCTAGATGATACTTCTCATAAATCAGTGGATGTTTTGTCTTGTTTTAAGGAAATGAGTAGGGCAAGGAAAGTAAAGTACTATTTTGGTTCGTATTATTTCAAGATACTCTATATACATTGGTTTTTGTTTTATCGGTTGCAATTATATAAAAAAAATCACAGGAAACCAAGCGTTAGGGGCATAAAGCAAGAAGGTGAGACGAACCTACCAACTCCACTTTAATAATAGAGACTTCCTGACATGTGAAGTAGTAAACTTGAATCTAGTCGATTTTGTTTCAGATATTGTGGCGATATTTTAGTAAGAAATCCGTTCTGCAGCTTTGGCTCCATGGATCTTTTTTTCAAAAAGGAAAATCATTTTCTGAAAGTTTTCAAAATTTGACCAAAAATCAACGTGTACATGTGAATGTATTCTTCATGCTATATTTTAATAAAATAAGAAAATATTTTATTTTCATAGATGTGAACATTTTTTCTGGCACACATGAACATTTTTTTAGGAAAAAAGCTACATGAACATTTCATGATGAACATTTTTTCTTGCAATATATGAATACTTTCTAACTTACCTTCTTACAACATGATATATAAGTGTATTGAAAAGATATGAAAAGGAAAAGAAAGCATTCACAAAGTTTTTTAAACACAGGGAGGGGAGAAGAAGGTCCTCGGAGTTGCTGCATTTTTGTATGAAACGTGACACAACACAACAAAGAGAACACCGAAAGAAAAAAAAATCAACCATGTCATCCCTTCCTACAAGCAAGAGCCTGAAGATAAGAGATAATACACAATGTAATCATATTACGGCCAGTGACCTCACCGGAGCTACTTTTGGCACCAACTCCGGTAGAAACCCTACCATATCGAGAGAAAGAACGAGGGACTCACCATGGACGTTTGAGAGGGATCGTAAAAAAACTTGTTTCATCTCATGTTCCGATGGCCAAGGTTGATGTGTTGGAAGAAGATTGTCCAATGAACATCCAATGCACCTTCCAAGTCCCAAAGGACACAAGACTTGAATGGACAACAAAGTCATTCACCCCCCTAGAGAAAGAGGGGAGCGAAAGCTTGTTGCGCCGGATGCACCACTCCAACGACTTTATTGAGAGGTAAAGTGAAAAAGCTTCCCTCCTAGTTCGCCGACCAGCAGGGTCGCTGAAAGGAAGGAACAATCTGCTGCCAACCGATATCGCTCACAGACACGCCATGACACCAATCCAGTAAGACATGATGACATTCCCCATTGGGGGGGCAACTCTATACTACTCCTAAACCTAGCCCTAACATCCACAACGAAGGCCCCGCCACCTCTCTCACCCCTTGTTTGTTGGCGATGTCGTCAGAGGAAGAGGGGAGGGAGGCTCTTCGGGCGACTCTCAAGATGCGAAGAAGAGGGAAAAGGGTGGGGACAAAATCCACTAACAAAGAGTGACGAGCGCAGATCATGGCGGGGGCGACTCTAGCACGTAGGGATGAAGGTGGACGCGTCTGCATCTGCATTTATATTTTTTGTATTAGCACGCTTATTAAAGCAGCTAGGATTAGTTTTCCCAAGACATGCAAGGATTCGGCAAGGCTATTTCACGCAAGTTGCAAGGCGTAGCTCCGGCTCGCCTCTCATGTGACGCTACTGGGCTGGCCTAGTACGACAGCTGTAGTGTGAGTTCTTTCTTCTCTACATTTTTTTTGCAGTTTTATCACTATATGCGACAGTTTTCTTTGTTTTTTTCCATTTTTTTCAAAACATGGCTACATTTTTCATACACATTGTACATTTTTTTAATATACACCAGTAACATTTTGTATACATTTTTTAAGACTTTTAAAATGCATGATTACCATTTTTTAAATATATGATTTAATGTCTATTATTTCATTATCATTTTACATTAATGGTATACATATAAACATTTTTATGCACGTTTAAATTTTTTCAAATACATTTTTTTCAAAGACATGTTTATTTAAGATTTTTCAAGTACGTGTTAAACATTTTTCAAATACATGTTGAAACATTTTCTGAATGGTGTTGTTTTTCAAAACTATGTGAAAAATAGTTTTGTGTTGTAAAAATATTTTCATAAATATCACAAGCATATTTTTGAAACTCGTGAACATTTTTTCAAATCTAGTGACATATTTTAATGGTACTAATCTTTTTAATACACAATATTCGCTGACATTGTATAAACTTTTTCCAAAAATAAAACACATTTTCAAAATGCGTGAATATATCTACAAAATGTGATGTACATTTTTTGAATGGTACAAAACATGTTGTTATACTATGGGAACATTTTGTCACATTGTATAAACATTTTTTTAAAAGGTCACGTGCGTATTTTGCAAAACTGTAAACCTTTTATTTGAAATATCATGTATAATGTTTTTGAATGGTACAAAACATGTTATTTGAATTATGCTTTTTATATTTTTACGTTGTATGGGCATATTTTTATATGTCCCGAACATTTGTATCAAATGATATCAATTACTTTTTAAAGTTGATCAAACCTTTTTTACACTGCATGAATATTTTCTAAACGATCGATTAACATTTTTTAAGACTAAATATAAATATTTCTATTTCAAAAATATAAATAAACGGGTGCTAGGAGGCAGCCCTCCCTTCCGCGATGGGTGGGCTCATTAGGCGTAAGTGTTCTTTTTAGAGAAGTCCCCAAGCTTTATTACTCAAACTTTACAGTGTTTGGGATACAAATAGGATCGCGGGGTTGGTCTAACTAGACATAACGCCCTCGATCAAACAAACGAGGAAACTTAGCAAGCAAATGGGCTTCGGTATCCGATGCCTGACCCTTAGAAAGAAAATTACAATTAAATTCCAAAGCTCGAAATTTGATTTCAACAATAATTTGGCCATGCATCCCGCCGCAACCCTTTCGTATGTCGTTTGCAAATTGCTTCGAATCCGTGGCAATCACAATTTCATGGAGAAGAAGATCATCAGCCAATAAGAGAGTTTCCCTACAAGCAATAGCTTCAAGAATCGCCATACCTCGAATGCCATGAATCACTAGTGTAGAAGAACCCAAATAATTTTTCAGATGAATCCCAACAAATAGCTGTCGCTGAACCTCCAATGCCAGATCTTGCCGGGCCAGCATCGACATGAATTTTTGCGTATCCTGCCGCCACCGCCATGCATGCAGGTACATGCCTACATTGATCATAGGTTGTTGTTGTGGGTGGCTTTCCTGGTAACATCTCCTAACTCTGGTATAAAGTTTGAGACAAACATGTTCGTTGATAGTGGGCTCTAAAGCACTGCTTCGCATATGACCTTTCTTCTCGCCTACCATGTAGCCCATAGGGTCACTACTAGCCGCACGAAAGCTTCATGAGACAGTGACTCCATCATAGTAAATAGCCATTGTTTCACAGTTGGCTCGGTGGTTGCTATCCTATGGCTCGCGAACTCATCATCAACTAATGCCGAGATGCACATAGACATCGAACATTCTATTTAGGAGTGTCGCCACTATTCATACCACATAGCCCCACATGTACTCTTCGTTGGCATGCTACAATGACAGCTCACGTCTTCCGTTGGTAAAGAATGCTTGGCCAATCTTCATAAAAACATTCTAATCTTCCTGGGGACTTGTGTTTTCCGCAAAGATTTCCAAGATGCTTCCTCCTGTCCCAAATTAGGCGATCTAGCATTCCTTTCTAGCCAGACTTCTCTGCGCAATTTAGTTGCTATCATCATTTTCTACGCTGGTCGTACTAATAATGCACCATCCTTCTCAAAATTTCGCACCCAACGGTCGCTAATATTTCTTGTACACAGTAGTATACTTATTATGACTGAAGCATCGATCTATGAGAATAAATACCTCCTCAATCGATGCTCTAATTCATGTGGCAGACGTGCGATCAACCTACTCAAAAACAAAATGAGGCCGGTTTGGAGCAATCCATCCATAGGGTCTCATCATCTCAAGTCTAGGTAGCCAGTTGCGGTTCCAGATTTCTCTCTTCAGGTGCAAGTGTTGCGCACGAGACACAATTTATCTGTACCTAATAATAAAAGAAATATGTATACTTAATCCGTTTTGCTGTTTTATAGAAAATCCTTTAATGTTTCTGACATTAAACCCGTAGTACATATCAAATGTTTTTTAAAATACTCATATCTTCTAAGCCGTAACTCTAAATTTAACATGTTATATATGAAATTTGATTAAAAAATATGTAGAATCTGAATATTATATTATTTTATCTGTTAACAATGTAAAAAAAATACTATCTATGCTGCAACGTTAATCAACAATGTATTATCCGGTACTGATTCAGATTGGGGATGGACATCTCAGCAAAATGAGGATTGGACATGAAATTGAAGATAAATTTTCTAGAGACACCCAATAAATAAGGACATGCATGAAAAGAAATAAAAGAAGGACCCAATAAAGATCGGATGTCCTGTTAGAATAAATCCGAGGCCACCGTTGATCATTCGAGGACCAAGCAATCACACGAGCACGACACCGAGATTTGTTAACGAGATTCACCGATATGGCTACATCCCTGGGGCCTGACTATGGGCGCTCCTCCCCATGACACCGCTACAATACCGCACCCGGTCACTCTGGACACCGGCACATGTCGCCGGCTTTCCCTGCGTTCCGGTGCTATTATGTTGGCATAGGTTACATCGTGTGTCTACCCCCGCTATGTATGAGAGGTCTAGGATACAAATGTCCTACTAGGACACGACTCCACATCCTACTTAAACACGATACAACTACAAGTCCAACTGTAACCTACCTTGTACACAATATTTGACACAACTCCAACAAACTCCACCTTGGCGAATATACTCCACCACCTTGGATTCGTCCATGCATCAAACTTCCATGTACATTGGACTTGAGTATATCCCATGAGTACTGGTGCTACTCCAAAGACTCCATATGACTCCACCTGCAACTTGTAGTCCCTTCTTTTCTTGACCACAGTCAACACTGATCACTGACCTGCGTGAAAGTGAACAACTCACATATTGGGTGTCACACATAAGAGTTACCCGGACTCAACATCACCGCTCCTTTCTTGACCGTATTTCTGAAACTTGAAGGAATTTCACCATTGCTTGTAGTCATCCCGAGTCAAATTCGCAGTTGTCTCACCACATGTATGACCACCAGAGCCCTGGTCCGTCTCCATGTCCCGTGCGCACCGCACGCCTCGCCGCTATTACTGCGTCGAGCCTCCGCTGTCCCGGTCGAGTCTCAAGGGTCGCGAAACCACACCACTGCAGAGTACCAGCGATCATCACCGACCGATGACGAGTTTC
Source organism: Triticum dicoccoides (assembly GCF_002162155.2). NCBI lineage: Eukaryota > Viridiplantae > Streptophyta > Magnoliopsida > Poales > Poaceae > Triticum > Triticum dicoccoides. The sequence continues at coordinate 488,791,897 of NC_041389.1, read as the reverse complement.
ACGCTTCCATCAGACCATTGGGCTCCAATCCGAATTACGTGTCCCTCGCTTTTTCCGCTGAATAGGCTTCGATTCCCTGGATCCTTACACCGTAGCCCCTCAATCCAGCTCCACCTTCAACATGACTCCATGGTAGATGATCAGTCCACCCTTGCGCCCCGTCGACTTCAAGCTCTATACTGTGCACCGTCTTGAATCAACCCTGCGCCATAGTCTTGTCGAAGTCACACAAGCACTCGGGCCTGTGCCACGTGTTTCCACGCCCAGAAGTCGGTCACCATCAGCATCACGCTCCTATGTCGTCATCGCTGATCCCACCATCGTCTTCTGTACCAACCGACTTGCGTCGATCCGTCAGACTGCCTAGTCCGACCCAGCCGAACTTCCCAGACTGCAGCCATCTGCAACTCCTCATAGTACGCATCCTCCGCCTGGCTTGACATCCCGCAACGCCTTCAAACATTCACTATTGTGCTACCAATTTTTTCATCCTTGTCTGCCATAACCCAAGGTTTCAGTTTCATTGAACTTCCCCACCTCAAACCTAGTACCGTTGACACCATGGTTCTTTGTACGGCTAATCCGTGAAAAAAATATCCGAGCACTCTTCTTGTGATCCCCAAGCACACAAAACGTATAGTAGTAGCAAATCCAAATGACAGCTTTGGTCTTCACGTGAAGTCGCTCGTTGGACACTCAATGCTAGCTTTGCTTGCCCGAAGTCCTTGCCTTCCAACGATGATGCTTTTCTTTTGAGTCTGCCATGATGTTGCATGTCCGCGTCTCGGCCACGAGGAGAACCTCTCCTCCAGGGACTCGGTCCCCTTTTCATTTCCAAACAAATCCACGGTATAGCTGCTCCCGATCCCTGCCGCGTGTACGGCCACGCAACCAACGTCACCGTCCGACTCGGTCGCGTCTAGCCTCGCTCGGCCAGCCCCTGTACGCTTCTACTGCCACGATCTGATACGGATCCCGCCGCCGCTGTACGCGCCGCTGTCGCTGCGATCGATCAACCACATACACACTCCCGGCCGTAGCGATCAGGTCTCGCCAAAAAAACGCGCTGCCACCGATGCTTACGACTTGCTATACCAAAAAACGCCAACCTGTCGGATCGGCCCTTGTCCACAAACGTCGCTCTACGGCGACATGGTCCGTACGAACAATG
>NC_041389.1:488786310-488790500 GCF_002162155.2 Triticum dicoccoides | reverse complement strand
GGGGCCCCCTCCCAGGTATACGTACGTAGATACGGTTCGACAGGAAAAAAATTCTTAGCGCCTCGCCCTCGCTCAGCTTCGATGCTAGCCTAGGATGGTAAAACCAGTACGTTGGGCCTGGCCCATGTTTGCACGTACTCTGTACTCACGTGGAAAGGAGAACTGATCGGAGAGGAAAAGGAATAACTAGATTGATTTCCTGTAACTTAGGAATTAGGATCGGTCTTTCCTAAAAAAACAATTAGGATCGGTCGTTCCGCTGTTCCTGTTCGTCTCTTCGACTCTCCTCCTCATGAACGAACGACGTGACGACTGCAGCAGGAACCCAGGAGCAGGATCTCTTCGACCGAACAAGTATGTCTCGGCGCCCTCTCTTCCCTCGCATGATCTTGGTCCTATTTCTTTTCTTTCTAATCCTGATTCCTGATTTCTCAATCGATCGAACAGATTAACAGGGAATTGTTTTTAGGGCGCTCGAATCATTCGCCCACGTTGCCAGATTAGATTACAGAGAGAAGGTAATATACCATGCCCTATCAGATTCTCATTATATTAGATGATCTTCTGTACTTAATCTAATATTTTAATTAGCTTTGCGCTAATTTTAAAAGTGAATTGTTCCTTTCAATTTCAGCAGGGTCATGTCGAGTACAGGTAGAAAATATCCATCCGGAAGTCATAAAAGAAAGAAGAAGAAGAAGGCAGATGACGAGAAAGAAGCATTGAGCGGATCTCTTTTTAATTATTATACGCCCAGTAATCCAGACGAGTTGGCGATAGTTCTTGCGGGTGACCGAACTGATTGCAATCCGGAAGATGATGGTCATACTCCTACAGAAGGCGATGTTGACGTCAACATGGATGATAGCAATGTGAGTGATCATGAGCCCATATTTAATTCATCTGCGGCAGAATCTACTAGTGTTGATGATGAACCAATTAGTGTGGATATTTATGATCCAAGCAATTGGGGTAACCTTGATAACAAAGCGAGGGACATATTAGTGGAAAAGGGGCCTAAAAGGGAAGAAGAAAACACTTGAGAATTTAAGACATTTTTCATATAGCCATTACTCAAGAAAGATGAGCAATGGAGAGGTCCGTGACAGAAAATGGTTAGTTTTTTCAAAACACACAAAGAAAGTGTTTTGTTTTTGCTGTAAGCTTTTCAATTCTGATAAATGCAAAAGTGCAATGGGGAATGATGGGTTTTGTGATTGGAGGCATATTAATGAGAGACTGAAAGAGCACGAAGCTAGTGTCGACCATATTACCAACATGAACTCTTGGAATGAATTGAGAGTTAGACTGAGCAAGCATGAAACAATTGACAAAGACTTACAGCAACAAATCACAAAGGAGAAGGAACGCATAAGGCTAGTTTTGTTAAGAATTGTTGCCATTGTGAAATTTCTTGGTAAGCGCAATTTGGCTTTTAGAGGATCCAGTGAGCAACTTTATGATGATTGTAATGGAAATTTTTTAGCTTGTGTGGAGATGGTTGCAGAGTTTGATTTGGTAATGCAAGATCATCTTAGGCGTATTCAAAACAAAGAGATCCATCACCATTATCTTAGCCATAAAATTCAAAACGAGTTGATTTCTCTTATGGCTGGTGACATTACAAATTCTATTCTCAAGATTGTCAAAGTGGCCAAATATTTCTCGGTTATCCTAGATTGTACCCCGGATGTGATTCATCAAGAACAAATGAGTTTGTTGGTTCGATGTGTTCATATGTCTGATGGAAAAATACAAATTATGGAGTACTTCCTTGCTTTTTTGGTAGTGGAAGACACATCTGGTTTGGGAATTTTCAAGGTACTGGTTGATTCTATGAAGTCCTTTGATCTTAATATTGATGATATTAGGGGCCAAGGTTATGACAATGGATCCAACATGAAAGGAAAATACAAGGGGGTGCAAAGTCGGTTGCTAGAGGTAAATCCAAGAGCTTTGTATATGCCATGTGCTTGCCACAGTCTTAATCTTACCCTTTGTGATATGGCTAAATCTTGTGGTAGAGCCGTTTCTTTTTTTGGAATTGTGCAACGAATATATGTATTATTCAGTGGTTCTACAAAAAGATGGAAAGTTTTTCTTAGCCATGTGACAGATTTGACTGTGAAATCTTTGAGCAATACTCGTTGGGAGAGTCGTATCAAAAGTGTTAAAGCAATCATATTTCAAGCTCCTAACATAAGATCAGCTTTACTTGAGTTAAGTGAAGATAGTGGTACCGAACCAAAGGATAGGAGTGATGCTAAAAATTTGTTTGATGTGCTTGGCAGCTATGAGTTCATACTTGGCATGGTCATTTGGCATGACATTCTATTTGCTATAGATTCGGTAAGCAGGAAGCTGCAATCACCGTCCATGTGCATTGAGACTGCCTTAAAGCAAATAGATGGTATGAGGACTTATTTTGACACTTATAGAGATGAAGGGTTTGATTCTAGTGTGATCATTGCCAAAGAAATTGCAACTGAAATGGGTGTAGAACCATCATTTCCAGTAAAGCGCCGTGTTTCTAGGAAGAAACAATTTGATGAAGATGACAGTGATGAAGCGATATTGGAAGCTGAGAAGGATTTTAAAGTCAATTATTTCTTGATTATGGTTGATAAGGCGGCCACCTCACTGAAAATTAGGTTTGACGAACTTGAGTCATTCAAAAATATATTTGGATTTTTAATGAGTTCAACGGCCTTGAAGTCATTGGACCGTTCTGAACTTAAAGATAGTTGCACAAAATTTGCAAGTGCTTTCTCTTCGGGTGGTTCATCTGATGTTGATTTAAATGATCTGATTTCTGAGTTAATTGTTATGCAGTCAACTTTGCCCGATAGAACAATGTCTGCTATGGAGATTTTTGAGTTTGTGAGGGAAGCAGATTGTTATCCAAATATTGCTATTGCATACCGGATTTTCTTTACTATGCCTGTTACTGTGGCATCAGCTGAAAGAAGTTTTTCGAAGTTGAAATTGTTGAAGAACTACTTGAGATCTACAATGTCGCAAGAGAGGTTAAATGGCTTGGCAACTTTATGCATCGAGAAAAAATTGCTTGATGAAATTGATATTGATACTATCGTTAGTGATTTTGCATCTCAGAATGTTAGTAGAAAATTTTGAAGGTAATATGTAATACATTATGTGATATGCACAATCATTTTGGATGCACTTAATTATTTTCTTTGATACAAATTATATGTACATATGATGATTATTAATTAGGCATTTATACTAAGGGCCCCGAAGGGCCCCCGGATCGTAGTTTCGCCCCGGGCCCCCAAAATCTTAGGACCGACCCTGTCCACGTCGAGCGCTTTTCTTCCTTTACATCAATCTTTGACCTTCAAATAACCTAGCTCATGATACCACTTGTTAGAATAAATCCGAGGCCATCGTTAGTCATCCGAGGACCAAGCAATCACACGAGCACGACACCGAGATTTGTTAACAAGATTCACCAATATGGCTACATCCCCGGGGCCTGACTATGCACTAGTAGAAAAAGGACCTAATGTGAGAAACATTAGTACCGATTCGCATATGAGCCGGCACTAATGCGCCCATTAATGCCGGTTCAAATGACTTGGCGGGAGGTGACCTTTAGTACCGGTTCGTTGAGAATCTTTAGTACCGGTTCGTGCCACGAACCGGTAGTAAAGATGTTGGTGCCCGGCCAGCACTTTTAGTACCGGTTCGTGGCACAAACCGGTACTAAAGAGGTTGTGGCAGGCGCTATTTTTAGTCCCACCTCGCTCCCCTAACAATAATTTGACCACCTTAAGTATGTTACTTCTCAAACTATCCCGAATATTTGGTCTTCATTGAACTCTATGTGTAGGATCTGTGGCTGCAATAGGAGTCTTCGCCGGTTCTTGAATCGGTGGTAGATTCCTATTGACGATTTAGATTCTATACAAAAAGATCGTTGACGATCAATGTATTTCTTTATATGTACTTCTGTGTAGCAGTAGCGCATTTTGGCTGAAAGGCGGTACTGATCAATGTATTTTTTCTGTGTTCAGTTGCACAATTTAAATATGTTATTTTTTGAACTATCACAAGCATTTGGTCTTCATTGAACTGATCTATATATACGGAAGAGGAAGAAGAAGAAGAAGAAGGAGGAGAAGAAGAAGAGGAAGAAGAAGAGGAGGAAGAAGAAGAAGAGGAAGAGG
>NC_041389.1:488781142-488782103 GCF_002162155.2 Triticum dicoccoides | reverse complement strand
AAAATTTATATAAAGAAAAAATATTCACAAAGAAACTAAATATGGCAAAAAACTACTCAAAAATAAATAGAAGAAAAAAATAAAGCAGGAAAGAAATAACTATATAAAAAAATTACTCAAAAATAAATAGAAGAAAATAAATAATGCAGAAAAGAAAAAAAATCATATAAAGCAATAATATCACAAAGAAACTAAATACGAAAAAAAAACTACTCAGAAAAAAATAGAAGAAAAAAATAAAGCAGAAAAGAAATAACCATATAAAAAATTACTCAAAAATAAATAGAAGAAAATAAATAATGCAGAAAAGAAAAAAAAATTATAAAAAAATGTTGGGGCGCTGCCCTGTGGGCCTGCCAGACCTTGGGTATGCAAATACATGCCCATTAGGGCCAGCAGACTCATAGGGCAGCGCGCCCTAGTTAGGCCCAGAAGCCTGCTATATAGAGGAGTTCGAATGGGCAGCCGCGACTGGTTTATAAACCAGTGCGGCTGCCCTCCGCTCGGCGAGGTGGGACTAAACGTAGCACACTGCGGGTGGCAGTGCACGACCATTAGTACCGGTTGGTGGCTCCAACCGGTACTAATATGTGATCCTTTAGTACCGGTTGGAGCCACCAACCGATACTAAAGGCCCTCATTTCCTGCCGCTTGGGCTGGCCAAAATTGGCCTTTAGTACCGGTTCGTGGATCAAACCGGTACTAAAGGCTCCCCCTATATATACTACACTTACGAAAAATCAGTTATCGTCGCTACTTCTCGTTCCACTTCTCGCGCGAGAGTCTCGATCTCCGACGACGACGACGCCGCCTCGCCGCCGTGCCGTCGCCCTCGCCGCCCCCGCCGCCCGTCGTCGTCGTCGCCGCGCGCCCCCGCCGCCCGTCGTCGTCGCCGCCTCGGCCCGCCGCGCCCGTCTCGTCGCCGTCCCCGGCCGCTGTCGGCCCGTCTCGTCGCGCCGTC
>NC_041389.1:488762052-488780450 GCF_002162155.2 Triticum dicoccoides | reverse complement strand
TATTTTTACTAAATGCTTAGAACTAGTTGAATTAATTAATATATAGAACTAGTTTATTTTTAGTAAATGCTTAGTTGAACTAGTTGAATTAATATAACTAGTTTATTTTTAGTAAATGCTTAGTTGAACTAGTTGAATTAATATATAGAACTAGTTTATTTTTAGTAAATGCTTAGTTTGAACTAGTTGAATTAATATAACTAGTTTATTTTTAGTAAATGTTTAGTTGAACTAGTTGAATTAATATATAGAACTATTTTATTTTTAGTAAATACTTAGTTGAACTAATTGAATTAATATAACTAGTTTATTTTTAGTAAATGCTTAGTTGAATTAATAGAAGTAGTTGAATTAATTGAATTATTAAGTGTTTAATGTTTGGCCTAATATGAACATAGGAAATGTCGTCTGGCGACGGAAAAATTTTCATTATGTGCGAATACTGTGAAGACCAGCAGAAATTTCCTTGTTGATGGTAGGCGATTCAGCATCAAGCTGGATGAGACCTTCGAATTCGATACAGTAAGTCACAACGACAAGTCTGTTTTCGTAATTAAGCATGACTTATATATGCTTCATTTGCCTGACTTATAATTTTTAATTTTCATTATTCTACTAGCGCATCCCCTGCCATGCAAAATTTTTTGTCTTGGATAAGATAGGTTTCAAAGATATGGAAACTATGGAGGTAAAGAGAGCTTGCCTGAAAACTGAGCATGATGGTTATACTTTCAACGTCAAAGTATACAATGCACACACGTACACCTATTTTGAATGCAAAACTTGGCAAGCACTATGCAAGGCTTATGCATTTGAGCCTGGTATGGTTATCACCTTTGATATTCGTCCGGAAGATGATATTGAAGGTAATAGAGACATATGGGTCGATGTGCAGACGCCTTCAGTTCTACCATTATGTGAGTTCTTCTCAACTATATTTTTGTCTTTGATATTGCTTATTCAAAAATATATAACTGACAACTAATTTCTATTGACAGCTTATCTCCATTCAACCAAACATGTCCAGCGCTTGGTAGACAGGACTTACTACTGTCCCGGAGCTGAACTAAACTGCGAGGAGATAAGTCATTATGTTTCATGGCTTGAGGATCTTCATACTGTCAAGACAAATTTTCTTCCTGCACTTAGAAATGTTAGTACTCAAAACGTGCGACCAATAGTGATGGTATTGAACTACGGTCACATCTATTTAGGAATGATGGTAAGATATTTACTATTTGTCCTCAGTGCATATTTTGCATACATAATTTTTTTTGCTAAACTTTCATTGCTAAGTATATTAATTAAGTACTATACGATGTTCTTCAACAGGGACTCCCGATGACAGTTGTGCCTCAGGGGATCGAGACTAAAGGTCAGATGTCAATTGTTAGCTTACGGCCAAGATATCCTGCATTGCACATGAATGCATTCAGGATTTCTAGAAGCGATGAATTCTTAATAGTGAAAGATTGGAGGAAAATTGTTAATGATCGCAGAGAAGTACTAGGGGGCAACAATGAGAAGCGCAGCCCATGATTAGGAGACATGTTCATCTGCATGCTCCAGTATGATCAATCAGGAGAGCTATACATGTTCTATATTATTTTACCAGAGAGAGAGTAGCTAGCAGGAGTGATTTAGCTAGTTTTTTATGCTGCTCTTAATTAGTACTTGTCCTTTCATGTCCGTGTTCTTCGTTCTGAACTTAAGTGATTTGCTTTTGTGGTGTTATATATGAACGCTTCTTCTTTAAGTGAATGTTTCTGATACAATCATGCATGTTGAACTCGATGATATTTTTGCTTCTGGTACAAGTGAATGTTTCTTCTTTAAGCTAGTGCCGGTGATGATATTTTTCCTATGTTACCTAAGTGATCAAGTATATGCCATATCCGTATATATTATAGGTTGATCAAGTATAATGTGGATATGGCATATACTTGATCACTTAGCTAGCTAGCTAGTAGCTAGAGATATCCAATAAATGCATCCAGTCGAAACTAATCCGCGGTACTTTTACCTAATGATTTAACAACTCATTATAATGTAAAACAATCACTAAATTAAATTGAAAACACAAAATTAAAGAAAAATTAAAAAAACACCCAAACATTTAGTACTGGTTGGTGTTACCAACCGGTACTAATGCCCTACACGCAAACGGGCCTGGATCGTGCCACGTGGTGGCACTTTAGCGCCGGTTCGTGACGAACCGGTACTAAAGGGAGGGGACCTTTAGTCCCCACTCTTTAGTGCCGGTTGGCGAACCGGCACTAAAACCCGTCACGAACCGGCACTAAAGGCCGGTTCTGTACTAGAGATGGGCGCTCCTCCCCATGGCACCGCTACAATACCGCACCCGGTCGCCCTGGACACCGGAACATGCCGCCGACTGGCATAGGTTACATCGTGTGTCTACCCCCGCTATATATGAGAGGCCTAGGATACAAGTGTCCTACTAGGACACGACTCCTCATCCTACGTAAACACGATACAACTACAAGTCCAACTGTAACCTACCTTGTACACAATATTTGACACAACTCCAACATGTCCGCTGTAAAATAAATAAATAAGAAAATGCAGAGAAGATCTGATAAAGATGAGATGTTGCACTATTCTCCTATATATAAGAAAAAGAAAAAAGAGGACATGCATGAAAAAAGGTAAAAATGAGGCATGCATGACAAAAAATAAAATAAAGACAAGTTTGGTAAGATATAAATAGTGATGAAACAGGGACCAATACCTATGACATGTATGACAAGAAACAGTTATGAAATAGGGGCACAAGTACCTGCGTCCACAGGAGACCATACAAAAATGTTCTTTTCCAGAGAAAAAAAAACTCTTTTTATGATTAAAAAATTATGTATCTTTTTAACAACCTTTTTAACAACTCCTCGTGTATTTAAAAAATATGCATGTGAAAATAAGTGTCTAGAAGTTACCCTAAGTTGGTGATTTTTGAACTGAAAACCGCCATTGACGCATACATGTCTTTGTAGTGTGCTACTATGTCATTGTTCGTTTTTTGTCGTTTTTCTTTACTCGCCCGTAACAACACCCCATTTCGAAGATGACATGAATAAATGCATGATCACTTGACCGTTTCTTTGTACGGATTAAATCTACATGCAAGCCGTGTTGAAATACAACACCTGTAAAATCTTAAACTAAGAGCGTGTGGTATTTTTTTTCTTCAGTTGCAACGCACATGCCTTTTTGCTAATCAGTCCTAAAAGAGTTAGCTTATTTTCTTCAGCACCCACACACGATTTGTAGGCTGATCTAAGCGAGCATTATGGCGTGCATATAAATGGGTCTAAATGGGCCGCAGTTTTGCCTTGAGGACCCAATACGGGTACCTACACCTCTAGCCCACTCTCTCCAATCTTGTTCCACCAACACTGAATCACTTCCTAAAAAACCTAAATGATAAGTGTCACGTATGGCATGAAACACTCCAGTCCTGACATTTTTCACAACTAAACTTGCCATCCGAGAAAAAAACAAATAAAAAAAACTGAAACTTGTCATTCGAAAAGAACGTTGCCATCCTTCTGTCACTAAACTTGCCATCAAAAAAATTCAAAGTTGATATGTGTTTGTGCCACACGTGTGACACTTATCAGGATAAAAAAGAAAACCAACACTCACTCACTTGTCTCAAAAGAAAAAATTGCCTAAAAAAGACTTGTATAGAAAAAACACTGACACACTACACCGCGCCATTGAAGTGTCTCCAGTGGCCAAGCCCAAGGCGATGTGACGGTGGCGACAGCGAGCCGGCGAGCACCTCCTCCTGGCCTCCCTGCCACCTCCCCCCGCGCACCAGGACTGAATCGGATAGGATGGAGCGGTTGCCAGCCGCTCGATTTTGTCTCCTTTTTTAAGCCCAGTTCTTTTGGCCGATTCTCCCAGAATCTTGAGAATCAACTCTTCACCCAGCTTCTCTCAGAATCTTGTACCCGTATTTCTTTTACAATCCTAATTGTTTACATCCTAATTAAATAGGATTGTAAAAAATATATGGGTTCAAGATTCTGGAAGAAGCTGAGTGAAGAGTTGATTCTCAAGATTCTGGGAGAATCGGCCAAAAGAACTGAGCCTTAGAGTAGTTTCGAACTTCGGAGTTCGAACCACCGGATTCGTGTCGAAGTCGGAGACTGATGACATCGATCTCGGATCGGTGCCTAGTAGCGGCTCTATATATTTCCAAGGCGGCATGAGGGGACCCGTGGCCGGGGCGAGGTAATCCATTAGCTCTCGCGAGATCTAGGTCTCTCTCTCTTTTTTCCGGCGGCGGCGGAGTGCCGGAGTGTGGACTGAGGGGCGGCGCACAGGGGGAAGAGGCTATGGGGGCGCTGTTACCGGGAGGCAAACGCAGGGCCGACGGAGATGCCGACCCGTTCCATTGCAAGCGCCGGGCGCCGGTGGAGGCGGAAGCGCCGGACTGGACGTCGCTCCACCCCGACATCACCAACCTCATCGCCCAGCGGCTGCTGGCCGAGGACATGACGGAGTACATGCGGTTCCGCCTCGTGTGCTCGCACTGGCGCTCGTCGACGGCCAGCCCGCGGGACGCCACGCTAGCCGACCGCCGCTTCCACCCGCGCGGTTGGGTCGCGCTCTGCGACGGCAACGGCGTCCGCCCGGTCGAAGACGCTGCGGTCACCTTCTTCCACACGGCCACCAGCAGGGTCCGCAGGCTCTCCCTGCCGGGGCTCCGGCGGCACCGGATCGTGGGCTTCACAGACGGCCTCCTAATCGTGCTCGACACCCGCGCCGCCGTCATCCGCGTTGTCCACCCCTTCACCCGCGTCGTCGTCGAGCTGCCCCACCTCGCCACCTTCTTCCACTGCGTGCTCAGGAAGCAGGAGTCGTTCACCATGGCCATGGACTCGTTCGTCTGGATGAACGCCACCGTGTGCGTCGCCGGCCCCAGCTCCATTGTCGTGGTGATCTGGTTCCCCAACATGCCCTTGGTGATGTGTGCTCAGCCTGGTGACAAGGGCTGGAAGATCATCCACACCGATATCCAGTTCTCCAACACTTTGCCGTTCAATGGTGGGCTCTATGGCGTGACGCGAGCCGGGAGGCAGCTGCTGCAGGTGTATCCAGTTCCTCATGATCCGCATGCCAATCCGGTGGTTGCCGAGGTGCCAAAGGAGCTTGGTGACCCTGAGAGCTGCCTCTACTACCTCGTAGAGTCCATGGGAGCCATGCATGTCGTCGTCCTGCACAGGGTTGTCCCCGACACTTTCGGCCCCGTGACGAGCACGCTCTTCAGGGTGGATCTCCACCGGCGGGAGCTCGTGCGGGTGACCAGCCTCGGCGACCGGGCGCTGTTCATCAGCCGCGACCGGTGCTTGTCCATCTCATCCAGCGATCTCCCTTCGATCAGCGGCAACTCCGTCTACTTCGCCAGGCCCGGCGAGGACCCTGTCGAGGTGTACTCACTTGGTGATGGCACGATGACGGCGAGCCAGTCACAGGACATCGTGAATGGGGTGCTTCCGACCTCGGCACGGCCTTTTACCCTCGCCGACCATCTGGCCACCTACTGCCGCCACCGCGAGTGGACGAGAGGGCTCATGTTTCACGAGTACTGCTACATGCGCCCTACTTGGAGCGAGCTGTGGAAGAGGATGGTTGCGCAGGATGCTGAAGTCGTCGTTCCGAGGCTGAGAGCAACGGAGAGCGAGCTGAAGAAGCTGGAACTGCCTGGGAGGAGGATTTTTGGTCTATGGGGACATATGCACCCTATATGGAATTTTTTTTTAGTAATTCAACAAAAAGTCGAAAATTCCTGAAAATATTTTTGAAATAAACTTGACCTTCTATTGTACTCGTGAAAAAAAGAATCCACAAAAAAATATATCCCTTTGACTTCTTTTCAAAAAAGACAAATTTTTGGCTAATATAATGTGAATAGTGACCTATAATAGCAAATAAATTTTGTCTTTTTTGTTGTGAGGTCAACTTTTGTTTTTTTCTTCGTCGAGATTTATATACTAGTGCAAAAGTAAGTCAAGTGTTTTGTCAAAATAGTTCTTACCTATTTTGACGTTTTATTAAAATATTTAAAAAAAATCCCCATATAGGGTGCATATACAACCAGGAACCGAAGTGTATTTCCCGAACTGCCTGACCGTTCTCAGCTCGCTTAGGGTATAGTGAGTCCTCCGCGATGGCGTGCCACGGCACTACAGTTGGTGAAAATATATGACAAAAAAATATAAGTTGCTGAACAGGGCCGGTCCTAAGATTTTGGGGGCCCGGGGCGAAACTACGATCCGGGGGCCCTTCGGGGCCCTTAGTATAAATGCCTAATTAATAATCATCATATGTACATATAATTTGTATCAAAGAAAATAATTAAGTGCATCCAAAATGATTGTGCATATCACATAATGTATTACATATTACCTTCAAAATTTTCTACTAACATTCTGAGATGCAAAATCACTAACGATAGTATCAATATCAATTTCATCAAGCAATTTTTTCTCGATGCATAAAGTTGCCAAGCCATTTAACCTCTCTTGCGACATTGTAGATCTCAAGTAGTTCTTCAACAATTTCAACTTCGAAAAACTTCTTTCAGCTGATGCCACAGTAACAGGCATAGTAAAGAAAATCCGGTATGCAATAGCAATATTTGGATAACAATCTGCTTCCCTCACAAACTCAAAAATCTCCATAGCAGACATTGTTCTATCGGGCAAAGTTGACTGCATAACAATTAACTCAGAAATCAGATCATTTAAATCAACATCAGATGAACCACCCGAAGAGAAAGCACTTGCAAATTTTGTGCAACTATCTTTAAGTTCAGAACGGTCCAATGACTTCAAGGCCGTTGAACTCATTAAAAATCCAAATATATTTTTGAATGACTCAAGTTCGTCAAACCTAATTTTCAGTGAGGTGGCCGCCTTATCAACCATAATCAAGAAATAATTGACTTTAAAATCCTTCTCAGCTTCCAATATCGCTTCATCACTGTCATCTTCATCAAATTGTTTCTTCCTAGAAACACGGCGCTTTACTGGAAATGATGGTTCTACACCCATTTCAGTTGCAATTTCTTTGGCAATGATCACACTAGAATCAAACCCTTCATCTCTATAAGTGTCAAAATAAGTCCTCATACCATCTATTTGCTTTAAGGCAGTCTCAATGCACATGGACGGTGATTGCAGCTTCCTGCTTACCGAATCTACAGCAAATAGAATGTCATGCCAAATGACCATGCCAAGTATGAACTCATAGCTGCCAAGCACATCAAACAAATTTTTAGCATCACTCCTATCCTTTGGTTCGGTACCACTATCTTCACTTAACTCAAGTAAAGCTGATCTTATGTTAGGAGCTTGAAATCTGATTGCTTTAACACTTTTGATACGACTCTCCCAACGAGTATTGCTCAAAGATTTCATAGTCAAATCTGTCACATGGCTAAGAAAAACTTTCCATCTTTTTGTAGAACCACTGAATAATACATATATTCGTTGCACAATTCCGAAAAAAGAAACGGCTCTACCACAAGATTTAGCCATATCACAAAGGGTAAGATTAAGACTATGGCAAGCACATGGCATATACAAAGCTCTTGGATTTACCTCAAGCAACCGACTTTGCACCCCCTTGTATTTTCCTTTCATGTTGGATCCATTGTCATAACCTTGGCCCCTAATATCATCAATATTAAGATCAAAGGACTTCATAGAATCAACCAGTACCTTGAAAATTCCCAAACCAGATGTGTCCTCCACTACCAAAAAAGCAAGGAAGTACTCCATAATTTGTATTTTTCCATCAGACATATGAACACATCGAACCAACAAACTCATTTGTTCTTGATGACTCACATCCGGGGTACAATCTAGGATAACCGAGAAATATTTGGCCACTTTGACAATCTTGAGAATAGAATTTGTAATGTCACCAACCATAAGAGAAATCAACTCGTTTTGAATTTTATGGCTAAGATAATGGTGATGGATCTCTTTGTTTTGAATACGCCTAAGATGATCTTGCATTACCAAATCAAACTCTGCAACCATCTCCACACAAGCTAAAAAATTTCCATTACAATCATCATAAAGTTGCTCACTGGATCCTCTAAAAGCCAAATTGCGCTTACCAAGAAATTTCACAATGGCAACAATTCTTAACAAAACTAGCCTTATGCGTTCCTTCTCCTTTGTGATTTGTTGCTGTAAGTCTTTGTCAATTGTTTCATGCTTGCTCAGTCTAACTCTCAATTCATTCCAAGAGTTCATGTTGGTAATATGGTCGACACTAGCTTCGTGCTCTTTCAGTCTCTCATTAATATGCCTCCAATCACAAAACCCATCATTCCCCATTGCACTTTTGCATTTATCAGAATTGAAAAGCTTACAGCAAAAACAAAACACTTTCTTTGTGTGTTTTGAAAAAACTAACCATTTTCTGTCACGGACCTCTCCATTGCTCATCTTTCTTGAGTAATGGCTATATGAAAAATGTCTTAAATTCTCATCCAAAGGATATTTAGTGTTTTCTTCTTCCCTTTTAGGCCCCTTTTCCACTAATATGTCCCTCGCTTTGTTATCAAGGTTACCCCAATTGCTTGGATCATAAATATCCACACTAATTGGTTCATCATCAACACTAGTAGATTCTGCCGCAGATGAATTAAATATGGGCTCATGATCACTCACATTGCTATCATCCATGTTGACGTCAACATCGCCTTCTGTAGGAGTATGACCATCATCTTCCGGATTGCAATCAGTTCGGTCACCCGCAAGAACTATCGCCAACTCGTCTGGATTACTGGGCGTATAATAATTAAAAAGAGATCTGCTCAATGCTTCTTTCTCGTCATCTGCCTTCTTCTTCTTCTTTCTTTTATGACTTCCGGATGGATATTTTCTACCTGTACTCGACATGACCCTGCTGAAATTGAAAGGAACAATTCACTTTTAAAATTAGCGCAAAGCTAATTAAAATATTAGATTAAGTACAGAAGATCATCTAATATAATGAGAATCTGATAGGGCATGGTATATTACCTTCTCCCTGTAATCTAATCTGGCAACGTGGGCGAATGATTCGAGCGCCCTAAAAACAATTCCCTATTAATCTGTTTGATCGATTGAGAAATCAGGAATCAGGATTAGAAAGAAAAGAAATAGGACCAAGATCATGCGAGGGAAGAGAGGGCGCCGAGACATACTTGTTCGGTCGAAGAGATCCTGCTCCTGGGTTCCTGCTGCAGTCGTCACGTCGTTCGTTCATGAGGAGGAGAGTCGAAGAGACGAACAGGAACAACGGAACGACCGATCCTAATTGTTTTTTTAGGAAAGACCGATCCTAATTCCTAAGTTACAGGAAATCAATCCAGTTATTCCTTTTCCTCTCCGATCAGTTCTCCTTTCCACGTGAGTACAGAGTACGTGCAAACATGGGCCAGGCCCAACGTACTGGTTTTACCGTCCTAGGCTAGCATCGAAGCTGAGCGAGGGCGAGGCGCTAAGAATTTTTTCCTGTCGAACCGTATCTACGTACGTATACCTGGGAGGGGTCCCCTGGCTTTTGGGGGCCCGGGGCGGCCGCCCCGTTCGCCCCCCCTAGGACCGGCCCTTTTGCTGAAGTGGTGTTGCCTTACCGAAATTTGAACGACTTTTAAGTGGTGTTGCTGAAGGTGTCATGCGTTGCCGAAACAACAAGTTTTTTTTTGACGGGAAATATTTGGAGCTTTATTCAACAACGACCGCCCCAGCAGAATCTGCTAAAAGGCTTGTTACAATGATACTAGGGGCAGAATCAAGCCAACATTCTGTCACATCCAGTGTGCTTGCATGCTTTGCACACTGATGAGCGGGATAGTTAGCTGATCTAGGAATATGAAGAATATGGAAAGATTTAAAACTATTAGAATGCTCCAGTATTTCAGCTAAGATAGACGCCACCAATGCCCTTGCATCATGACGCGAGTTCCAAAGATTAACCAACTCCAAGAAGTCGGACTCCATGATGACTTTCTCATAACCCCTCAGCCTTGCAAAGATGACACCATCCCGGAGTGCAAGGGCTTCAGAGATGAGGGGTCGGTAATCCCCTGATAAGGTTTGCACCATGCAGCTCTAAATGTGGAATGGGAACGAGCAACTCCTCCCACTCCTCCTCTTCGAGCTTCCATAGCAATACTACCATCAGTATTATCTTGATTTCATCTTCCTCGGGTGGCCGCCACCCGTGGCCTGGGAATAAGTGTGTGTGCTCCTTCGGAAGATCAAGCAAAGCCAAAGTTTCCCTAATCATTCTCATAGACTGTGTAGGATCTGTTCATCCCTTATCATGAGTGATATTATTCCGGGAAGTCCATATGGCCCACAATATTGTAACCAGCTTTGCACAGTCCGACTCAGAGAAACTTGGATCACAAATAACATCTTTTGACCATGTTAGAGGATGTAAATCAGGTCGCTTGACCCCAAGCCAATCCGGTGCTTGGGCCCAAAATCCTCTTGCATGGGAGCGCGTGCATCATATTCTCATCTTCATGCTGACAGATTTTGCACGTACTCACTGTCGAAATATGTCGGTATTTGAGCGTTGCTTCTACCGGTAATATACCCCATAGAACCCGCCACCAAAACACTCTAACTTTTGGAAAAATCTTCAATTTCCAGAACCTGGACCATAACTGTCTTTCTGTCGCTGAAGCTTCGATTACTGTCCCTTCCTCTAGAGCAGTGTGCTTGTTATGAGTCATAAGAGAGTGATAGGCGTTATGAGTCATAAGAGAGTGATAGGCTGATCTGACAGTGTATGAACCAGATTTCTCAAAGGCCCAAGCCAGGATATCATCACCGCCACCGACACTTAGGGGGATATTCAGAATAGCATCTGCGTTAGGGGGTATGAAGTTTTCTCTTATCACTTGAGATTTCCACATCCAAGTTTCAGCATCAATCAAATCAGAAACTCGATGTAAGTGTGCATTGCCAATGTGAGCTACCGGAGTCATAGATCTAGTGCCCGGAATCCATTTGTCCTCCCAAATGGATACAGACGTGCCACTGCCAACACGCTTCAAGAGGCCGGTACTCAATGCTTCCTTTCCTGCAATGTTCGCCCGCCAAGTAGCAGACGAGGATTTTGGCGCTGTAGCACTCATAAAATCAGAAGAAGGAAAATATCTTGCTTTTAAAACTCTTGACATAGAGAGTTTGGTTCGTCATTAACCGCCACCCATGTTTACCGAGCAGTGCAATATTGAAAAGTTGCAGATCCTTGAACCCCATTCCTCCCTTGACCTTCGGTGATGCAAGTGCTTTCCAGGACAGCCAGTGAAGCGACCGGCGATCAAGATTGCTACTCCACCAATATTTTGCCATGTACGAGGCCAGAGTTTTGCAGACTTTCTTTGTTAACTGGAAGCAAGACATACTATATGTACGTGTAGACTGAGCAACTGCTTTGATTCCGACATCCCTTCCAGCACAAGAGATTAGTCTCTCTATACCACCTTGGAGTTTGGTCCGGATCCTGTCTCTAATGTGATCAAAAGTACCTCCTGTAATTCGACCAACGGCTGTTGGAAGACCGAGGTAACATTCACCAAAAGCTTCCACTGGTATAAGCAATGTTTGCTTCAGAATAACTCGGATAGGGGCTAAAGTGTTTGGACTAAAATATATTGCACTATTTTCTTTGTTGACTGCTTGACCAGAACACTCCCCATAGATTCCGAGAATAGCATTCAATCTATGAGCACTATGAACCGAAGCTTGCATGAAGATCAAACTATCATCCGCGAACAGTATAGATGATTTATCCACGGACACCGATGGTTGATTTGAATCCCTCTGTCAATATAAGCCCCTCCATAGAAATTCAGCAATGATGTGAGGCCCTCGGCACAGAGTAAGAACAAGTACGGCGAGACGGGATCACCTTGACGGAATCCACGCGAGGGAGTGAAGAAGGGGAGTAGTTCGCCATTAACGCGTACTGCAAAATGTACTGAAGTAACACACTTCATAATCAGGCGAAAAAAGTCCATTCCAAACCCCAATTTCAGCATGATCGCCTCGAGATAATGCCATTCGACGCGGTCATAAGCTTTCATCATATCTAATTTAACAGCACACACAACGTTTCCCCCTTTTTTCCGTCTTCTCATAGCATGTACAGTTTCGAACGCAACTAGAACATTGTCTGTGATCAGACGGCCTGGGACAAAAGCACTCTGTTCAACCCCAATAATATCATCCACAAACTCCCTTAGCCGATTAGTAATAGCTTTGGCAGCAATTTTATACAGAACCGGGCATAGAGAGATTGGTCGGTATTGGGAGATTTTTTGTGGAAACCGTACCTTGGGGATCAGAGTAATGGAAGTATCGTTCATACCCATAGGCAATTCACCACCGTTCAAAAAATCGAGCACAACTGGAACTACGTCATCCTTTAGAATATTCCAATGGCGCTGAAATAATCCCGCTGTGAAACCATCTACTCCCGGAGATTTAGACGGGGTCATCTGAAACAAGGCTCGTTTAACTTCATCAGCACTGTATGGTTTTTGTAGCTCATAGTTCATTTGGTCCGTCACCCTATTCGGGACAAAATGGTGTTGCCTAACCGAAATTTGAACGAGCTGTCCCTCTATCTCAGTAGTTTCTTCGAATTCGTATACATGCTTGTCGTTGTTGTTGCTTCAAAAGAAGGCCTCTATGGGTTCTCTGCAGCCGAGAAGGCATGGTTAATCGTTAGCGAGAAGTTCTGTGGTGGGCGCGATGTGTTTTGTCATCCAGGGAAGTCTAGATAAGGTCTACACAAGTGCAAGACGTAGGGGCCCCAGGGTGGCACGGAACGAGGAGGACAAGGCGCGGGGCGGCATTCATGGGTTCAGGGGAGGGGGAGCAGCGGGGGAGGCCGATGGCCACGGCGAACTAGGCAGGGCGCGGGTGTCTCCGAGCGGTGCAGTGGGGCGAGGCCACCGTGGCGACGGGGCGCGCGCAGCCCGACTGGTCCCTGGCGCCGGCTAGGGCGGAGGAGGGCGCCGGCCAGATGCTCGCGGGGGCGCGCGCGGGGTAGCGCGGGGGAGACAGAGAGGAGGGAGGTGCGGTGCTCACTGCGGGGAGTAGGGTCCGGGGCAGTGGGGGTCGAGGAGGAGTCGAGGACGACGGGCGGCGACGGAGTCGTGGCGGCGTGGTTCCGGCGAGCGACGACGGCGGTCCGGGACGACACCAGAGACGGGGTTGGGGAGGCGACGAGCAACGACGTCGGTGGGCAACGGCAAGTAGCGTCGGGCAGCACCGGGTGGCGGGGCGTGGCCGTTGGGGCGGCGTCAGGGGCAGCGGCCTCGGGCGCTGGGGGGTTCGATCCCCCCCAGATCGGATCGGGAGAGGGGGAGAGGAGCGACCGACAAAGAGGGGGTCGTGGGCAGCGAGTGGGGTGGATAGGGGTTAGGGTTCGGTCGTAGTGGGTGGTTAAGGGAGTGGGGCTGGGCCGGTTAGGGCCAGATGGGCTGGCCGGCTGGGTCGTCTGGCCTAGTTGGCCAGGGGGTTCTCTTCTTTTATCTTTTTGTTTTCTGTTTTGTATTTTCCTTTTCTTTTATTTATTTCTCTTTTCTATTTTAATTCATTTTATGTATTTAGTTTTTTTTATAAAGCATGGTTCCCTCACCATAAATACCTAAGCATTTATTTGCACACTTCAAACATTTTAGTTTAATATTTTAAAAACTTTTGTTGTTTGCCTCTAATTCAAATTTGAATTCAAATAGTTTTGAACTAACGCGAGATTATCATCAGTAATCCGAGGTAACGTGGGGTTACTGTAGCCTAATTATCCGGGCGTCAGAAATCTCCTCCACTACAAGAAATCTCGTCCCGAGATTTAAGAGGGGGACTAGGGGGGAAGGTCAGGTTACGAAACCCTAACGAATCTTCTCGTCTTTGGTTGGTCTTCTCGAAGAGGTGGATCCATTACGTTGAAGTCTTCATTTCTCTGCTCCAGGTCATCATGATCAATTCGTCATCCTTTCTTCGGGATCTCCATCATCCTACGAACGCGATCAAGGGGAAAAACTCCGGAAGAACGCATCTCCACTAAGATGGGCATCTGACGGTGAACTCAATGGAAAATACACAAGGTACCCCACGAGTTGTATTTCGGTGAATTCGTTGAGTGCAATATACGATGGTACCAAAGTTTCAAACAGGTAGGCGATCATTCAATGACTAGCCAAGAGCTGGAATGGGGCCTTGAACAACGAGAATAACATGGTGTCTGATCCCAGGATGAATAATGGTATAGCATTCAGCTCGTGAATCACATACGAAGCCAGGTGCAAAGGATACATTAGAATCCGGGTTGTGAAGAATAGTCAGGTTTCGATCCGGTGGACCTATGGGTTATGGGCCCACCATGTGGGTTGAAAGTAGGAAAGGTGGTGACATCTTGCACAGCCGTGACAGTGAGGCATGTCAGTAGATAGCTTTTCAGCTATGTCGGCAACAATGTCGTTACCAAGGACGAGGAACAAAGAGAAACCATTTTCCTGCTCATTGAACGAGGCGAACCAATTGGCGAAGTTCTCACTAATCGGTGGTTACCGGAATTTCATCAACAACAGTAACAGGGTCTTACAGACAGAGTGGTACAACAAGGTGCTTACCTAAGCAGGGAATTATCTCTGCTCAGTTAAGTCAGATTACAGGAAAGGTTAAACAAAGCAATGGAAAGGAAAACGTGATTATCAAATTAAACAGAAAAATGGAAAGAAAAATTTCGATTACACACAATTATTAGGAGTATATCCTTCCCATGTACAAGTAGAGCATGGCATACAGGATGGGAGAGCAAGTACTCAACCATTCAGACAAAGAGGCAAGGATTAATCAAGATGTTACCCATACAAAGGTCTTTGGATAACTGACCAAGAAACATTTAGCATCGCGCCTCCAATATTCTTGTTGATGAGCGGGGTATCGTAGTCATGCTTCGAGGTAGCGATGGTATGGTGTTTCAATCAAGGGCCGGACTTTGGATACACAAATGATCCATCAAGAGCAACTTATAAAATAAGCCTTACAATTTCGTCATGGAAGAATGGCTAACCTTGTGAAAAAGAAAACTATAACAATAGGTCCTCAGACCAGGGGTGCTAAGCAAAGGCACCACCTTGCCGGGTCATGTAAAGATGTTATAACTCCTGGAAATATGTTCCAACCATCATATCTGACCAAGATTTAGATCTGATTGGTGTCAGGATACCTCAGACTCAGGATGTCTGAGAAGAAAAGGTGCAACACAAATTGACGAGATGACATTGTAAGATTCTCGGGAATTGAACTATGGAAGCGAGTTTCAAAACAAGAGTTCATCATCAAACCAGGGAGAGGACGAGGAGGTGACTGAGGGACTCAGCGACAATTCATCAAGATTTCTGACAAGATGGATTTCCACAATTATGTGAACAAGAAGATAACACTTGTCAGATCAAATGATATAATGATGTATGCCTGAGGAAAACATACATAATTAAACATTGGTTGAAAGGTGCGCTCGAAATATGGGCATAGGTAGCCTGATCAATTGTTAGAGTGGTGATTCAATAACCAATAGGCTAAGAATGAAATATCAACCATTAACTTCAAAGCAATAGGATTGCTAGAAGTTTTAAAGTCGCACGTCATAGTTCGATTGTCGGTTTTTCGGTTACAAGTAACACGGGGACCAAGAAGGAAAGGTTATTGTGAGAAGTATTACTTGCATCAATAATTCATAAGAGGTGTTGAAATTCTCACGACATTCTTGACATAAACGATGGTAATACTCCAATGTAAAGAAGAACAATTGCTGGATAGCAAGGAACTCAAGGTATAACACAAAACAAGAACAAGTTTGTGTTGGAGGAAAGGTAGTAGAGTGTTCGATGATCACACTAATCATCGAGGGCAAGGATTGTCTTTCTCATCCTGAATTCCATTGATATCCTGGAAGAGCTCAGAATGCTGATGATGAGCACGACACACTTGTCGAGAGAATTCATGAAGATGTAATCAATTGGCGATGACATCAAGTCAAAGGAATGATGAAGCAAAAGGTTATTGAAACCATGGGTATGACACAAACTCCAAAGCAAGCTTGCTGTCCAAAGTGAAATGATATGATGAGGAAGATCGACGTAAGCTTAGCTCATCGTCAAAAATTGTGCTATGGGAAGAAGGACCAGGTAGCACAGTTAAAATCGGCACGACAAGGATATAGCCAAACAGGCTAGGAATGACATGATTGAGTTCAAACTCGTAAGTAATGAAGGTTACCAAGAGTTATTTAATCGCGATGTGGACTCGAGTCAGTTATCGGTGTCTTTGAGTGTTTAATAACTCAGAGCCCGTGAAAAATTGGAATCAATGAGAATGTAGCACTTGATGAAGAACTCATAAGAAGTTATGCATTTCCGTGATAATCTTGAGATACCAGGGGGGTGATACTCGACGACAAATGGAAGTAGAGGTTGGACTGGGATATTACTCTGCAGAAGACAAGTGCTTAAACTTGCAGAAGAAATGGTATTTAAAGGAGAACATGGTCGGAACCACGATTGCAAAAGGCCAGATCCTAGATATAAGATGAACTTATACCAAAGGAATAATTAATTTAAGAGAAGCTTTAATGATACGATCTACATCGTGTCCATGGGCATGAACACAAAGTTCAAGGTCGACTCCCACTTCTCTAATGCATAACCTTTCATTCACTTCTCATTTTCGAAGAAGTTGTAATGTTGAAATTTTATCTAGCAAAATACCAGAAGAGTATGACTTGTGAAAACTTTTGAGTTCACACATATTAAGGAAGGTATAGGTTCAACCCGTCAGGGTATCGTGGAAACATATACCACAAGCTTCAATAGTAAATACCACCAGCTCGAAAGCAGAGCATGGTTGGCCAAGCCGATGATACAATTTACCAAAGACACTATGTATCATGGGAAGAACTCACAAGGTGATTGACTATGAAGGACACTGTCGGATAACAATCCAACAATGGATCGGGTGATCCACAACGGAGCTGATGTGAGTATCGGTACTCCATCAGAGGAAGAAAGAATGCACGAGCATCATATTATATAACATTGGAATAATTCGATGCTTAGATAACAAAGGAATTATGATTTCCAAAACAAAGGATCAGAAGCAGTCGCTCTGATCAAGGATGGATAAGTTGGATAGACCAGAGGCACAATTGGCGACAAATAGTTTGGTTGAGAACCAGCTCATGTTCAAAAATGATGTCTTAGCCGGAAAGATAATTTAGAAGGGTTGATAGATGCTTGTGTGCATTCGCACACATGTTGAATCAATAGGATCAAATGACAGTGTCAAAAGA
Organism: Triticum dicoccoides; assembly: GCF_002162155.2. Taxonomy (NCBI): domain Eukaryota; kingdom Viridiplantae; phylum Streptophyta; class Magnoliopsida; order Poales; family Poaceae; genus Triticum; species Triticum dicoccoides. The sequence continues at coordinate 488,763,041 of NC_041389.1, read as the reverse complement.
TACTAGTGTATATTGCCAGATATATGGGAAGCATCCATAATGCTGGTAGACAAGTATTTGCCGAGCAATAAAGCTGCTATGGATTTTCGGAGGATTGAATAGTATTTCAAAGACTTTTGTGAAACACCTGAACAACTGGGATGAGCGGATACTTGGAAGGTGCGAGAAATTATTCTTAGGGGTATTCAGGTGGCAAAGAACTGCAAGGCAGTAGGCACAAAATATTCTCGGGGTATCTTGTAATAACAAGATCGACTGGGAATAAAAGTAAGCACGACAGGTGTAAGTATTTATCCATAGGGATATTTGGGTGGTAGGGAATTGCAAAAGCAACGGGCACAAGGTCTCGAGAGAAAATCGGAGAGTATCTTCGAAATCTTCTGGTGCAGCCGGCGATCATCTGGACTGAAGGGGCTCTCCGAGAAAAAGTATTTTCGAGAACCTAAAGTTAGATTTTAGTAAAAAATTGTTTAACCCGAATAGAAGAGAGTTCAGAACCCCGGAGTAAAGATCGAGGAGTAAAAGATCCTAATACCACCCAATGGCGACGTGGGCCCATGGGCCGCACAGCCATGTTAGTAAAAGTTTTGCAATGTCTAGACTCTACTTCGGCCAAGGAGTGTGGAAGGGGGATTCCTACAGGCAGTCGGCTCTAATACCAACTTGTGACGCCCCCGATTCAATCGTACACTAATCATGCACGCAAATGTGTACGATCAAGATCAGGGACTTACAGGAAGATATCACAACACAACTCTAAAACATAAATAAGTCATACAAGCATCATAATACAAGCCAGGGGCCTCGAGGGCTCGAATACAAGTGCTCGATCATAGACGAGTCAGCGGAAGCAACAATATCTGAGTACAGACATAAGTTAAACAAGTTTGCCTTAAGAAGGCTAGCACAAACTGGGATACAGATCGAAAGAGGCGCAGGCCTCCTGCCTGGGATCCTCCTAACTACTCCTGGTCGTCGTCAGCAGCCTG
>NC_041389.1:488760392-488761616 GCF_002162155.2 Triticum dicoccoides | reverse complement strand
AAGTACTCGCAAGCAAGGAGCTACACTACATATGCATGGGTATATGTGTAAAGGGCCATATCGGTGGACTGAACTGCAGAATGCCAGAATAAGAGGGGGATAGCTAATCCTGTCGAAGACTACGCTTCTGGCAGCCTCCGTCTTGCAGCATGTAGAAGAGAGTAGATTGAAGTCCTCCAAGTAGCATCGCATAGCATAATCCTACCCGGCGATCCTCCCCTCGTCGCCCTGTGGAAAAGCGATCACCGGGTTGTCTAAGGAACTTGTCTGGGTGTGTTTTATTAAGTATCCGGTTCTAGTTTTCATAAGGTCAAGGTACAACTCCGGGTCGTCCTTTTACCGAGGGACACGACTATTTGAATAGATTAACTTCCCTGCAGGGGTGCACCACATAACCCAACACGCTCGATCCCATTTGGCCGGACACACTTTCCTGGGTCATGCCCGACCTCGGAAGATCAACACGTCGCAGCCCCACCTAGGCACAACAGAGAGGTCAGCATGCCGGTCTAAATCCTATGTGCGCAGGGGTCTGGGCCCATCGCCCATTGCACACCTGCATGTTGCGAGGGCGGCCGGAAGCAGACCTAGCCTCCCTAATACAAGAGCAGGCGTTCCAGTCCAATCCGGCGCGCGCCGCTCCGTCGCTGACGTCAAGAAGGCTTCGGCTGATACCACGACGTCGAGTGCCCATATCTTTCCCACGTAGTTGGTTAGTGCGTATAGAACAAATGGCCAGACTCAGATCAAATACCAAGATCTCGTTAAGCGTGTTATTATGAAGCAACAGCGGACGTCGACCAGGGCCAGGCCCACCTCTTGCCTAGGTGGTCTCAACCTGCCCTGTCGCTCCGCCACAAAGATCCACACAGAGGGCCGTCAGGACAAAGGTCCTTTCAGCCCCCAATCCGTGAATCACTCGCGGGTACTCTTCGAGCGGACCCGACTTTAGTCACCATCTGTAGTATGTATATATGTATAGTATATACCCGTGATCACCTCCCGAGTGATCACGGCCCAATAGTATAGCAAGGCAGACTGACAAGAACGTAGGGCTATTGGTGATAAACTAGCATCCTATACTAAGCATTTAGGATTGCGGGTAAGGTATCAATGATTGTAGCAACAATGACAGACTATGCAACAGAATAGGAGTAACCGAACAGTAACATGCTACACTACTCTAATGCAAGCAGTATAGAGAAGAATAGGCGATATCTAGTG
>NC_041389.1:488699648-488760210 GCF_002162155.2 Triticum dicoccoides | reverse complement strand
GGTTGCTCTGGCAAGAAGGAGGGGTTGTCAACTCCGTAGTCGAACTGGGCAGCAGCAGCGTCGGTCTCGAAGTCTACTGAAGAGAAGAGGGGGAAGAAACAATGAATACCATGCAAACAGATGCATATCGATGCATGACATGACAAGTAACGATGCTAGGTGTGCCCAATCGCGGTAGTAGGTGATACCGGCGAAAGGGGGAAACATCCGGGAAAGTATTCCCGGTGTTTCGCTTTTTTGTACAGATGAACCGAAGGTGAAATTTTGCAGGTTTGCTATGCTAGGGATGTGTGGCGAGCGAACAGACTGCGTATCCGGATTCGTCTCGTCGTTCTGAGCAACTTTCATGTAGAAAGTATTTTCATCCGAGTTACGGATTATTTTATATGATTTTCTAAAGTTTTAAATCATTTTTAGAATTTATTTAATTAATTTAATTTAACATTATCCAGAACAGTGCATGCTGACGTCATCATGACGTCAGCAGTCAACAGAGGTGTTGACTGGGTCGCTGACGTGTGGGTCCCACTGGTCATTGACTTAGTTAACTAAACATGATTAGTTAATTTAATTAAAGTGATTAGGTTAATCTAATCAAGATTAATTAAGTTAATTAATTACTTAATTGTTTTCTTAATTATTCTTTTTATTCTTTTTTTAATAAAACGTTTAGGGGCGGGGCCCTCCTTTCATTGGCCCAGGGGCCCTTAGCGGGCAGGGGCGCTGCGGGTAACAGGCGCGGGCGTGGTGGCCGGCCCCCAACAGGGCGCCCGAGGGGGGCGCCGGCGAGGCGCAGAGCGGGGCGAGGCTGGCGGGGCGCCACCGGTGACCGCACAAGCGGCAGCAGGGCGTAGGGGGCCCAGGGTGGCACGGAACGAGGAGGACAAGGCGAGGGGCCGCAGTCGTGGGTTCAGGGGAGGGGGAGCAGCGGGGGAGGCCGATGGCCACGGTGAACTAGGCAGGGCGCGGGTGTCTCCGAGCGGTGCAGTGGGGCGAGGCCACCATGGCGACGGGGCGCCCGCAGCCCGACTGGTCCCTAGCGCCGGCTGGGGTGGAGGAGGGCGCCGGCCAGATGCTCGCGGGGGCGCGCGCGGGGTAGCGCGGGGGAGACAGAGAGGAGGGAGGTGTGGTGCTCACTGCGGGGAGTAGGTTCCGGGGCAGTGGGGTCGAGGAGGAGTCGGGGACGACGGGAGGCGACGGAGTCGTGGCGGCGTGGTCCGGCGAGCGATGACGACGGTCCGGGACGACACCAGCGACGGGGTCGGGGAGGCGACGAGCAACGACGTCGGCGGGCAACGGCAAGCGGCGTCGGGCAGCATCGGGTGGTGGGGCGCGGCCGTTGGGGCGGCGTCAGGGGCAACGGCCTCGGGCGCTGGGGGTTCGATCCCCCTCAGATCGGATCGGAAGAGGGGGAGAGGAGCGACCGACAGAGAAGGGGTCGTGGGCAGCGAGTGGGGTGGATAGGGGTTAGGGTTCGGTCGTAGTGGGTGGTTAAGGGAGTGGGGCTGGGTCGATTAGGGCTAGATGGGCTGGCCGGCTGGGTCGTCTGGCCCAGTTGGCCAGGGGGTTCTCTTCTTTTATCTTTTTGTTTTCTGTTTTGTATTTTCGTTTTCTTTTATTTATTTCTCTTTTCTATTTTAATTCATTTTATGTATTTAGTTTTTTTATAAAAGCATGATTCCCTCACCATAAATACCTAAGCATTTATTTGCACACTTCAAACATTTTAGTTTAATATTTTAAAAACTTTTGTTGTTTTCTTCTAATTCAAATTTGAATTCAAATCGTTTTGAACTAACGCGAGATTATCATCAGTAATCCGAGGTAACGTGGGGTTACTGTAGCCTAATTATCCGGGCGTCACAAGAGAACCCGTAGAGGCCTTCTTTTGAAGCAACAACAACGGCAAGCATGTATATGAATTCGAAGAAACTACTGAGATAGAGGGACAGCTCATCGTCCAGCTCAAGAACGCCCAACAGTACTGATACGTGCCAAGTAAATAGACAATTTTTTCGACTAATTTAATCCATCAAATCACTAGCATGGCATTGACAGAATTAAGAACATGCTGATATTGAATCACGCAAGCACATGCTACGCTAAAGGCAGATACATCTATGTATAATGCTACGATAGCTATAATAGAAAACAGGAGGAGTGGGATAAACGAGTTATACCCTCCAGTAGGCCATGCAGAGGCCGCGGCGGTGGTGGCAGCAGCGGCGTCCTGGGCGGCCTCTTGTCGCCTCAACTTTCTCGGCAGCAAGACGGTCGGCGTCGGACTGTGACATGGTGATGATGAAGATGGTGCGGACGTTGAGGAAGTAGACAAACAACGAGCAATCATGTAGTCGCTTCCCAAAAACCTATTCGCCCCTCTCCCTTACAGGATTTGCAGGGGCGGGGTTTCAGAGACCTACTTGAAGGAAATATGCCCTAGAGGCAATAATAAAGTTATTATTTATTTCCTCATATCATGACAAATGTTTATTATTCATGCTAGAATTGTATTAACCAGAAACATGATACATGTGTGAATACATAGACCAACATAACGTCACTAGTATGCCTCTAGTTGACTAGCTCATTAATCAAAGATGGTTATGTTTCCTAACCATAGACATGTGTTGTCATTTGATTAACGGGATCACATCATTAGGAGAATGATGTGATTGACATGACCCATTCCGTTAGCCTAGCACTTGATCGTTTAGTATATTGCTATTGCTTTCTTCATGACTTATACATGTTCCTGTAACTATGAGATTATGCAACTCCCGTTTACCGGAGGAACACTTTGGGTACTACCAAACGTCACAACGTAACTGGGTGATTATAAAGGAGTACTACAGGTGTCTCCAAAGGTACATCTTGGGTTGGCGTATTTCGAGATTAGGTTTTGTCACTCCGATTGTCGGAGAGGTATCTCTGGGCCCTCTCGGTAATGCACATCACTATAAGCCTTGCAAGCAATGTAGCTAATGAGTTAGTTACGGAATGATGCACTATGTAACGAGTAAAGAGACTTGCCGGTAACGAGATTTAACTAGGTATTGGATACCGACGATCGAATCTCGGACAAGTAACATACCGATGACAAAGGGAACAACGTATGTTGTTATGTGGTTTGACCGATAAAGATCTTCGTAGAATATGTAGGAGCCAATATGGGCATCCAGGTTCCGCTATTGGTTATTGACCGAGAATAGTTCTAGGTCATGTCTACATAGTTCTCGAACCCGTAGGGTCCGCACGCTTAACGTTACAATGACAATTTTATTATGAGTTTATAAGTTTTGATGTACCGAAGTTTGTTCGGAGTCCCAGATGTGATAACGGACATGACGAGGAGTCTCGAAATGGTCGAGACATAAAGATTGATATATTGGAAGCCTATGTTTGGACATCGGAAGTGTTCCGGGTGAAATCGGCATTTTGCCGGAGTACCGGGAGGTTACCAGAATGGGTCTTATTGGGTATAGTGGAGGAAGAGGAGAGGAGGCCTAGGGGCAGCCGCGCGCCCCTCCCCCCCCAAGTCCGAATAGGACAAGGAGGGGGGCGGGCCCCCCCTTTTCCTTTCCCCCCTCTCCTCCTTCCCCCCCAAGTCCTAGTCCAACTAGGGAAAGGGGGGAGTCCTACTCCCGGTGGGAGTAGGACTCCTACGGCGCGCCTCCTCCTAGGGCCGGCCACACCCTCCCTTGCTCCTTTATATACAGGGGCAGGGGGCACCCTAAGACACACAAGTTGATCTATGTGATCGTTCCTTAGCCGTGTGCGGTGTCCCCCTCCACCATATTCCACCTCAGTCATATCGTCGTGGAGTTTAGGCAAAGCCCTGCACCGGTAGAACATCATCATCGTCACCACGCTGTCGTGCTGATGGAACTCATCCCCATTACTTTGCTGGATCGGAGTCCGGGGATCGTCATCGAGCTGAACGTGTGCTGAACTCGGAGGTGCCGTACGTTCGGTACTTGGATCGGTCGGATCGTGAAGACGTACGACTACATCAACCGCGTTGTCATAACGCTTCCGATTACGGTCTACGAGGGTACGTGGACAATACTCTCCCCTCTCGTTGCTATGCATCACCATGATCTTGCGTGTGCGTAGGAATTTTTTTGAAATTACTATGTTCCCCAACAGTGGCATCCGAGCCTGGTTTTATGCGTACATGTCATATGCACGAGTAGAACACAAGTGAGTTGTGGGCGATACAAGTCATACTGCTTACCAGCATGTCATACTTTGGTTCGGCGGTATTATGAGATGAAGCGGCCCGGACCGACATTACGCGTACGCTTACGCGAGACTGGTTTCACCGTTACGAGCACTCGTGCTTAAAGGTGGCTGGCGGGTGTCTGTCTCTCTCACTTTAGCTGAATCGAGTGTGGCTACGCCCAGTCCTTGCGAAGGTTAAAACAACACTAACTTGACGAACTATCGTTGTGGTTTTAATGCGTAGGTAAGAACGGTTCTTGCTAAGCCCGTAGCAGCCACGTAAAATTTGCAACAACAAAGTAGAGGATGTCTAACTTGTTTTTGCAGGGCATGTTGTGATGTGATATAGTCAAGACGTGATGCTATATTTTATTGTATGAGATGATCATGTTTTGTAACCGAAGTTATCGGCAACTAGCAGGAGCCATATGGTTGTCGCTTTATTGTATGAAATGCAAACGCCCTGTAATTGCTTTACTTTATCACTAAGCGGTAGCAATAGTCATAGAAGCAATAGATGGCGTAACGACAACGATGCTACGATGGAGATGAAGGTGTCACGCCGGTGACGATGGTGATCACGACGGTGCTTCGAAGATGGAGATCACAAGCACAAGATGATGATGGCCATATCATATCACTTATATTGATTGCATGTGATGTTTATCCTTTATGCATCTTATCTTGCTTTGATTGACGGTAGCATTTTAAGATGATCTCTCACTAAATTATCAAGAAGTGTTCTCCCTAAGTATGCACCGTTGCGAAAGTTCTTCGTGCTGAGACACCACGTGATGATCGGGTGTGATGGGCTCTACGTTAAAATACAACGGGTGCAAAACAGTTGCACACACGGAATACTCAGGTTAAACTTGACGAGCCTAGCATATAACAGATATGGCCTCGGAACACGGAGACCGAAAGGTCGAGCGTGAATCATATAGTAGATATGATCAACATATTGGTGTTCACCGTTGAAACTACTCCATCTCACGTGACGATCGGACATGGTGTAGTTGATATGGATCACGTAATCACTTAGAGGATTAGAGGGATGTCTATCTAAGTGGGAGTTCTTAAGTAATATGATTAATTGAACTTAAATTTATCATGAACTTAGTACCTGATAGTATTTTGCTTGTCTATGTTTGTTGTAGATAGATGGCTCGTGTTGTTGTTCCGTTGAATTTTAATGCGTTCCTTGAGAAAGCAAAGTTGAAAGATGATGGTAGCAATTACACGGACTGGGTCCGTAACCTGAGGATTATCCTCATTGCTGCACAGAAGAATTACGTCCTGGAAGCACCGCTGGGTGCCAGGCCTGCTGCTGATGCAACTGACGACGTTAAGAACGTCTGGCAGAGCAAAGCTGATGACTACTCGATAGTTCAGTGTGCCATGCTTTACGGCTTAGAACCGGGTCTTCAATGACGTTTTGAACGTCATGGAGCATATGAGATGTTCCAAGAGTTAAAGTTAATATTTCAAGCAAATGCCCGGATTGAGAGATATGAAGTCTCCAATAAGTTCTATAGCTGCAAGATGGAGGAGAATAGTTCTGTCAGTGAACACATACTCAAAATGTCTGGGTATAATAATCACTTGATTCAACTGGGAGTTAATCTTCCTGATGATAGTGTCATTGACAGAATTCTTCAATCACTGTCACCAAGCTACAAGACCTTCGTGATGAACTATAATATGCAAGGGATGGACAAGACTATTCCCGAGCTCTTCGCAATGCTAAAAGCCGCGGAGGTAGAAATCAAGAAGGAGCATCAAGTGTTGATGGTCAACAAGACCACCAGTTTCAAGAAAAAGAGCAAAGGGAAGAAGAAGGGGAACTTCAAGAAGAACAGCAAACAAGTTGCTGCTCAAGAGAAGAAACCCAAATCTGGACCTAAGCCTGAGACTGAGTGCTTCTACTGCAAGCAGACTGGACACTGGAAGCGGAACTGCCCCAAGTATTTGGCGGATAAGAAGGATGGCAAAGTGAACAAAGGTATATGTGATATACATGTTATTGATGTGTACCTTACTAATGCTCGCAGTAGTACCTGGGTATTTGATACTGGTTTTTTTGCTAATATTTGCAACTCGAAACTGGGACTACGGATTAAGCGAAGATTGGCTAAGGACGAGGTGACGATGCGCGTGGGAAATGGTTCCAAAGTCGATGTGATCGCGGTCGGCACGCTACCTCTACATCTACCATCGGGATTAGTTTTAGACCTAAATAATTGTTACTCGGTGCCAGCGTTGAGCATGAACATTATATCTGGATCTTGTTTGATGCGAGACGGTTATTCATTTAAGTCAGAGAATAATGGTTGTTCTATTTATATGAGTAATATCTTTTATGGTCATGCACCCTTGTAGAGTGGTCTATTTTTTGTTGAATCTCGATAGTAGTGATACACATATTCATAGTGTTGAAACCAAAAGATGCAGAGTTGATAATGATAGTGCAACTTATTTGTGGCACTGCCGTTTAGGTCATATCAGTGTAAAGCACATGAAGAAACTCCATACTGATGGACTTTTGGAATCACTTGATTATGAATCACTTGGTACTTGCGAACCGTGCCTCATGGGCAAGATGTCTAAAACACCATTCTCCGGAACTATGGAGCGAGCAACTGATTTGTTGGAAATCATACATACTGATGTTTGTGGTCCAATGAATGTTGAGGCTCGCGGCGGGTATCGTTATTTTCTCACCTTCACAGATGATTTGAGTAGATATGGGCGTATCTACTTAATAAAACACAAGTCTGAAACATTTGAAAAGTTCAAAGAATTTCAGTGTGAAGTGGAAAATCATCGTAACAAGAAAATAAAATTTCTACGATCTGATCGTGGAGGAGAATATTTGAGTTACGAGTTTGGTCTACATTTGAAACAATGTGGAATAGTTTCGCAACTCACGCCACCCGGAACACCACAACAAAATGGTGTGTCAGAACGTCGTAATCATACTTTACTAGATATGGTGCGATCTATGATGTCTCTTACTGATTTACCACTATCGTTTTGGGGTTATGCTTTAGATATGGCCGCATTCACGTTAAATAGGGCACCATCAAAATCCGTTGAGACGACGCCTCATGAACTGTGGTTTGGCAAGAAACCAAAGTTGTCGTTTCTTAAAGTATGGGGCTGCGATGCTTATGTGAAGAAACTTCAACCAGATAAGCTCGAACCCAAATCGAAGAAATGTGTCTTCATAGGATACCCAAAAGAGACTGTTGGGTACACCTTCTATCACAGATCTGAGGGCAAGATTTTCGTTGCTAAGTTCGGACCCTTTCTAGAGAAGGAGTTTCTCTCGAAAGGAGTGAGTCGGAGGAAAGTAGAAATTGATGAGGTAACAGTACCTTCTCCCTTATTGGAAAGTAGTTCATCACAAGAACCGGTTCCTGTGACAACTACACCAATTAGTGAGGAAGCTAATGATATTGATCATGAAACTTCAGATCAAGTTTCTATTGAACCTCGTAGGTCTACCAGAGTAAGATCCGCACCAGAGTGGTACTGTAATCCTATTCTGGAAGTCATGTTACTTGACCATGATGAACCTACGAACTATGAGGAAGCAATGATGAGCCCAGATTCCGCAAAATGGCTAGAGGCCATGAAATCTGAGATGGGATCCATGTATGAGAACAAAGTATGGACTTTGGTTGACTTGCCCAATGAACGGCAAGCCATTGAGAATAAATGGATCTTTAAGAAGAAGATTGACGTTGATGGTAATGTAACTGTCTATAAAGCTCGACTTGTTGCGAAAGGTTTTCGACAAGTTCAAGGGGTTGACTACGATGAGACTTTCTCACCTGTAGCGATGCTTAAGTCTGTCCGAATCATGTTAGCAATTGCTGCATTTTATGATTATGAAATTTGGCAAATGGATGTCAAAACTGCATTCTTGAATGGATTTCTGGAAGAAGAGTTGTATATGATGCAGCCAGAAGGTTTTGTTGATCCAAAAGGTGCTAACAAAGTGTGCAAGCTCCAGCGATCCATTTATGGACTGGTGCAAGCATCTCGGAGTTGGAATAAACGCTTTGATAGTGTGATCAAAGCATATGGTTTTATACAGACTTTTGGAGAAGCCTGTATTTACAAGAAAGTGAGTGGGAGCTCTGTAGCATTTCTGATATTATATGTAGATGACATATTATTAATTGGAAATGATATAGAATTTCTGGATAGCATAAAGGGATACTTGAATAAAAGTTTTTCTATGAAAGACCTCGGTGAAGCTGCTTATATATTGGGCATCAAGATTTATAGAGATAGATCAAGACGCTTAATTGGACTTTCACAAAGCACATACCTTGATAAAGTTTTGAAAAAGTTCAAAATGGATCAGGCAAAGAAAGGGTTCTTGCCCGTACTACAAGGTGTGAAGTTGAGTCAAACTCAATGCCCGACCACAGCAGAAGATAGAGAGAAAATGAAAGATGTTCCCTATGCTTCAGCCAGAGGCTCTATCATGTATGCAATGTTGTGTACCAGACCTGACGTGTGCTTAGCAATAAGCTTGGCAGGAAGGTACCAAAGTAATCCAGGAGTGGATCACTGGACAGCGGTCAAGAACATCCTGAAATACCTGAAAAGGACTAAGGATATGTTTCTCGTATATGGAGGTGACAAAGAGCTAGTCGTAAATGGTTACGTCGATGCAAGCTTTGACACTGATCCGGACGATTCTAAATCGCAAACCGGATACGTGTTTTTATTAAACGGTGGAGCTGTAAGTTGGTGCAGTTCTAAACAAAGCGTCGTGGCGGGATCTACATGTGAAGCGGAGTACATAGCTGCTTCGGAAGCAGCAAATGAAGGAGTCTGGATGAAGGAGTTCATTTCCGATCTAGGTGTCATGCCTAGTTCATCGGGACCAATGAAGATCTTCTGTGACAATACTGGTGCAATTGCCTTGGCAAAGGAATCCAAATTTCACAAGAGGACCAAGCACATCAAGAGACGCTTCAATTCCATCCGGGATCAAGTCCAGGTGGGAGACATAGAGATTTGCAAGATACATACGGATCTGAATGTTGCAGACCCATTGACTAAGCCTCTTCCACGAGCAAAACATGATCAACACCAAGACTCCATGGGTGTTAGAATCATTACTGTGTAATCTTGATTATTGACTCTAGTGCAAGTGGGAGACTGAAGGAAATATGCCCTAGAGGCAATAATAAAGTTATTATTTATTTCCTCATATCATGATAAATGTTTATTATTCATGCTAGAATTGTATTAACCGGAAACATGATACATGTGTGAATACATTGACCAACATAACGTCACTAGTATGCCTCTACTTGACTAGCTCATTAATCAAAGATGGTTATGTTTCCTAACCATAGACATGTGTTGTCATTTGATTAACAGGATCACATCATTAGGAGAATGATGTGATTGACATGACCCATTCTGTTAGCCTAGCACTTGATCGTTTAGTATATTGCTATTTCTTTCTTCATGACTTATACATGTTCCTGTAACTATGAGATTATGCAACTCCCGTTTACCGGAGGAACACTTTGGGTACTACCAAACATCACAATGTAAGTGGGTGATTATAAAGGAGTACTACAGGTGTCTCCAAAGGTACATGTTGGGTTGGCGTATTTCGAGATTAGGTTTTGTCACTCCGATTGTCGGAGAGGTATCTCTGGGCCCTCTCGGTAATGCACATCACTATAAGCCTTGCAAGCAATGTAGCTAATGAGTTAGTTACGGAATGATGCATTACGTAACGAGTAAAGAGACTTGCCAGTAATGAGATTGAACTAGGTATTGGATACCGACGATCGAATCTCGGACAAGTAACACACCGATGACAAAGGGAACAACGTATGTTGTTATGCGGTTTGACTGATAAAGATCTTCGTAGAATATGTAGGAGCCAATATGGGCATCCAGGTTCCGCTATCGGTTATTGACCGAGAATAGTTCTAGGTCATGTCTACATAGTTCTCAAACCCGTAGGGTCCGCACGCTTAATGTTACGATGACAGTTTTATTATGAGTTTATAAGTTTTGATGTACCGAAGTTTGTTCGGAGTCCCGGATGTGATCACGGACATGACGAGGAGTCTCGAAATGGTCGAGACATAAAGATTGATATATTGGAAGCCTATGTTTGGATATCGGAAGTGTTCCGGGTGAAATCGGCATTTTACCGGAGTACCGGGAGGTTACCGGAACCCCCTAGTGATCTAATGGGCCTTATTGGGCCTAGTGGAGGAAAAGGAGAGGAGGCCTAGGGGCAGCCGCGCGCCCCTCCCCCCCAAGTCTGAATAGGACAAGGAGGGGGCGGCACCCCCCCTTTTCCTTTCCCCCCTCTCCTCCTTCCCCCCAAGTCCTAGTCCAACTAGGGAAAGGGGGGGAGTCCTACTCCCGGTGGGAGTCACCGGGAGTAGGACTCCTCCGGCGCGCCTCCTCCTAGGGCCGGCCGCACCCCCCCCCTTGCTCCTTTATATACGGGGGCAGGGGGCACCCTAAGACACACAAGTTGATCTACGTGATCGTTCCTTAGCCGTGTGCGGTGCCCCCCTCCACCATATTCCACCTCGGTCATATCGGCGCGGAGTTTAGGCGAAGCCCTGCGCCGGTAGAACATCATCATTGTCACCATGCCGTCGTGCTGACGGAACTCATCCCCGACACTTTGCTGGATTGGAGTCTGGGGATCGTCATCGAGCTGAACGTGTGCTGAACTTGGAGGTGCCGTACGTTCGGTACTTGGATCGGTCGGATCGGGAAGACGTCTGACTACATCAACCGCGTTGTCATAACGCTTCCGCTTACGGTCTACGAGGGTACGTGGACAATACTCACCCCTTTCGTTGCTATGCATCACCATGATCTTGCGTGTGCGTAGGAAATTTTTTGAAATTACTACGTTCCCCAACACTACTCTCCCATCGACCGTGTACGCAGCAGATGGGATGGAGTCACCGGCCGCAGCAGCAGCAAGGAGGAACGACAATGGGCGTGCTCGTGGAGCAATGTGATTTGTTCGTGGTGGCTAGGGTTAGGAGGCACCGCAGACTTATATAGGAGCAACCGTGTGGAGAGACGTGGGCTCGACCCACGTCCGAGTCTGTGATAGCCCACGATCCGACGTCTCAGATCGTGGCCCAGCTGTCAGAGAACTCTCCGTTAGTGATTGGCAAAAATAAGCGCGTAGGTGTGAGCTCGGCTCGACTCAATCCCGCAACCCGCGGCGCGTCGTGAAGAGGCGTGGCGTGGCGAGGCGGGCGACAGAGGAGGAATGCGTGAGGGTCTCTTCTATTCTCAAGCTCCAATAGCATGTGAAAGAACATCCCTTATAAAGAGGTCCAACTCCTCTTCCACTTTCGGGGTGGGACTAAACTTCCCACCTCCACCTAGTGCCAATAAACCCACATGGGCCCTTAGAGATTTTTTAGAAATTGCTATATGGGCCTAAAGCCCATCCCAAATTTCAGCAATCCCCCACCAGATCTCGAGGGCCCATTGTGTCCTCTGTTCTAACTACTGTTTCGATATACTGGTGTTTCAGTGAAGACTTGTTACGGTTGAACTTCACCTAGAGCAAGCAGCTACACTCCTTCACAACTGAACAATGGACTATGCCTTGAATTGTCAGTTTGGCGTAAAGAAGTTTCACCACATGTCTTGCTAGTAGTAGGCTGCCGAAGACTGACCCCTCGGGCGGAGCATATAAGTCACACTCCTGGCCTATTCACGAGCTTATTATAGATCACCCCAATCTCATAGACTGTGACCAGCAGTCGGGCTCACATAGGCGTGTTCCTACAAAGATCGCTCTGTAGGATAGCATCTTGCTTACATAAGCTTTGGAACACATTAAGACAGTAGTCATCCTACCATACAGTATCGAGAGTATTGCATCTCCAACAGAGTGGGTCAGTATAGTTACTCTCCTCAGTTCACCACTGGCTTGTTCTCCGAGGTCCTACTTCACGGGATCTCTGATCACATAGGTTGGGTTACCACCATGGCAACTCATGTAGGTCTCATACCCATCTCCCTCGATGCACTATCTATCACAACACGTGATAGCCCTTTTGTAAAGGGATCTGCCAGATTCTTAGCCGTATGGACATACTCCAACGCTATCACTCCGGAGTTTCTTAATTTTCTGACAGCTTTTAATCTCATTCTGATGTGTTTGTTGGACTTAATGTTGTCCTTTGAACTCTTCACCTTGGTAATGACAGTCTGATTGTCACAGTTCATATGGATAGCCGGAACCGGTTTATCAACCAATGGCAAGTCCATCAAAAGATCTTGAAGCCATCCTGCTTCGACACTAGATGTGTCTAATGCTGTAAATTCTACTTCCATTGTCGATCTCATTAAGATCGTTTGCTTGCAAGACTTCCAGGAAACAGCGCCACCTCCAAGAGTAAACATATACCCAGTTGTGGCCTTCATCTCATCAGCATCAGAGATCCAATTCGCATCACTATACCCTTCAAGTACCGACGAGTATCCCGTATAGTGAAGTCTGTAGTTCATAGTACCCTTCAGATAGCGCATAACTCTCTCAATAGCATGCCAATGCACATCACCCGGGTTGGAAACAAACTGGCTCAGTTTGCTCATAGCAAATGTGATGTCAGACCTCGTTGTGTCGCCAGGTACATGAGTGAACCAATGATTTGAGAGTATCTCAGTTGATCCTTAGCCGTGCCTTCGAACTTTCGAACCAACACACTAGGATCATATGGTGTTTGAGATGGTTTGCAGTTCGAGTATCCAAAATGGCTCAACACCTTCTCAACATAATGGGATTGCAGAAGTGTAATCCCACCCTCATTATCTCTCAGTAGCTTGATGTTCAAGCATCAGCCACACCAAAGTCTTTCATCTCAAAGTTCTGAGATAGAAACGACTTGACCTCCTCAATGACTTTGAGGTTGGTCCGAATATCAGTATGTTATCAACATACAAGCATAGTATAACTCCTTCGCCCCCACCATGGCGATAGTATAGACATTTGTCAGCTTCAGTAACAACGAAACCAACAGATGTCAGAGTTGTATTAAACTTATCATGCCATTGCTTAGGTGCTTGCTTCAGGCCATATAAAGATTTCAGCAGCCTACACACCTTTCTTTCCTGACCATCTATCACAAAGCCATCTGGCTGTTGCATGTAGATTTCCTCGTTTAGCTCTCCATTCAGAAAAGCCATCTTAACATCCATCGTCTGGTGGACGAGAATACCATGTGAGACCTCCAACGAGAGTAATACTCGAATGGTGGTCAGTCTGGCCATAGGTGAATAAGTATCGAAGAAATCTTCCTCTTCTTTCTGGTCATAGCCCTTGGCTACAGGCCTAGCCTTGTACTTTTCAATCGTACCATCAGGCCTAAGCTTCTTTTTGAACACCCACTTACATCCCAATGGTTTGCAACCATAGGGACGCTCAGTGATCTCCCATGTCCCGTTAGCCATGATTGAATCCATCTCGCTACAGACTGCATCCTTCTACTAGTCAGCTTCTAGAGAGGCATATGCTTCTGAAATAGAAGAGGGAGTATCATCCATGAGGTACACGAAGAAATCATCACCAAAGGTCTTTGCAGTCCTTTGTCTCTTTGCCCTACCAAGGTTTTCCTCGTCATCCTCCTCAGGATTTTCATCATGTGTTTGTTCATAATATTCCATAGGAATGGCAGGCTTTGGAATCTCCTCAGATTCATGTCTAGAAGTGCTTTGCATATCTCTCATAGCAAAAATATCCTCAAAGAATGTAGCATCCTTAGACTCCATAATTGTACTGACCTTCTGGTTAGGTACCTCAGATTTCACTACTAGAAATCTATAGCCAACATTGTTCTTAGTGTAGCCCAAATTAACGCAATCCTTAGTATTGGGTCCAAGCTTACACTTTTTGGGGATCGGCACATTGACTTTCGCCAAACAACCCCAAGTACGCAAGTACGAGAGTGTTGTCCTTCTCTTCGCCCATTTCTCATAGGGAGTGATCTCATTATCCTTTGTCGGAACTTTATTCAGGACATGACATGCCGTCAATATAGCCTCCCCCACCATGCCTTGGATAAACCTGATGTATCTAACATGGCGTTAACCAAATTAGTTAGAGTACAATGTTTCCGCTCGGCAACCCCGTTTGACTGGGGTGAATAGGGAGGCGTCCTCTCATGAATAATGTCGTCTTCCACACAAAAAGAATCAAACTCACTCGAGAAGTACTCTCCACCACAATCTGATCGGACTCATTTAATTTTCTTTTCAAGTTGATTCTCAACTTCTGCCTTATAGATTTTAAAGTAGTGTAGAGCCTCATCTTTAGTATTTAACAAATACACATAGCAATATCTAGTGGAATCATCTATCAATGTCATGAAGTATTTCTTTCCACCTTTAGTCAACACACCATTCATCTCACAAAGATCAGAATGTATGAGTTCTAATGGTGTCAGGTGTCTCTCCTCCGCAGCCTTGTGAGGCTTGCGAGGTTGCTTAGCTTGCACACATGATAGGCACTTAGAACCTTTGGCTGAAGTGAAACTCTGGATTAAATCCAATTTAGCTAGCCGTGTCATAACACTGAAACTAATGTGACAAAGACGTGAATGCCAAACTTTAGATTCATTAATACTCAAATGAATATGGTTCATGACTTTATTACAAAAATCTGCGAGGGAAAGGCGGAACATCCCTCCGCTCTCATAACCTTTTCCAACAAATAGTCCATATTTAGTAACAACTAATTTATTAGACTCGAAAACCAACTTAAATCCTTCTCTACATAGAAGGGAGCCACTAACGAGGTTCTTCTTAATGGTAGGGACATGATGCATGTTCTTCAGCTGCACGATCCTTCCCGAAGTAAACTTCAGATCGACTGTGCCAACACCATGAATAGGAGCACTCGCGCCATTCCCCATCAATACGGATGACATGTGACCTGGTAAGAAGAGAACAATGAAATGTCAGCACACACATGAACATCTGCACCTATGTCCACCCACCAATTGATGGGCTGAAACACTGAAAAAATGTAAATAAATTACCGTACCTAGATGCACCATTCTCATCGTTACCCTACATTTCTGTAAGAGGCTGTTTCCAGGACTTGAACCCGTGAACTCATGGTCACAAGGCAACAGCTTTACCACTGCGCCAAGGCTCCCCTTCCATCTTAGAGCAAGCAAAAGGCGCCAGAAAAATCAAATAAAAAATTTGCAACACCCGGATGGCCAGTTAACGGATGACACAACGAAAATGGAAGCTTTGGCGACAACCTATTATACAGATCTGTACATGTCTGGGGGAGTCAATGCTATGGACCAGGTTCTTGATACGGTGCCATGCAGGGTCACATCCGATATGAATGATACGTTAAATGCTCCGTACAATTTGCAGGGGGTTAAAAATGCGCTTTTTCAGATGTGCCCTTTAAAAGCCCCGGGGCCTGATGGGTTTCCGGCGCACTTTTTCCAGCGTCATTGGGATGTGTGTGGCGAAGAGGTGACTAGGGCGGTGCTGGGAATTGTAATGGGCAGAGAATCAGCAAAATGCATCAATGAGACCATATTAGTTCTGATCCCGAAGGTAAAAAAACCCTACCCTCTTGACACAATTTCGAACCATTAGTCTATGCAATGTGTTCTATAAAATTGCATCCAAGGTCATCGCAAACCGATTGAAACTTGTTCTACTTGATATAATTTCTTAGGAGCAGTCTGCTTTTGTCCCTGGGAGATTGATAACAGATAACATAATCACTGGTTATGAATGCCTTCATTTTATGAAACGCAACAAGGCCAAGAAAAATCAACTTTGTGCTCTTAAGCTTGATATGATGAAGGCCTATGATAGGGTGGAATGGACTTATCTTAGAGAAATTATGCTCAAATTGGGCTTCACCAACAATTGGGTTGACATAGTAATGGGACTGGTAAGCACTGTCAAATTTTCGGTGTTATTTAATGGAAAGAAGTTGCAGGAGTTCAAACCTTCTCGTGGTATACGGCAAGGGGACCCCATATCCCCATACATGTTCTTGATTGCGGCAGGACCTTTCATGCCTCCTAAAATCTAGAAGTGAGTCATCAAATCTTCATGGTCTGGATGTGGCGCCCACGGCACCACCGGTCAACCATCTATTATTTGGAGATGACAGCCTACTGTTTTTCAAGGCGAATGGTATGGGTGCTTAGGAGGTGCACCAACTGTTGGATATATATTGTAATGCTACTGGTCAGCGTATCAATTATGATAAGTCTTCAATCTTTTTAGTAAGGGAGTTCCAGAGTCAGTGAGAGTTGAAACTAAAGGAATCCTAAATGTGCCAAGTGAAACCCTCAATGAGAAATATTTGGGCATGCCATCTGATATTGGGACATCAAAGAATGGGGCCTTTAAATATTTGAAGGACAGATTGTGGAGCAAGATACATGGTTGGATAGAGAGAACAATGTCATCTGCTGGGAAGGAAGTTTCGGTCAAAGCAGTAGCTCAGGCAGTACCAGTTTTCTCTATGTCTTGTTTTAAATTGCCTAGAGGGCTCTGCGAGCATCCCAATATGTTAATTCGGAAATTTTGGTGGGGCGGCAAATATGGACATCGTAAACCACATTGGGTCTTGTGGAAGTGTAAGTGCA
This sequence comes from Triticum dicoccoides, assembly GCF_002162155.2. NCBI lineage: Eukaryota > Viridiplantae > Streptophyta > Magnoliopsida > Poales > Poaceae > Triticum > Triticum dicoccoides. The sequence goes on along the minus strand of NC_041389.1, from coordinate 488,743,318 downwards.
TCTAGTGCCACCCCTAGTTGGTTTTGGAGTATTGACGACAAAGTTGGTTGAGGGACTAATGCGTTTGTGAGAATTACAGGATAACGCAGGTAGTGTCCCTCATTGATTCGGTTTACCTACCGGAGATGACCCCTAAAAATGTATGAAGACATTGAAGACAATGGTGGTATGAGAAGATATTCATATTGAAGACTATGACATGAGAAGACATTACGTGAAAACTATGGAGCGCGAAGACTATGTGGTTTCGTTGTTTCCTTTTCTTCTTTGTTGAGTCATAGGAACCCAGCCTGCACCTTCAAGTCAAGAAGCCCCTCGCATTGTCTTCCCAAGCAGCATGACTGGCTCGAAGCCAAAGGTCCTTTCAACCGCTTCAGAACAGAAGAAGACGAGGGTTGCCGAGGCTGAAGCCAGAAAGAGGAAGAATTCTGAAGCCTCTGATGCCGCTCCCTCCAAGAAGAAGCGCAAGACCAAGAAGAATAGGGCTGCTCCCACAGAGCCCTTGGTTGTTGAACCCATCTCAGTGGTTTGCCCTGTGTCTGAACATCAAGAATGACAAATGATAGTTCATGAGCCTGCTACCACAGAGGCCCATGAAGCTGAAGACATTCCAGCAGCTGAACTCACCGCTGCTGAAGACATTGGTCAAGATGACAATGTTGAAGATGATGAAGTTCTTCCTCAGATCAAACACAACATGGTATCATCGCCTGTTCTCACGAACAGCAAACTCATCAGCATTGGTCGTCCTCTGACGCCAACTGCTCAGGATGCATCGTGGGCTGATCACCCACAGCAACAAGACTCCCCAAGTACTCCCCAATAACAACAACAACAAGTTACACCACCCGTGCAAGTAGAAGAAGAAGACTTTGAGGCCCAGCCAACTCCATCTCCAAAGGCGTCGCCAGCATTTCGCAGGCTTCGCAAAGGACAAAGGCCTCAAGTCCCTCTCGCGAGCGTTCCAGAAGGAGAAGTGCATCACCAACCTGTTGCACGTCAAGTGTTTCCTGAAGCCACTCCAACTGTGAATGTATCCGTGTCTGAAGCCCAAGCTGCTGAAGACAATCCGGCTGCATCAGCCGATGAAAGACAAGAAGACGTACGTGTCCCTACTCCCCCAGTTATTGAAGAAGCTGTTCCTGATGTGAACGCATCGGTGCCCGACCGTCCAGCTCGTCAAGTGGAGGTTGAAAATCCTAAAGCTGCCACTACCAACGCAAGTGAAGCCAATGACGTAGTCATGGCTGAAGCTAATGTGGAGCCTGCACCAACCAGTGTGCCTGAAGCTAATGAGGCAACTGCTCCCGAAGCACCTGTTGTGCAGCCTGAAGCCTCAGCTGTTGCCACTGCTCCTGTTCCGCCACCAAGGCCCCATACAATTGAGAAAGCATACAATCATGGTCAAGCTAACCACTGTCCGATGGCCCATTCTGGTACCTCCGCCTACTGCCTCTGGACCTCAATTTGATTATCATGTTGAGCATAGGCCTCAGGTCCAGAAACCAAAGCCAAGACTGCCAAGGTTCCCAGGTACTGCAAACTCCTCAGGGTCCCTCAATGCTAATGGCTTCAAAAGCCACAATACCTTCTTTGACAGTGCCAAGAACCCCTACTCAAAGCCAAGGATATCATCTGATCGGTTCTGGAGTTATCAGCGGCGAAGCTATTACTCCTGCGTTCTGTATGATCAAGGGCGCATTTTCCTCATATGCGCCTCGACACTGAAGCCATTGCTGGACTGCCATGCTTAGAAGAAGCACTTGACTGTTTTTGTGATGTCGGTCTGCTCAGCTTTGTGACAGACAAAGAACACTGGAATGAAGAACTTTTGCTTCAATTCTATGCTACCCTCCACATTCGCGGCTACAACAGAGACATCAAGACATGGGTTCTCGAGTGGATGACTGGAAATGTTTATCATGAAGCCAAAGCTCTTGACATCATTGAGCTTACTGGCCTACCCTCTCCCGGAGAGCTCTATGAACCTGACTGTCAACTACATCGCAATGCACTGGAGAGCATCTTCCATAAGCCTGAACCCAATATGAGCCAGATGTTGAGCATGATGAAGCCTTTGCCATCTGACGCTGAATATCCAACGGAGTTCCTTGTTGATGACCTTGAGTACCTGCCTCGCACCATATATCATATCATCAGGCGAACTCTATGGCCTATCAGAGGACATTCATCAGCTGCAAAGCTTGAAGGAGCCATGAAGATATTGGTCTTCTACATCCTCAATGGCATCAGCTTCAATTCCCAAGAATTCTTCATCAGGCAACTTGCTGCTTTTGGATCTGACCTTTTTGGTCTGAAGTTCTATGCTCCATGGGTCATGCGCCTCATCAAGCGACACTCATCTGTCAACTATCAGCCCTCTGCTCGCAATCATCTGATCTTTTTGCTAGAGGTTGATATGTCAGTTGAAGCCATATACTCTGACCCTTCCAAGAAGCCTCTTTGTCTTCAGAATGTCGAGCACCAAAGCTTCACTCAACCCATCGAAGGCGTCCAAGCAGCAACACGCATCTATCCAATGGCTGGAAATACTCGTCTGCCTCATCGGGCGCAAACTGAAGCCACTGAAAGCACCATTGCCCAAAGGCCTAAGAAGCGCTCTCGTGTTCTCAATGACCGAGAACTTCTTGTGGCACTTCATCAGAAACAAGATAAGCATTGTAAGTGCATCTATTTCCCCTTAGTGATTTTGGTGTATTGAAGACTTATAGGTTAAGGGACTAATGCGTTTGTGAGTGTACACAGGTCTATAAGTCTATGAGGAGTTTGGTATTTACAGAGAAAGTCGACCCCTAAAAATGAAGTTCTTCGACTGAAGACTTTGATATTCTGAAGACTTTCTGAAGACTTTGAAAGTGAAGAAATTGATGTGACCTTGAAGACTTGGTATTCATTTGTGGAACATGAAGCGTGAAGACTTTTGTTTTCGTAGTTTCATTTTCTCTTTCTTGAGTCATAGGAAACACCGTACTATTAAAGGGGGTCTAGGAAATACTAAGGAAAAATTTCCATGTGATGCTCAACTCAAAATCCTACACCTACCAATCCCTTCGAGTGAAGCCTTTGGAAATCTCATACAGCTCAGTCACTTTCTTCAGTGACAGAGACGAAGTTCTTCTGGTCGCTGATGAATTTGTTCTGACTGAGGAGGTAGGAATTCGCCAGTGCGAATTGCCTACACAGTGAGGAACATGATAGCCCTGAGGAATTTGAGAGTCAAATTTCCGACCGTTGCTGTGCTGCGCGCCAGCTGTCCCAAAATATCTTATCCACCTAACGGTCATATCATTGAAGGGCATTTATGTCTTATCATGTCGGGCTGCTCCCTAGGCTATAAATAGCCGCCCCCTACAACCACTAGCTGGTTGGCTGCTCTGAGAGAACTTGACACTTGTCATTTGAGAGCAACCCATCCTCCGAGGACTTTGAGCAAAAATCATCGAGTGAGGAAAACCCAAAACCAAACCCCTACAAACCCAAAGTGATTGAGCATCACTGAAGAAATTGATCCTGCGTGGATCCGACGCTTGTTACCTTTGAAGATTGTGCTTCTTCCAGACGGTTAGGCGTCATGGTCTAGAGCATCCAAGAGGAATTGTGGATCGCCGAGTGACCAAGTCTATGAAGGTTTGGAAGTCGCCTGAAGACTTACCATGAGTGATTGGACGAGGTCTGTGTGACCTTAGTTCAAGGAGAATACGGTGAGGACTGGGTGCCCTGAGCTGCGTGCTCAGCGACTGGGTGTCCGGGACTGTGTGTCCTCGAGTTTAAATACTCAGCCGCTCCAACCCGACGTACAACTAAGACAGCAGTTGGAACTGGTTTACCAAATCATTGTCTTCACCAACCTAACTGGTTCTATTTCCTCAACCCTTTCATTTCCTCATTACTGTGTTGAGTGTTTGTTCATATCTGTGCTTGAAGACTTTGACTGAAGACTTTCTTAATTTCCTCAGTTCAATTTCTTCAGTCTGTTTGTCTTCATCTTGTGTTATCCTGTGATTACGCTTTCTGTACTCTGTGCTAGTCTTCATTTCATCATGATGACCATGCTTGTATTCTGTTATGCTTACTTCTGAGTACTTATTCCGCTGCAAGTAGTTCTTCGCTAAGGAATTTTCTCACCGGCAAATTCCTCAGTGAAGAATTCATAAAAATCGCCTATTCACCCCCTCTAGTCGATATAACGCACTTTCAATTGGTATCAGAGCAAGGTACTCCCTTGTTCTGTGTGATTTTGGTTTAACCACCTGGAGTTTTAGTTATGTCGACCGCAGGTATGATCAAGGTCTCGGCTGGGTGTCCTACCTTTGATGGGACGGACTACCCCTACTGGAAAAACAAGATGTGAATGCATCTTGAGGCAATTGACAACGATCTCTGGTATGTTGTGGAAAATAGTGTTCCCTCTGTCTCACCCTCACGGAACGCTACCGATGTGAAGAGATTCAAGCAACTCGATTCTCAAGCGAAGAATATCATATGTGGCCATCTGAGTAAAGGACAGTATGGAAGAGTGAGTGCTTTGGAAACTGCTAAGCTTATCTGGGATAGGCTGTCCAAAGTGAATGGAGGAGTCTCAACTCAGCGTGACTCTCGAGTTGATGTTCTTCGGAATCTCTTCAACCGCTTCAAAAGACTCGACAATGAAAATGTCCAACAAACCTTTGATCGCCTCACTGACATCTCAAATGAGCTTCAAGCCCTCGGTGCCTCTGACATCACTGACCATGAGGTGGTGAAGAAACTGTTGAGATCGCTTGATTCCTCATTTGATACTCTGGGACTGATGATACAAGAACGGGCTGACTACAAGTCTCTTGATCCTGCCGATATCCTCGAAAGGCTAAATACTCACGAGTTCCAGCTTGCTGAAAAGAGAGATCTCTATGGTTCGAGCTATGGCAAACCACGTGCCCTGAAGGCCAAGGTTGTGTGTGAGTCTGAATGTGAGGATTCTGGTAGTAGCCTTGGTGATCCTGAAGAATTGAGCCAGGAGCTAGCACTGCTCGTGAAGAAATTCCAGAACTTCTCAAGACGTGGTCGCTTTGGAAAATCCTCAAGAAGCAGTGATTCCTCATCAAGTGACTATAAGAGAAGGCTGTGCCACAAATGCAAGAAACCTGGTCACTATATTCAAGACTGTCCTCAGTGGGAAAAGGAATTGAAGAAGAAGAAATACAAGGATTACAGTTCTGATGATACGAAGAAGAAGAAGAAATCGTCAAAATCTTCGTCATCAAAATCCTCAAAGTCTTCACCTCACAAGAAGAGCAGCTCCAAGAAGGCTCGGGCATTCATTGGCAAGGAAATGGACTCTGAAGCTGAATCTGAGGAACATGAGGAAGAGGAGGCGTCTGAAGAATCCGAATCTGGTGTGGCGAGTCTGGCCTTCGCTACTGCCTTCGTTAGCAAGTCCATCTTCAACACTGAAGAAACTGACCCCACCGACAAGCCTGATGAAGATAATGATGACTACGCTCCCACCTATTGCTTCATGGCGAAAGGTGCAAAGGTACTCAAATACACCTCCTCTGAATCTAGTGAAAATGAATCTGATGAGGATCTCAAGCCCAGCTACTCTAAACTTGCTAAGATTGCTGTAAAACAACAAAGGGCTTTTGAAAAGGTTCAAAACATGCTAGACAAAAGTGATGATATGTTGGGTGAAGAAATGGATCGCACTAAAGCCCTGACTGAAAATCTTCAGAGACTTCAGTCTAGGTTTGATAACCTTCAAAGTCATCATAACACTCTCTTATCTGATCATGAGAAACTTTCTTATGAATTTCTTCAAAGAAAGCAAGATCTTGAGAAGCTAAGAGTGAGTTATGAAGATCTTCAGAAGGAGCGCGATTCATTACTAGCTCAACAAATCAGCGCTTCTCAGGAAGAATTTGTTCCTCCATGCTTAAAGTGCATTGAACGTGAATCTGCTAATTCTTCACCTGAATGTTCAAATGCTTCAACTGTTACAAATTCTTCACCTGCCTCTGCTATCACTAATTCCTCATCGGAGGACATTGCTAGTATCACTGACGATGCAGGGCTGAAGGAATTGTACATGACAGGCATGTACAAAAGCCTCAAAGGGCATCAGACTCTTTGTGATGTGCTTAAAAAGCAGATCCTCAACAGAAACCCTAGGAAAGAGGGTATCACCTTTGAGAGGAAACTCAATGCTGATGGAACATATTGGAAGCCTGAGCAGTACCCCAAAACCTCATGGGTTGCTGCAAAGGGACCTCTAGTTGATCCATCTAACTTATCTGGCTTTACATGTGAATCTCCTCATTCTTCTGATGAGTCATTTGACTCCAACTATAAACTGTTCAAAAATCAGAATGGTGAAGTATTTGCTAGATATGTTGGCACTAACTGCAGGAACGGTTCTCCTATGAAGAAAATTTGGGTTCCCAAGAAGTGCCTCAAAAGTCTTCAGGTGAATGTCCTCATGACACCACCTGTGAAGGACAGGAACCCCAGATCAAATTCTTCATATGGACCAAATTCTTCATATGGATCCAAGTCCTCACACGGACCAAATTCCTCACGTGGATCAAATTCCTCAAAAGGATCAAAGTCCTCATATGATTATCATCGTGCTAACAACTCTGTTTCGCAGGGTAGAGCTAAGGGCTATGAATATGTGCATTATTCTTCAAACCATTATGTTCATAAGTCCTCGAAGAATTTCTCCGCTTATTCATATGCTTACCCTAACCCCTCTTATGTGAAACGAAATGGTTTGGCCTCTATGCCACCATTCTCGTATGGTGCTCGCAGAGTGATGAACTCTTTGCCACCCCTTCAGATGTGGGTGGTGAAGAAAAAGAACTAATCTCTTCTGCAGGGTCAGGTCTCTAGACGTGCTTTAACGTCTGAAGAATTTGCTGGGGACCTGACAAAATTGCCTGAAAGGACGCAGGCGAATCATGATGAAATGAACCTTCATTTAACACGTCCTCATACTGCTACATCTGTTTACTGATTGATGAAATTCATCTGATGAACTTGATATCATATTCTTCACAAATGAAGCATATGAGATTGTAAGCTACACTAATTCATCCGCAGGATGATCAACCCAAAGCTACTGAGTGGGTCCTCGATAGTGGATGTACGAATCACATGACTGGTGACAAGAATCTATTGATGGATGCTCCCTTATCACCATCACATCTGAAGCATATCATCTTTGCTGACAAAGGCAAAAGTCAGGTATTGGGTCTTGGTAAGGTTGCAATCTCTAAGGATAAACACATGGACAAAGTCATGCGTGTTGAGTCCTTAGGATACAACCTCATGTCAGTCTCAATGCTTTGTGATCTTGATATGGTTGTTGTCTTTGGCAAGTATCGCTGTGTTGTGATTATGGAAGCTAACAATTCCAAAGTCTTCGAAGGCTTTAGGAGAGGAGATCTGTATATTGTTGATTTCTCTACAGGACCACAACCAGTCGTGTGTCTACTTGCAAAAGCTTCAGAAGGCTGGCTATGGCATCGACGACTTGGTCACGCAGGCATGAGGAATTTGCACACGCTTGCGAAGAAGAAGCATGTCATTGGCATTGAGACTGTCAAATTCCTCAAGGATCACTTATGTGGAGCCTGTGAAGCTGGAAAAATGACCAAGGCCAAGCATCCAGCGAAGACTATCATGACCACTACTCGTCCATTCGAATTGCTTCACATGGACCTCTTCGGACCTAATCATTACTCAGCAGTCACTAATGATGCATCTCTATATGGTTTTGTCATTGTTGATGATTACTCTCGATATACATGGGTACACATTGTTACTTAGAAACATGAAGTGCAGGAAGTCTTCAAACGTTTTTCCTCGAGGGCTTCAACCAACTTTGGTGTGAAGATCAAGCACATCAGAAGTGACAATGGAACTGAGTTCAAGAATTCCGGTCTTGATGACTATCTTGATGAACTTGGTATTACTCATGAGTTATCTGCTCCCTATACTCCTCAGCAAAATAGCGTCGTGGAGCGCAAGAACAGAACTCTTGTTGAGATGGCTCGCATGATGCTTGATGAATACAAAACGCCTCATCGTTTTTGGATTGATGCAATTGATACTGTGTGCCACATCATCAACAGAGTATATCTTCACAAATTCTTCAAGAAGACGGCCTATGAACTCCTCACTGACAAGAAACCCAATGTGAGTTATTTCAAAGTCTTCGGTGCTAAATGTTGGATTAGAGATCCTCACCACAATTCTAAATTTGCACCGAAGGCACATGAAGGTTTTATGCTTGGTTACGGAAAGGACTCGCACACCTACAGAGTCTTCAACATTGTTCTTCACAAGATTGTTGACACTGTAGATGTGCGGTTCGATGAAACTAATGGCTCGCAAAGAGAGCACCTACCTTCTGTGTTAGATGAACCAGCACCTGAGGATTCTATCAAGTTCAAGGCAACTGAGGATATCATTCCTACTGAAGAATCTGCTAAAGAATTCATTCCAGTTCATGAAGAACGTCGAGCTGATGCACCTGAAGAAAATGCTGAGGAAAATGGTGCTGAAGAAAATGCTGATCAAACTCCTCAGCGACAACCAGCTCATCCTCGCGTTGCAAAAGAAGTGCAAGTGGAGAAGATCATCGATGACATTAGAGCACCAGAGCCCACTAAGGTAGATGAAGCATTTTTGGAGCCGGAGTGGATTCATGCTATGCAAGAAGAATTACATCAGTTCGAGCTCAACAATGTCTGGGAACTGGTCAAACGTCCAGATCCTCGCAAGCATAATATCATTGGCACAAAGTGGATCTACCCCAACAAGCAAGATGAAAATGGCCTTGTGGTGAGGAATAAGGCACGACTGGTAGCTCAAGGCTACACACGGGTTGAAGGAATTGATTTTGCACCTGTTGCTAGACTTGAGGCTATTCGCATATTACTTGCTTATGCTAACCATCATGATATCATCTTATATCAAATGGATGTGAAAAGTGCATTCCTCAATGGTAAGCTTGAGGAAGAAGTATATGTTGCTCAACCCCCAGGTTTTGAAGATCCAAAGAATCCTGACAAAGTCTTCAGACTTAATAAGGCCCTCTATGGCCTCAAGCAAGCCCCTCGGGCGTGGTATGATACATTGAAGGAATTCTTCGTGAAGAATGGCTTCACACCCGGTTCACTCGACCCTACTCTCTTTACTAAATCTTATGATGGTGAACTGTTTGTGTGCCAAATATATGTTGATGATATTATCTTTGGCTTTACTGACCAACGTTATAGTGATGAATTTGCCTATATGATGAGTGAAGAATATCAAATGTCTATGATGGGAGAGTTGAAATTCTTCTTAGGTCTTCAAATTCGTCAACAGCGCAATCGCATATTCATATCTCAGGAGAAATACCTCAAAGATGTACTGAGGAAATTCGGCATGCAAGATTGCAAAGGCGTCAAAATTCCTATGCCCATAAATGGCCATCTATGCACTGATGAAAATGGTATTGACTTCGATCACAAGGTATACTGCTCCATGATTGGTTCTTTATTGTACTTATGTGCATCTAGGCCAGATATAATGCTTAGTGTTTGCATGTGTGCCCGATTTCAAGCTGCACCGAAGGAATCACACCATAAGGCTGTGAAGCATATTCTTCGATATCTAGCTCACACACCAACACTAGGATTATGGTACCCCAAGGGCTCTACTTTTGACCTCATTGGATATTCTGACTCTGACTATGCTGGTGATCGTGTGGACCGCAAGTCAACTTCTGGCACTTGTCATTTCCTTGGACGATCTTTGATCTGTTGGTCCTCGAAGAAACAGAACTGCGTATCACTGTCTACTGCGGAAGCTGAATACATTGCTGCTGGCTCTTGTTGTGCTCAACTGCTTTGGATGAAGCAAACACTCAAGGACTATGGCGTCAACATGAAGAATGTGCCTCTCCTCTGCGACAATGAGAGTGCCATAAAGATTGGTCACAACCCAGTTCAGCACTCGAAGACAAAGCACATTCAGATTTGTCATCATTTTCTTCGTGATCATGTGTTGAAGGGCGACATCTCCATCGAGCACGTGAAGACTGAAGAACAGCTAGCTGATATCTTCACTAAGCCCTTGGATGAGAAGAGATTTAGCAAGTTGCGGTGTGAGCTAAATATCTTAGAATCTTCAAATGTTCTTTGAAAAGGACACACACCCTAACACTTATGCAAAATTGATGACTTAGATGTGCAACACATGAAGAAATGTTTTTCTTCAATCAATGAAGAATAACACTCTAAGTGTGAAGAAATTAATGAAGAATTTGATTCTCAGAACCCTACGACAATTGTACGCGGTGTATGAAATCATCATTCTTATACGGTGGGTCACGCCACCACAAAAAGTTGAAAATCTTCAATTTGAGTTTTTCCTCAGTTTTGAAATTCTTCAGTTTTTCAAATTCTTCAACTTTGCAAAATCTTCACTGTTTCCGTTGTTTTTCTTCATTGGCTTTATATATATATATGAGTTTATGTCCTCTACAGCATTCACTTATAGCGATTTCTTCAAGTTGCTTTTTCTGCTAAGTGAATGTGATCGGACCCTTCCCCCTCTATGCTATACTCAACCCAATCTATTCACAAATTCTTCATGTGCGTTCTATTTGAAACTCGTTCAAAATCTTCACTGTGTCCTTGTCAGCTGAAGAAATTGCGAACGAAACTTTAAAAAAAATCTTATCCAAATTTTTGGTTTTGCCGCTCAAACCGTTCCGCATCCCACAATGCATTATTCTATTCACCCACGATCATACATGATCTCAACTACACAGTACGTGGGTGACACATGTCGCGAGAAGGAGAAAGGGCAGGGGCACGTTCGTCCCAAATCTTCGGGCGAACAGTTTTCACCGTGTCTATAAATACCCCTCTCCCCTTCCTCACTTCATTTACTCCGCTCGATAGCTTCTCTCTCGCTCGAGCTCCTCAAACCCTAGCGCCGCCGTTACTCCATCATCGCCGGTGAGGAAGAGCTTCACTGCCTCGACCTCGTCGCCGTCGTACTCACGCCGACCGCAGAAATCTTCACTCCGCCGCCGCCGTAGCTGTCTTCCTCTGCCAAGTTAGGGCGTGGGAGATCTAACCTGACGAACTTCACATCTGCTCTTCTCAGTTCGTCGTGTTCTTCACTTCGGGTAATTAAAAGTTACTTTTATTACTCACTTTGATTCTCAAACTTTCCTAAAAATCTTCAAAGGTGTTTATTCTTCAAATCTTCACACATAGGAACACCTCACACATCATATGATCTTGAACTGTTTCTCTAAGCAATCATTTTCTTCAGGATTCCCTAATTGTGTGGATCCTCGATCTGTACAACTCTGGAACCTAAGACAAGAACGCTTAGTGAAATTCCTCAAGGTTCATCTGGTCAAATTCCTCAAAACTTTTTCTTTTTGAAAAACCTTCTGAGAACGCATATGACCTCTCCAAATTCCTCACACCTATACTCTGTTCATAGGTACTCATGTCTGCTGCTGAATCACTAGGTTCTCATCAACTTAACTCATTTGCAGCGTTCCTCGAAGAAAAACTGCATACTTCTTCAGAAAATTCGATTGTTCAAATTCCTCAACTGAAGAATATGGTAGACGGTAAGAAGCCGCAGAAAGGAGGAAAGAAACCTGAGGTTATGACTGCGTTGAAATCCCTGAGGAAATTTATGCTGACTATTGCACACCTGATGAAGCAAAATTTGGTAAAGAAAACAAAAATCAGCGCATGGTGCGCATACAGAGGATTGAACGGAGATGGGCAAGGGAATGGAGGGAATACAAATATGTGACTCCAAAGTACATGAGGAAATTCGCCCTCAATCCTCCATGCCCAAGAGCTCCATTGGCACCTGGCCAAGTAGCTGACCCCACAAGCATCAAGCGTGGTGAGGACTTTCCTGAAGAATGGGCTAAGCGCCAAGCTAAATTGGCAAGACAAGCCAAGGAGGCAGTGAAGAAATTCAATGAGGATTCTGCCACTTCTACTGCTACTGAGGCCTCGGTCAAACCGAGGAAATCCATGCCAAAGAAGCCTGCTCGTAAGCCAAGTGCTTCACCAAAGTCCTCGGCAACTCCTTCAAAGTCCTCAGCTCCTGTGCATCTGGCTACATGTCAAAGGACTGCTGGTTTCTTGATTGCCTCTGGTGTTTCAGCAAGTTCCTCAGCTGCACCAATTTCCTCATCAGGCCCCACACTGTTGAAGACAAAAGCAACAGCTGGACGAGGTCCTCGGCCAAGTCCAAAGAAGAAACAGGTCGCATTCCATGTGCCCTCTGATGATGAAGCTTCTAATGATGAACTTGCAGAAATCATCAGAGACAGACAGGTGAAGGCCGCTAGAGCCAAAGGCACATCTGTGCCACTGCTTTTGGATCCAAGGAAAATCCTCGATTACATTGATCTCTGGCACAAGGATCCAAACACCCCAATGCCTGATTTTCATCTGACTCCTGGTCAAAGTCACACGCTGACCCATTTCATCACTGAAGAGAAATGGAAGTTTGAAAAGGCAAGAGAGATCAAGAAAGCGCAATACAGAAAGGAGAAGCTCCTGAAGAAAAATGTTGTCAGAATGACACCTGAGGAACTTCTCCAGGCTCAGTCTGAAATTGAAGCCCTCAGCAAAGACTTTGATGCCTACTATGCTGATTGGCAAGGAGCTAAAGTGAGATTCGTCAACCTGACGAAGAAATTCACAAATGTTGCAGCCCCATCACAACAAGAAAATCTTCAGGCTCCAGACTCTGCTCAGCCTGCTGAAGAACATGCCAGCACCACTGATGATTTTCAGCCTGCTGAAGAAAATGCTAGTTTTAGGGCTGATGACTCCATTCCAGCCGCTGAAGAAATTGCCAGGGCATCCACTAGTGGTGCGCCTGAAGAAACTGAAGAGATCGGAGCAGCTGCATCAGTTGTGCCTGAAGAAAATCAACCAGATTCCTCAGCTCCTCCCGCGCCTACACCAACTCCAATTCTTCCATCTGCATCAGATGTGAAGAAGACCAAGGCTGCAGAGCGAGCTGCAGTGAAGAAAAGGAAGGCATCAGCTGCGTCAAATTCTTCGGCTGCGAAGAAAATGAAGCCAATGACCAGCTCATTTGAAAATCCTATTGATGCTGTTCCAATTTCCTCCATGCCATCAAAGGACCTTGTTCCTTTTGGAGAAGACTATGAGATCCCAAGCGGGTCTGATGAAGAAAATCATTCTGCTGCTTCGTCAGAGCAGATTGATGAAGAAATTAAAGTGGATGAAACCCCTTCAAGGCCTGTCATCTCATCACCTATGCCTCAGTTCACAGCTGAAGTGGCTGGTGTTGAGGAAATTGAAGATGAAGATGTGGATATAGGATGCACCACACCTGTGATGAATGATGACTTTTGGGAAAGTCAGCATCCAAATACTCCTCTCTTCACACCTATCCAACAGATTCCTCAGTCCCCTGCAACAACAGTCCAAATGGGCTCTGAAGAAACTCAACCCACTCCTTCTGTGCATGAAGACATTCCAGCCGCTAGTGCTGAAGAACCTGCTGCTGCTGATCTTCAGGTTGCACACGAAGAGGAACCAGAAATTCCTCAGCCTGAAGAACCTGAGCTCGCGATTCCTGAGGTAGTAATGCAACTCACTGACACCCCTCTGCCAAAGCCAAAGAATCTGTTCTCAAGCAAACAGAAGTTCAAGGCTGAAGACTTCTTTGCCGAGCATGTATTCTTCACAGATTACAACCCCTATGACTCTGCTTGCATAAGGAAGAGGCGTTTCTGGACTGCTAGTCAAGCTAACTTCTATTCCTCAGTGCTGTTTGACAAAGACAAAAATCTTCGATCATGCACATATTCCTCACGTGGACATGGAATCTCTGCCATGCTTCGAGCCAGTCCTCAGTGTTCTTCACGATGCAGGATTACTAAATTTCTGCATGGACATTTGCGATTGGAATGAAGAACTCATTCTTCAGTTCTACGCGACACTGCATATAACTGGAGACGTTGAAGATGTCAACTCATGGGTGTTGGACTGGATGACTGAAAACACTCACTACAAGGCACCGGCAACTGAATTGCTTTGTGTCCTTCCTCTCAATCCTCCCCATGACAGTGCACGTTGCACCTACAGTGACCCTGAACTGACAAATCACTATATGCAAGTGCTCATGAAGCCCTTGAAGCATGGGCAGGCCCCACGAACCAAATTCCTCGTCAAGGAATTACTCTATGTGCCTCAGACTGTCTATCGCATTCTGACAAAGACTATGAGTCCTATCAAAGGCCACGACTCAAATGATGAAGAAGTCCTTGGCATAATGAAGAATATGCTTTTCAACATCATTCATGGCGTTCCCGTCAACTTCCATGATTTCTTCATGAGGACTCTGGGCAATATTGCTATGTCACCATTCGAGCTGAAGCCCTATGCGCCTTGGATTATGAGATTCATCAAGGCAAGATCTTCACTGAATTACAAAGCTGACACTCTGAACCACGGTAGCTACTTGCCTCCCATTGAAGTCCTCAAACGGACGGTTTCATCAGCTGATGACAAAGGCAAGGCAGCTGCTATAATCGATGAAGGCATTCGTCCATTGGATGGTCAATTTCGCCAGGCTGCATCTTACTCTACCAATGATGACTCTGCCACACATGACTCTGCCGCAAATACCTCAGCCAAGCAAAATCCTCAAGCCACAGCACCCAGGGTGATGACTGACCGTGAGTTACTCCTCAGTCTTCATCAGAAGGTTGATCGCAATCACAAATGGGTAAAGCGTCAGTTTGATGCACTTCTTCACAATATGACCTCAACATACAATGCAGTGAAGAAGAACCAATACTACCTTCATGAAACCTTCAACCGCACCTGGGCTGTCCTCACTCATGTCTATAGCGCTGAAGAACTAAAGACTATGGGACTCAAGGAAGAATTTGACTGGTCTGCACCTCCTCCGAAGAAACTCAAGAGGGTCAAAGTTCCTCCACTGGTGGCCAGCTCTTATTCTTCATCGCGTGACACTGATGAGTATGAAGATTTGGACGACACTGCGGCAGGCCCTGCTACAACAAACAACCCCGACAACGCTGGCGCTCCTCCATCAACTTGAAATTCTTCAGGGGCGTTAGTCCTCAGTTTCAATACTTTTGGTCATTTGATGACAAAGGGGGAGAAATCTGAGTTAGTCTTCAAGCGGGTCTATATTAAGGGCATTTTTTAAGTTACAACTCTCGTTCTTCTGAAACTTTTATTTGGATCGAGTTGTAATCTTAAACCCGATGGTGCGCTGATACTTTTGTTGCATTATGCTTTTGATGCTTTCGGCATGCTTATTCCTCGTTAATGACATTGCACGCATGCTGAATCTCATCAGGCACCATATTTCATCATGCATTTCAAATTCTTCATATTATATATCAAATGCGTGTATGAATTACAAGATATAGGGGGAGATCTCCATGATTCAACGCTTTAAATGTGCATTGCCTCAAACGCAAATTCCTCACTATGCACATCTTCAGGGGGAGTTCTTCTATATCTTGCTATCAAATTCCTCAATATCAGTATTTACACTTCATACATTTATCCCCGCTGAAAACTTAACCTATATTGTCATCAATCACCAAAAGGGGGGAGATTGTAAGTGCATCTAGTGCCCCTTAGTGATTTTGGTGTATTGAAGACTTATAGGTTAAGGGACTAATGCGTTTGTGAGTGTACACAGGTCTATAAGTCTATGAGGAGTTTGATATTTACAGAGAAAGTGGACCCTTAAAAATGAAGTTCGTCAACTGAAGACTTTGATATTCTGAAGGCTTTCTGAAGACTTTGAAAGTGAAGAAATTGGTGTGACCTTGAAGACTTGGTATTCATTTGTGGAACATGAAGCGTGAAGACTTTTGTTTTCATAGTTTCATTTTCTCTTTCTTGAGTCATAGGAAACACCGTACTGTTAAAGGGGGTCAAGGAAATACTAAGGAAAAATTTCCATGTGATGCTCAACTCAAAATCCTACACCTACCAATCCCTTCGAGTGAAGCCTTTGGAAATCTCATACAGTTCAGTCACTTTCTTCAGTGACAGAGACGAAGTTCTTCTGGTCGCTGATGAATTTGTTCTGACTGAGGAGTTAGGAATTCGCCAGTGCGAATTGCCTACATAGTGGGGAACATGATAGCCCTGAGGAATTTGAGAGTCAAATTTCCGACCGTTGCTGTGCTGCGCGCCAGCTGTCCCAAAATATCTTATCCACCTAACGGTCATATCATTGAAGGGCATTTATGTCTTATCATGTCGGGCTGCTCCCTAGGCTATAAATAGCCGCCCCCTACAACCACTAGCTGGTTGGCTGCACCGAGAGAACTTGACACTTGTCATTTGAGAGCAACCCATCCTTCGAGGACTTTGAGCGAAAATCATCGAGTGAGGAAAACCCAAAACCAAACCCCTACAAACCCAAAGTGATTGAGCATCACTGAAGAAATTGATCCTGCATGGATCCGACACTTGTTACCTTTGAAGACTGTGCTTCTTCCAGACGGTTAGGCGTCATGGTCTAGAGCATCCAAGAGGAATTGTGGATCACCGAGTGACCAAGTCTGTGAAGGTTTGGAAGTCGCATGAAGACTTACCACGAGTGATTGGACGAGGTCTGTGTGACCTTAGTTCAAGGAGAATACGGTGAGGACTGGGTGTCCTGAGTTGCGTGCTCAGCGACTGGGTGTCCGGGACTGTGTGTCCTCGAGTTTAAATACTCAGCCGCTCCAACTAGACGTACAACTGAGACAGCAGTTGGAACTGGTCTACCAAATCATTGTCTTCACCAACCTAACTAGTTCTATTTCCTCAACCCTTTCATTTCCTCATTACTGTGTTGAGTGTTTGTTCATATCTGTGCTTGAAGACTTTGACTGAAGACTTTCTCAATTTCCTCAGTTCAATTTCTTCAGTCTGTTTGTCTTCATCTTGTGTTATCCTGTGATTACGCTTTCTGTACTCTGTGCTAGTCTTCATTTCATCATGATGACCATGCTTGAATTCTGTTATGCTTACTTCTGAGTACTTATTCCGCTGCAAGTAGTTCTTCGCTAAGGAATTTCCTCACCGGCAAATTCCTCAGTGAAGAATTCATAAAAATCGCCTATTCACCCCCCCCCCCTCTAGTCGATATAACGCACTTTCAAGCATCACTATTGGCTCAAGAGACAGATGCAAAGCCTCATGGTGGATGTAAATCGCATTCGAAACCTTGCCACCAAGAATGCATTTGTTGCTCACGAGACTTGTCGGCGATCATGGAAGAGTTTAACGCTGCTTAGTGCTGAAGCAGATCTTCAAGACGATGGCTTCGCTGAAAGATTCCAGTTTGACTCCACTCCTCCACGGACTGTTGTCCTACGTCGAACTCCAAGCATACAATCATGGTCAAGCTAACCACTGTCCGATGGCCCATTCTGGTACCTCCGCCTACTGCCTCTGGACCTCAATTTGATTATCATGTTGAGCATAGGCCTCAGGTCCAGAAACCAAAGCCAAGACTGCCAAGGTTCCCAGGTACTGAAACTCCTCAGGGTCCTTCAATGCTAATGGCTTCAAAAGCCACAATACCTTCTTTGACAGCGCCAAGAACCCCTACTCAAAGCCAAGGATATTATCTGATCGGTTCTGGAGTTATCAGCAGCGAAGCTATTACTCCTGCGTTCTGTATGATCAAGGGCGCATTTTCCCTCATATGCGCCTCGACACTGAAGCCATTGCTAGACTGTCGTGCTTAGAAGAAGCACTTGACTGTTTTCGTGATGCCGGTCTGCTCAGCTTTGTGACAAACAAAGAACACTGGAATGAAGAACTTTTGCTTCAATTCTATGCTACCCTCCACATTCGCGGCTACAACAGAGACATCAAGACATGGGTTCTCGAGTGGATGACTGGAAATGTTCATCATGAAGCCAAAGCTCTTGACATCATTGAGCTTACTGGCCTACCCACTCCCGGAGAGCTCTATGAACCTGACTGTCAACTACATCGCAATGCACTGGAGAGCATCTTCCATAAGCCTGAACCCAATATGAGCCAGATGTTGAGCATGATGAAGCCTTTGCCATCTGACGCTGAATATCCAACGGAGTTCCTTGTTGATGACCTTGAGTACCTGCCTCGCACCATATATCATATCATCAGGTGAACTCTATGGCCTATCAAAGGACATTCATCAGCTGCAAAGCTTGAAGGAGCCATGAAGACATTGGTCTTCTACATCCTCAATGGCATCAGCTTCAATTCCCAGGAATTCTTCATCATGCAACTTGCTGCGTTTGGATCTGACCTTTTTGGTATGAAGTTCTATGCTCCATGGGTCATGCGCCTCATCAAGCGACACTCATCTGTCAACTATCAGCCCTCTGCACACAATCATCTGATCTTTTTGCCAGAGGTTGATATGTCAGTTGAAGCCATATACTCTGACCCTGCCAAGAAGCCTCTTTGTCTTCAGAATGTCGAGCACCAAAGCTTCACTCAACCCATCGAAGGCGTCCAAGCAGCAACACGCATCTATCCAATGGCTGGAAATACTCGTCTGCCTCATCGGGCGCAAACTAAAGCCACTGAAAGCACCATTGCCCAAAGGCCTAAGAAGCGCTCTTGTGTTCTCAATGACCGAGAACTTCTTGTGGCACTTCATCAGAAACAAGATAAGCATCACTATTGGCTCAAGAGACAGATGCAAAGCCTCTTGGTGGATGTAAATCGCATTCGAAACCTTGCCACCAAGAATGCATTTGTTGCTCACGAGACTTGTCTGCGATCATGGAAGAGTTTGACGCTGCTTAGTGCTGAAGCAGATCTACAAGACGATGGCTTCGCTGAAAGATTCCAATTTGACAACACTCCTCCACGGACTGCTGTCCTATGTCGAACTCCATCCCTTGAAGACTCTGACTATTCTTCCTCCGCGGCAACTATGAATGCCAGAGTGATCGATGATGAAGATGATGCTACTTCACCGCCTCCCACTTCTGCACGCATCGACACTGCACCAAGTACGTCTGCACCGCCAACCAACAACGACAACCCTGCTGCTTCACCTACTCATGAGGACGAGTAGATGCTCTATGTCTTCAAACCTTTTTGGTCATTACTGACAAAAGGGGGAGAAGCGTATGAGTTGATAGTCTTCAAGCGGGTTCATATGGGCGGTTGCATTATATTTTGCCTCGTGCTTACAACTCTTGCTTTTGAAACATTTGGTTCTTTGAGTTGTAACACCTAAACTCAACGGTCGTCTGCTACTTATTTGCTTTATTGTGATGCGATGATAAATTCCGCATGTGCGATGATAACTTCCGCACTTAGATCATTCTGTAGATGTCCATTTTTCATTATGCATGTCATTCTACTTGCTATATCATTTCATGCATGATGAATTATCTTCATAAGTTGAAGAGGATCTCCACACGTACAACCTGCCATGTGCATTTGCATTCCAAAAGCAAATTACTTATATGCACATCTTCAGGGGGGTCCCTTGCTACTTATGAAGACAATACCCTATCCTTTACAATTTCACATACTTTATCCCCGTTGAAAACTTCAACCAGTTTGTCATCAATCACCAAAAAGGGGGAGATTGTAAGTGCATCTAGTGCCACCCCTAGTTGGTTTTGGAGTATTGACGACAAAGTTGGTTGAGGGACAAATGCGTTTGTGAGAATTGCAGGATAACGCAGGTAGTGTCCCTCATTGATTCGGTTTACCTACCGGAGATGACCCCTAAAAATGTATGAAGACATTGAAGACAATGGTGGTATGAGAAGATATTCATATTGAAGACTATGACATGAGAAGACATTACGTGAAGACTATGGAGCGCGAAGACTATGTGGTTTCGTTGTTTCCTTTTCTTCTTTGTTGAGTCATAGGAACCACCGTACTGTTAAGTGGGGTCCAAGTGAACTAAGTTAGAATGACTGAAGTGATGCTCAACCCAAATCCTATGTCTTCGAGCGAAGACAATGAGAGCAAATCTTATCCAGAGCTGGATGAGTCAGCTTTGCTTGTAGCCCAAGTAAAGGTGCCGTGTGTGTTTGAAATCTAACCGTTGGAACACATGTCAGTTCCTTAGTGACCCAGGGTCATTTTGGACATATCAGGTCGGGTTGCCTAGTGTCTATAAATAGCCCACCCCCTACACCATAAATTGGTGGCTGCTCAGAGTTAGTGTACGGCTTTTGTCGTTTGAGAGCAACCCACCTCGAAGCCTTTGAGAGAGAGAAATCCTTGCGAGGACAAAGCCCAAACACCCAGAGCCAAAGAGTGTTAGGCATCACTGAAGTCTTTTTGTCTGTGTGACCTAAAGATTTATTACACTTGAGGACTGTGAATCCTCCAGCCGGTTAGGCGTCGCATTCTGAGCATCCAAGAGTCATTGTGGATTGCCGGTGAACGAAGTCTGTGAAGGTTTGGAAGTCTACCTTGAAGACTTACCAGAGTGATTGGGCGAGGACTGTGTGTCCTTAGCTCAAGGGGAATAAGGTGAAGACACGGTCTTCTGAGTTGAATCTCAGCCTCCCTAACCAGACGTACAGTTGTCACAGCAACCGGAGCTGGTCCAACAAATCCTGTCTTCAACAAGTGACTGGTTCTATCCTCTCCCTTCCTTTACTTAAGTTTGTCTTCGTGAAGTCATTGTCTATCTGTCGTACCTGTTTGACTTCATTGCCTGACTACTACTGTTGATTGGCTTCATACTATCTTCCATCCTGATCCTTACTACTCAGCTGCTATTAGTCCTGTACTTTCACATCATTGCATACTTGACTATGGTTTGCTTATTGTAGTTTATCTTCCGCTGCATATCAATTAGGTCATTTCTACTGTTTGTCTTCGAAACTATCATGTTTTGAAGACTTTCATAAAAATCGCCTATTCACCCCCCCCTCTAGTCAATACTAGCACTTTCAATTGGTATTAGAGCAAGATACTCCCTTGTTCTGTGTGATTTGGTTTAACCACGTGGAGTTTTAGCTATGTCGACTGCAGGGATAATCAAGGTCTCCACTGCTTGCCCCGTGTTCGATGGAACTGAATATCCCTACTGGAAGAATAAGATGTGTATGCATCTTGAAGCCATTGATGTCGACCTCTGGTATGTCGTCAAGAACGGCGTTCCCAAAACTGGTGAAGGTGTCACCCCTACTGTTGTCAAGAAGTTCATTCAACTGGACTCTACTGCAAAGAACATCATCTGTGGTCATCTGACCAAAGGACAGTATGGCCGTGTGAGTGCTCTGGAAACATCAAAGCTAGTCTAGGACTAGCTATCCAAGGTCAACAAAGGCGTATCAACCCAGAGAGATCAAAGAATCAGTGTTCTTCGCAACCTCTTCAACCGTTTCAAGAGAAACGACAATGAAAATGTCCAGCTCACGTTCGATCGCCTCACTGACATCAGAAATGAACTTCAAGCTCTTGGCGCAACTAAGATTACCAAGCATGAAATCGTCAAGACACTACTGAGATCACTCAACAGCTCCTTTGACACCCTTGCCCTCATGATACAAGAACGTCCTGAGTTCAAGACACTCGATCCGTCTGATATACTTGAGAGGCTCAACACACATGAGTTCTAGCTTTCTGAGAAAAGAGATATCTATGGTCCAAACTATGGCTGAACTCGCGCTTTGAAGGCAAAAGTTGTTTCCTCGTCTGAAGAAGAATCTGACTGCAGTTCTGATGATCCTGAAGACATTGGAAAGAACTTGCTATGCTTGTGAAGAAGTTTCAGAAGTTCACCAAGAAGAAAGGCTTCAGAAAGTCTTCACGATCCAGCTCACGAAATGATGATGATTCCACTCATGACCACAAGAAGAGAACATGTCACAAGTGCAAGAAACCTGGACACTATATCTCTGAGTGTTCACAGTGGGACAATGAGAAGAAGAAGAAGAAGAGCAAGGAATATGATTTTGATGACAAGAAGAAGAAGAAATCTTCAAAGTCTGCTTCCAAGTCCTCATCAAGGTCTTCATCTCATAAGAAGAGCTCATCAGGCAAGGCTCGTGCTTTTGTTGGCAAGGAAATGGATTCAGAAGAGGAGTCTGCTTCTGAGGAGGTGGAAGTGGAGTCTGGAGAGGAGTCCGACCCTGGCGTTGCAAGTCTGGCTCTAGCCACAGCCTATGTTGCCAAGTCCATCTTCAACACTGAAGACCATGACTTCCACACCAACGCTGAAGCTGATGATGAAGATGATCCTACTCCCACCTACTGCTTCATGGCACGTGGTGCCAAGGTAAAATCATGTGATGCATACTTTCAAACATCAAGTGAAGATGACTCTGATTGTGAATCCAAACCTAGCTACAAAACACTTGCTAAAATTACAACTGAACAACAAAAGGCTATGGAACATACTCAAAAAATGTTAGACAAAAGCGATGACCTGTTGGACGCGAAAATGACACGTTCATAGTCCTTAGTAGAAGATATAAAAAATCTTCATGCTAAGTATCAAGAACTTGAAAGTCATCATGAAACGCTCTCAACCACTTATGAAAAGCTCTCCTATGATTATCTTCAAAGGAAGCAAGAGCTTGAGAAATTGAGAGCGGCTCATGAGGATCTTCAAAAAGAGAATGAGTCACTTCGCGCTCAATAGATTAGTCCCGCTCAGGATGGATTTGAACCACCATGTCTAAAATGTATTGAGCGTGATAACGCTACATCTGTTGCTGAATGTTCCACTGATGCTACTGTTTCATTGTCTTCACCTACTGATGTGGTTACTAACCCCTCTACGGAGGATACCAGTACTGTTGCTGATGAAAATGCTATGTAGAAGACATTGCTTGAAACAGGGATGTATAAAAGTCTGAAAGGGCATCAGACACTTTGCGATGTCCTCAAAAAGCAGATTCTGAACCGAAACCCTAGGAAAGAGGGTGTTGGGTTCGAGAGGAAAATGAATGTTGATGACTCGTACTGGAAGCCTGAGCAGTACCCCAAAACCACATGGGTTGCTGCAAAGGAACCTTTAGTAGATCCATCCACTTTATCTGGCTTTACCTGTGTTAATCCTATTATCATTGATGAATCCTTTGATGCAAACTATAAGCTGTTCAAGAATCAGAATGGTGAAGTGTTTGCCAGGTATATTAGTACTAACTGCAGGAATGGACCACCTAAGAAGAAGATCTGGGTACCTAAGCAGTACATTGAGAATCTTCCTGTTAATGTCGTCATGACACCACCAAGGAAGAAGACAAACCCCAGACCTATAGCTTCATATGGCCCAAAGGCTTCATACAGATACAGGACTCACTTGAGTCACCCTAACGCCAATGTTTTGCAGGGAAATCATGCTCAGACTTATGAATATGAGCGTGTGTCTTCGAACCGCTATGTTCATAGGACTAAGAACTTTTCTGCTTATTCATATGAGTATCATTCATCTCCTGCAAGGCTATTTGCTAGGGCTCCAAAGCCAAAATTCTCAAATGCTGCACTTAGACTCATTGCTTCTAAGCCACCCCTGAAAATGTGGGTGGCGAAGAAGAATTAACTTTCTTTTGCAGAGAAAGGTCTCCAGCCTGCAATCAAAGGCGTCTGATGCTATTGCTGGGGACCTAAAACACATTAAGGACGCATGATAAAATGTCTTACTATATACATCACATCTGAATCGACCAGTTATACTATGTGTCCTAATCTTGATCTAAGTTGTGACAATCCCTATATGTGCCAAATGCTTATGCTTCATAACACTCTTGTGAAGCCTATCCTCCTAACTGCACTATAGGGTACATCACCAAAAGCTTCAGAATGGATTATGGACAGCGGATGCACAAATCATATGACTGGTGATCGAAGTCTTCTTATGGACTCAACCTTACGTCCATCCGACAAGAGTCACATCACATTTGCTGACACTGGTAAAAGCAAGGTATTGGGTCTAGGTAGAGTTGCAATCTCAAAGGATCAACACATGGATAAAGTGATGCTTGTTGAATCCCTTGGTTTCAACTTAATGTCTGTCTCAATGCTTTGTGACTTGAACATGATTGTGCTATTCGGAAAATATCGTTGCCTTGTACTAATGGAATCTGACAAGTCTCTAGTCTTTGAAGGGTATCGAAAAGATGATATATACATCGTAGATTTCTCAGCAGGTCCATAGCTTGCCGTATGTCTTATCACAAAAGCTTCAGAATGCTGGCTCTGGCATCGAAGGCTGGGGCATGCTGGCATGAGGAACTTACACTCACTCGTCAAGAAGAAGCATGTCATAGGCATCGAGGATGTCAAGTTCAAGAAGGATCATTTGTGTGGTGCCTGCGAAGCTGGAAAGATGACTAGGGCAAAGCAC
Organism: Triticum dicoccoides; assembly: GCF_002162155.2. Lineage (NCBI taxonomy): Eukaryota > Viridiplantae > Streptophyta > Magnoliopsida > Poales > Poaceae > Triticum > Triticum dicoccoides. The sequence goes on along the minus strand of NC_041389.1, from coordinate 488,718,922 downwards.
CCCTCAAAGACAATCATGACAACATCTCAACCCTTCGAGCTGTTGCACATGGACTTATTTGGACCTACTCACTACTCCACCCTCACAACAACTGCTTGTCTCTATGGCTTCATCATTGTTGATGATTATTCAAGATACACATGGGTTCATATAATTCTCTACAAGACTGAAGTGCAAGATGTCTTCAAACGCTTCGCCAATCGAGCAATGAACAATTACGGTGTAAAGATCAAGCATATCAGAAGTGATAATGGCACTGAATTCAAGAACACCGGACTTGATCTTTATCTGGATACAATGGGGATCACTCATGAGTTCTCTGCTCCTTACACACCTCAGCAAAATGGCATCGTTGAACGCAAGAACAGAACTCTCATTGAGATGGCTCGAAAAATGCTCGATGAATACAAGACACCAAGAAAGTTCTGGCCTGAAGCTATTGATACAGCATGTCACATCATCAATCGTGTCTACATCCATAAGCTTCTGAACAAAACATCCTATGAGCTCCTTACTGGCAAGAAGCCAAATGTCAGTTACTTCAGGGTATTTGGAGCTAGGTGCTGGATCAAGGACCCCCATCACAAGTCAAAATTTGCACCTAAAGCTCACGAAGGCTTCATGCTTGGCTATGGAAAGGACTCACACTCCTACAGAGTCTTCAACCTCTATCTCTACAAAATCGTCGAAACTGTGGATGTGAGATTTGATGAAACCAATGGTTCACAAAGAGAACTCCTGCCAAGTACACTAGATGAAGCTCCTCCAAGCGAATCTATCAAGCTGATGGGAACTGTTGAAATCATGCCTTCTGAAGCACAGCCTGAAAAGGAACTTATTATTTCTGCACCAAATCAACCTCAAGACAATCCTCAGACCAAAGACAATCCTCCCAATGATGACAATGATCAGCAAGAGCAAAGTCTTCGTCCGGTTCATCCTCGTGTTGCAAATGAAGTACAAATTGAGAAGATAATTGACAGCATTAATGCGCCTGGTCCACTTACTCGCTCAAGAGCAACACAGTTAGCAAACTTTTGTGGGCACTTCTCATTTGTGTCAATATCAGAACCCAAGAAAGTTGCTGAAGCTTTTATGGAACCTGAATGGATTCAAGCTATGCAAGAAGAACTTCAACAGTTCAAGCTAAACAATGTTTGGGAACTTGTCAAGCGACCTGACCCTCGCAAGCATAACATTATTGGAACAAAATGGATATATCGAAACAAGCAAGATGAGCATGGTCAAGTCGTCAGAAACAAAGCACGTCTTGTGGCTCAAGGATATACTCAAGTGGAAGGAATTTTCTTCGATGAAACATTTGCTCATGTAGCTAGGCTTGAAGCTATTCGCATACTGCTAGCCTACGCTAATCATCACAACATCTTGCTATATTAAATGGATGTGAAGAGTGCATTTCTCAATGGCAAGATTGAAGAAGAAGTATATGTAGCTCAACCACCTGGCTTTGAAGATCCAAAACATCATGATATGGTGTACAAGCTAAATAAAGCACTGTATGGCCTCAAACAAGCTCCTCGCGCATGGTATGATACGATCAAAGACTTCCTGAAGAGCAAAGGCTTCAAACTAGGATCCCTCGATCCCACACTCTTCACGAAGACATATGATGGTGAACTGTTTGTGTGCCAAATATATGTGGATGACATAATCTTCGGCTGCACCAACCAGAAGTATAGTGATGAGTTTGGGTACATGATGCAAGAGCAATATCAGATGTCCATGATGGGTGAGATGAAGTTCTTCCTTGGTCTTCAAATTCGTCAGCAAAGGAATGGCATCTTCATATCTCAAGAAAAATACCTCAAAGATTGTCTGAAGAAGTTTGGAATGGAAGACTGCAAAGGTTACACGACGCCAATGCCAGCCAAACACCATCTTGGTCCTGACGACAATGGTAAAGAGTTCGATCAAAAGGTATACCGCTCCATGATTGGCTCTTTACTTTATCTATGTCCATCTAGGCCAGATATTATGCTTAGTGTTTGCACGTGTGCTCGATTCCAAGCGGCACCAAAGGAATCGCATCACTAGCTGTGAAGCAAATTCTTCGATATTTGGCTTACACCCCAACACTCGGATTATGGTATCCCAAGGGCTCAAAATTTGATTTGGTTGGATTCTCTGATGCTGATTATGCTAGTGACAAGGTGGATCGCAAGTCTACATCAGGCACATGTCACTTTCTGGGACGATCACTTGTCTGTTGGTCTTCAAAGAAGCAGAACTGTGTATCACTCTCAACTGCTGAATCTGAATACATTCCTGCTGGATCTTGTTGCGCTCAGCTTCTATGGATGAAGCAAACCCTCAAGGACTATGGCATCAATCTGAAACAAGTACCTCTCTTCTGCGACAACGAAAGTGCCATCAAGATAGCCAACAATCCAATTCAGCACTCGAAGACAAAGCACATTGAAATTCGTCATCACTTTCTCAGAGATCATGTCATGAAGAAAGATATCGACATCATTCATGTCAACACTGAAGAGCAACTGGCAGATATCTTCACAAAGCCCTTGGATGAGAAAAGGTTTTGCAAGTTACGGTGTGAGCTAAATATCTTGGAATCCTCTAATGTCCTGTGATCAGGCACACATCCTAACACTTATGCATGTTGATGACTTAGATGTGCAACACACGAAGTACTGTATATCTTCAATCAATGAAGACTTACATTCAGAGTGTGAATACATTAACATGGAATTTGACTTTGGAGCGCCACAATAATTGTGCGTCATGTCTGGGTCTAATACTTCCTATACGGTGGGTAACGCCACCACCAAATTTCTCTGTTTGAAGTGTTTCACTCATGGCGTTATTTTGCAATGACTTCACATTTGGTTTGTCTTCAGTTTCAATTTATCTTCATGATTCTCTGCGCTATGATGATTTGATTGCATATACTCCCTCCGTTCGGAATTACTTGTCGCAGAAATGGATGTATCTAGACGTATTTTAGTTTTAGATATATCCATTTTCATGACAAGTAATTTTGAACGGAGGGAGTATATACTAGTGTTCTGTCCTCTACAGCATTCACTTATAGCTATGTCTTCAAGTTGAATCTTTTGAACTAAGTGAATGTGATCGGACCCTAACCTCTCTATGCTTTCAATCTCAAACTCTATTTGTCCAAATCATATGCATTCTATTGAAACTGTCGAATGTCTTCTCTGCGTCCTAGTCAGCAGAAGGCACAGAGACAAACATTAAGTCTGTTTTAAATAACTCATCTTTATTGTTGAAATCCGGAGAAGTCGGAACAACTATCCGACATGCCTGGCGGGCGTGGGAACATGGGACAACTCTGAGTATGTTGCATGCTTGCCACGTGCCCCTCAGATGTGAACCGCCAGGGGCACCAGCGTAATTGCGCTGTGCCGCACACCTCCTTATAAATACTTGTCCCCTGAGGTAAAGAAATCCTTCTTCCACCTCTCCACCTCGTAAAAACCCTAGCGCCACCGCTAGCTCTCGACGACGCCGGCGATGGAGCGCTTAGCTGCCGCGACTTCTCCGACGTCGTCCTCACACCGGCCGCGGACATCGTCCTCTCCGCTGTCGCCGTAGGTGTCCTCCGTCGCCAAGTTAGGGCACAGTGGACTGAACTGCTCGGTCTTCTATTCATCCCATCTAGCAGTTCTTCGTGCGGTAATTATAACTCTATTTTTACCACCTTTTTTATCTTCAAGATTCATCCTATTTACCGAAAGTGGTTTCTGCCTACACAGTGTTAGATCTATTCTGTCTGCATCTCATACTACCTAGTCTATTCACTTAGATTTCATATCTAGTTTGATTCCTCACTTGTACTTATTCACGGATTCGTACAAACCTGGAACCAACTCACCCCATATAAGTGAATGTCTTCGCATCATGAGGTCAATGTCTTCAAACTGATTTATCTTCAAAATCTTCTGAGAATGCATATGACCTCTTCCCCTTCCCTCGCATCTCTAATGCTGTCACAGGTACATGTCCGTGGGAGAATCCCTTGGTTCTCATAGTCTGCATTCGTTTGCAGAATACTTACAGCATCACATTAACTCTCCCGAAGCCAGTTCCTGTTTGACCAGCAAGCGTAAGTCTCTGAAGCCTTTGAACGTATTGAAGCCATTCAGTTTGAAGTTCATGGCTGCAGAAAAATTAGTAAGGAAGGGTAGCAGACAGCGCCGAGAGGGAACATCCAAAGATCTACCTGATGACCTAGCAGAACTCTACAAGACAGATCCCGAAGAATCATCAGCGCAAGACACGAATCCAATGGATTCGACGCTATTGGGCTGAAGAATGGTTCAAGTACAAGTTCGTGACCAAGGAATATGCAGATAAGAATGCTATCAAGAGTCCTTGGGGCGATATTCGCTATCGAGGCCTTCAACCCAAGAACAGAGCTGAAGCTATTGCACAAGTGAGGGAGTCCTGGACTAGGGGGTGTCCGGACAGCCGGACTATCATCGTCCGCTGGACTCCAAGACTACGAAGATACAAGATTGAAGACTCCGTCCCGTGTCCGGATGGGACTTTCCTTGGCATGGAAGGCAAGCTTGGCGATACGGATATGTAGATCTCCTACCATTGTAACCGACTCTGTGTAACCCTAGCCCTCTCCGGTGTCTATATAAACCGGAGGGCTTTAGTCCCTAGGACACGACAACAACCATTACAACAATCATACCATAGGCTAGCTTTTAGGGTTTAGCCTCCTTGATCTCGTGGTAGATCCACTCTTGTACTACCCATATCATCAATATCAATCAAGCAGGAGTAGGGTTTTACCTCCATCGAGAGGGCCCGAACCTGGGTAAAACATCGTGTCCCTTGTCTCCTATTACCATCCACCTAGACGCACAGTTCGGGACCCCCTACCCGAGATCCGCCGGTTTTGACACCGACATTGGTGCTTTCATTGAGAGTTCCTCTGTGTCGTCACCGATAGGCTTGATGGCTTCTTCAATCAACAACGCCGTCCAGGGTGAGGTTTCCCTCCCCGGACAGATCTTCGTACTCGGCGGCTTTGCACTGCGGGCCAATTCGCTTGGCCATCTGGAGCAGATCGAAAGCTACGCCCCTGGCCGTCAGGTCAGATTTGGAAGCTTAAACTTCACGGCGGATCTCCGCGGAGACTTGATCTTCGATGGATCCGAGCCGCAGCCAAGCGTGCCGCACTGTCACGATAGGAATGATCTAACTCTGCCGCCGGACAGTACCTTGGAGGCCGCACACAAATCCGCTCCGACCCATAGTCCGGAGCCGATTGCGCAGATCGAGGACGGGTGGCTGGACACCGCCTCGGGGGCTGCAACTTCCACGGCGATGGAGCCGAACACTGACCTTGTCCCTTGTAAAGCTCGTGACTCCGAGGTGCCGGACTCCCTGCCGGACTCCGAACCTCCTGCGCCCCCGCCAATCGAATCCGATTGGGCGCCGATCATGGAGTTCACCGCCGCGGACATCTTTCAGCACTCACCCTTTGGCGACATCTTAAAATCGCTAAAGCATCTCTCGCTATCCAGAGAGCCTGGCCGGACTACGGCCAGGATGGTTGGGATGCAGACGACGAAGAAATTCAAAGCCCACCCACCACCCACTTTGTAGCCACTGTCGACGATTTAACCGACATGCTAGACTACGACTACGAGGACATCGGCGGTATGGACGACGATGCCGGAGACGATAAAGAACCAGTGCCTACAGAGCACTGGGAGACCACCCCAACACATGACGTATATATGGTGGATACCCCAAAAGGAAGCGATGACGAGGAACAACGGGGCGCGGCAAAGGATAATCCCGCTGATAAACAACCAAAACGGCGACGCAAGCGCCGCCCTAAGCCCCGCCTCAACAAAAACAGCATTCCTAATGACCCAGCAATAGAGCAAGGCAAACCAGTGGACGACGAACATGCAACCAAGCAACCGTCCGAACAGGACAAATCAGATAATCAATCCATTCCCGGCGAAACCAACAAGCCGGACGACCTCACGCCGGACACACCACCGGAGCATAAGAACCTTCACGAAAGACTCGTCGCCACCGCAAGAAGCTTGAAGAAGGAAAAACAGAAGCTCAAAACAGCGGAAGACATACTCAGAATGAGGTGGAGCAAAGTACTCAAGACCGTAGACAAATATGGCAATGGCCATCAATCAAAGAGCTACCCAAAGCGCAAGCTACTGCCAGAATTTGACGAGGAAGCCACAGAGCCACCACAGTCAAAAATTAAAGAAGCCGCCTGGCCGGATAGACGACCAGATGACAGGCCAAAAGCGACAAGCGGCGCCGCACTCAAGCCGACTCATCACCCTGGGAAAACAGATGGCCCAGCCAGGTCCGTTTACGGGCCAAAAAAGAGGGCCCCAGGAAGCAACACAGCACGCCAAGTGTTCGAAGACAGCGGCACACCCAAATACAGGGGCGCCGCACACCCACTATGTTTCACCAATGAGGTGCTGGATCATGAATTCCCAGCAGGGTTTAAACCCATAAACATAGAGGCTTACGACGGAACAACAGACCCTGGAGTCTGGATAGAGGATTATATACTACACATACACATGGCTAGAGGAGATGATCTCCACGCCATAAAATATCTACCCCTCAAGCTCAAAGGGCCAGCTCGGCATTTGCTCAAAAGCCTCCCAGAAAACACTGTTGGAAGTTGGGAAGAGCTTGAGGACGCGTTTAGAGAAAATTTTCAAGGGACATATGTCCGCCCTCCGGATGCAGACGATCTAAGTCATATAACTCAACAGCTCGGAGAGTCAGCGCGCAAATTCTGGAACAGGTTCCTTACTAAAAAGAACCAAATAGTCGACTGTCCGGGCGCTGAAGCCTTAGCAGCTTTCAAACACAACGTCCGAGATGAATGGCTCGCCAGACACCTCGGCCAAGAGAAGCCGAGGACTATGTCCGTGCTAACAAGCCTCATGACCCGCTTTTGCGCGGGGGAAGACAGCTGGCTAGCAAGATGCAGCACCAGCGACCCAAGTACATCCAAGATCAGAGATGGAAATGCAAAATCACGACGCCGAAAAGATCAGCGCCGGAATAAAGAGAAAAGCCCAAAGAACACGGCGGTCAATGCCGGATTCAAAAGCTCGCGGTCAAACAACAAAACACTGCCTCTTAAGGACAACAGTGATGAGCTATCCAACTTAAACAAAATTTTGGATCGGATATGTCAAATCCACAGTACCTCCGGAAGGCCTGCAAACCACACCCACCGAGATTGTTGGGTTTTTAAGCAGTCCGGCAGACTGAATGCCAAACACAAGGGGCTCGACGCGCCAAGCGAGGACGATGACGAACCCCACCAGCAGAGCACCGGAAAACAAAAGACTTTCCCACAAGAAGTCAAAACAGTAAACTCACTCCATGTGATATTACGGAAAAACAATGCGACACCCGCTAAAATAAGTGCCGCACGGTACACCCCAGCAGAACCTCGAAGTTGGATGTCAAAACCAATCACGTTCGACCACCTGGATTATTCCAGAAGCATTCGAAACGCAGGATGGACTGCTCTGATATTGGATCCCATAATTGACGGACTACAATTTACACAAGTCCTGATGGACGGCGGCAGCGATTTAAACCTGCTATATCCGAACACAATCCGCAGATTGGGGATAGACCTTACTAAAATTCGACATAGCCGCACTTCCTTTAAAGGAGTGACGCCAGGCCCTTACGCCAAGTGCACAGGCTCCTTATTACTAGAAGTTGTGTTCGGGTCACTGGACAACTTCCGACGCGAAAGGCTAATCTTCCATGTCACCCCATTCAAAAGTAGCTATCAAGCACTATTGGGACGCGAAGCTTTTGTCTGCTTTAACGCCATACCACATTACGTGTCGCTTACACTTAAAATGCCCGGTCCACGTGGCATCATTTCATTAAGAGGGTCATTCAAAGACCCCGGACACGGCTAGACGAGTCCGGCATAAATAAGCTAGGGGCTCCCTAGCCGCACACCCTTTCACAAGGGGTTGCGCGTATAAGCAATAATGAGCTAATATAGACTCCGCTTTATTCATTTATTAATACTTTTCATGCACTTTTTCGCACGATTTCCTTTCAAACTAAGTTCCTCTCTTTTTACAGATGAACAACGTGCACACCCGTCCAGGATAACGGCACAACGGAGACACAGGCGCAGACGTGCAGTAGGGACCCGTTGCAAGGATTCTTTTCAGATTAAGACCCTGCGTAAACCTTTTTTACTGTCTCTTGTTGCTATAATCCCCTGGTTTCTCATTATAACCAGAGTGGAGACTGACGTTTTGGCATCGGCTGCGTCAGAGGACCTCGCCCGTACCTGGACACTAGGGGCTTAGGGCATTGTTCTGCCCATTATTATAAAGACCGAACACCTTAGGGAGTGTTCGGCGTCTCGATTTAGGCATTATATGCATCAGCTCTGAATCATGTCTTTGGTCAAATGTTGGGTTTGCCCGGCTCCTGTGTTTTGCTGCCTTACGTTCCGTATCATCGGCTAACACGGCACCAGGAGAACTACTGCGATTGTGCCCCAGTTCGGCTGGGCGAGCACCTCAGTAGAAAAAGCCGAAAACTGACTGTCATGATACAGCGAGAGACTGGTCAACCACTCGATCGACCACCAGAATGTTTAGAATTCCTCCGCTTTGACGAAGGACCGTTTCCCGGTCAGGCACACACGCGCCCCGAATTCGGAGAGCGCGGTGCCCCCAGGGGCTATATCGTAGTCCCACCCTCAAACTCAAATGGCTAAGTGAAAGTGATAAAGCATTATAGTCCGGTTGCCTCGTTTGCTACGCTACCACCTCCTTAAACAGGACCGAGACGTCGGATTAAGTGTGAAAATGCGCTATTTTTGCGAACACCCCCGCACCTTGTGCGTGGGGGCTGAAGCCGACGACTGCCATCTTTCAGGTTATACATACGTATACATAAACGGCCGCACAGGAGATATTTCAATACTTGAACGCACAAGTATAAAAAGCGCCTATATCATAAACATTGTTTTACAAAATAAAACGTTCATTTGAACGTGACATTTTTCGAGCACTGGGACTCTATTATACGAGCACCACGCAGAACTTCCCCAAAATAGTGCTCGGCGGGTAACTGGTTCTCATCCGAACCCTAGGTCACAACAGCGGCGGCATCCATCTCTGTCCAATGTGTCTTCACACGGGCAAGTGCCATCCGTGCACCCTCTATGCAGGCTGACCGCTTCATCGCCTTGATATGCGGCACTGCCCCAAGAAATTGCTGCAACAAGCCAAAATAGCTCTTCGGCTTGGGCCTATCCGGCCAGACATGAGTCATGATATCCGTCATGGCAAGCCCGGACAACCTATTCAGCTCAGCCCATTCGGCCAACCGATCGGTCAGCGGAAGTGAACGATCCGGACTATGGAATTGAGACCAAAACAGCTCTTCCGTCTTGTGATCCTTCTGGCTCCGGAAGTGCACAACGGCATCCGCCGCACTTGCCGCTAAGTCCATATAAGGATCCTCCGGACCCCACAACTGGCCAAGTTGAGCATACTTAGGATCCGTAAACCTTCGGCGCAGCAGAAAGGGCTTGCCAGCCACAATGTCTCCGGCTTGGCGCAGCTCCTCCTTTATAGCCCGCATTGCAGATCGGGCGTCCTTGGCTTCGGCGGTGGCCTTCCCCAGGTCTTCTCGCTTCGATAGGCGCTCTTTTTCAAGAGCCTCAGTGCGGTCGGTAGCATCTTTCAACTTCATGGCCATTTCGGCCATCTCTTCCCTGCTTCGGCAGTGTGCATCCCTTTTGGTTTCTAACTCCTCGGGCGCCCTCAAGGCCGCCGCATTACTCCTTCTGGCCTGCTCCTTGGCTTGAGCAAGTTCGGCCCGAAGGCTCTCCGCAGTAGCAGCACCATCTGCGTCAAGCACAAATATTATAAGATATGGGCTTCGGCTCCCTTACTAGGTGACTACGGAAAAAAAATTACCTTGCGATTCGTCAAGTCGCCTGTTGATTAGCGCGATGTCCGCATCCGCAACGTCGAGTTGCCGCTTTAGTTCGGCAACTCCATCAGTCCGGCTGGCCCCCGGACGATCCGCCACCTGCATAGGAATGGCGAAGATTGAAACCTGCGATTTTGATCCTCGGCACGCTGTCGCTTTCGACAACCTACCGAGTCTCAGGGGCTACTATCTATACAGGGCGCACTTCCATGTGCAAAACTGTCAAAAGGTGTGTCATTTTTACGTACCTCAAACCCCGCCAACAAACTCCTAACGGCATTATGCAATCCGCTTTCGGCGGATGAAATCCTTCCAATCACCATATTCATCAATGCATGGTGATCTTCTGAGATGGACGCCCTCTCAAGCAGATCCTTCAGCTCTCCCGGCCGAACACTAGTCGGCGTCAAACTCTTCGGCTCTGCCGGGCTCGGGGATACCCTCCGTGATGACACTTCAGGCTCGTCCGCCCTATCCGACGGCGCAGCAGACGGAGGCGTCTCGCTCTCCATCCTCTCCGGACAAAGGTCCCCCGAAGACGAGCTCATCTGAGAAGGTCGGAGATCCGAACTACAAGGTAAAAACTTCGGTTATCCTCAGAAGCACAAATAGGGATGTATCTTATCACCGAACTCCCTTCTTTCTACTTACGGCTCGCTGGAGGGCTAATTCTTTAGGGGAGACTGTGCGGCCGGGACCTCCCCGGACGCAGGACCCTCTGGTGAAGACTTCTTCCCCCGCTTAGGGGCTTTGGCCTCCGGATCTTCAGAGGCGGTCCTCTTCTCCCCCTGGAAGGAGGGATTCTCGATCCCCCTTCTTCGAAAGCCTCCTTGGGTGAGGCGGTAGCTCCCCTATTTTCCCCTTCGCCTTCTTCTGAAGGCGCAACCTCCAACATCCTGACCAGCAGGGGATCCGACACGGTCTCTGGGAGGGGGGGCGGACACCGTATCAGCTTTGCTTGCGGTATCCACTCCTGTTAAGGGGCAACGGGTTAAAAGGCGAATCATAGAAAGACAAACAGACGGTATGTCCGGACTCGGAGCTACTTACTCGTGTATCCGGGCGATTGCAGCTTAGGCCGGCATCCTCGGTCAATTCCGGGCACGCCACTCATGGTCCGAAGAATAATTTGTACATCTCCACGGGTGTCATACCCATCAAGTGTTGAAGAATCCGTGGTCCCTCCGGATTAAACTCCCACAGCCGGAGAGGGCGGCGTTTGCAGGGCAGGAGACGCCTAATCAACATGACTTGCATTACCACAACCAGATCGATCTCCCTCGCTTGGAGGTCTCGAATCCGTCCCTGCAGTAGGGGTACGTCCTTTGACGGCCCCCAATTGAGCCCTTGGTTGACCCACGACATCAACCGTCGTGGAGGTCCCGAGCGGAACAAGGGCGGCGGCTTCTGCCTGCTGCCCTTCGGAGCGGTGATATAGAACCACTCCCGCTGCCACAAGCCGAGCTCCTCTTGGAAGGAGCCCTCAGGCCACGGGGCATCGGCCCTCTTGCTTACGGCCGCCCCGCCGCACTCTGCTTGACGCCCCCCAATCATCTTCGGCTCCACATTGAAGGTCTTCAGCCACAGGCCGAAGTGGGGGGTGATGCGGAGAAAGGCTTCGCAGACGACAATAAATGCGGAAATATGGAGGATGGACTCCGGAGCCAAGTCGTGGAATTCCAACCCATAGTAGAACATGAGCCCTCTCACGAAAGGATCCGTCGGGAAGCCTAAACCCCGACGGAGGTGGGATACAAAGACGACATACTCGCCGGGCTCGGGGGTGGGGATGGCCTGCCCTTCGGCGGGCAACCTGTGCGAAATCTCGTAGGACAGGTACTTGGCTTCCCGCAGCTTTAGCACGTCTTCCCCGTAACGGAGGAGGGCATCCACGGGCCCTGAAAGCCGGGACCGGACATTGTTGAAAGTCCGAAGCGCTCGAATCTAGGGCTCTAGGTGTTGGAACTTGGAGCAAGGAGAGGATTCGATGGAAGATTGAAGAAAAGAAACGAGCCTTGGTCCTATTATAAAGAGGGAGAATACCAAGAGCCGTCTCCATGACCGTTCGGGACTCGCCTTCGATAGAGGAGGCGTGGCGACGGGCGCGGTTGGGTTACCCACGTCCGTATTGATGAGAATCCCAGAATAAGGGGAACACGATCTCTGCTTCGACAAGACGTGCCAAGGAAACCGCTTCGCTAAACCCGCTGAGGTGGTATAATAAAAAACGATTCAAGTAAAGGCTTGGTAGTGGCGTGATGTCATGCCACGAAATACATCAGCAGATTGAACTTGTGTACATATTATTCTCTCTACGGTGGAATGTGGAATTTATTTTGCAGAGCCGGACACTATCCTGGTGTTCACAATCCTCTCTGGATTATTCGAAGGAGGAACCCGCCTTGCAATGCCGAACATTATGCGCGCCGGACTCATCATCATTGAAGCCAGGTTCAGGGGCTACTGAGGGAGTCCTGGACTAGGGGGTGTCCGGACAGCCGGACTATCATCGCCCGTCGGACTCCAAGACTACGAAGATACAAGATTGAAGACTCCGTCCCGTGTCCGGATGGGACTTTCCTTCGCGTGGAATGCAAGCTTGGCGATACGGATATGTAGATCTCCTACCATTGTAACCGACTCTGTGTAACCCTAGCCCTCTCCGGTGTCTATATAAACCGGAGGGCTTTAGTCCGTAGGACACGACAACAACCATTACAACAATCATACCATAGGCTAGCTTTTAGGGTTTAGCCTCCTTGATCTCGTGGTAGATCCACTCTTGTACTACCCATATCATCAATATCAATCAAGCAGGAGTAGGGTTTTACCTCCATTGAGAGGGCCCGAACCTGGGTAAAAACATCGTGTCCCTTGTCTCCTGTTACCATCCGCCTAGACGCACAGTTCGGGACCCCCTACCCGAGATCCGCCGGTTTTGACACCGACAACAAGGTTTCTATCCTTGTATGGTCCGTGGACCTCAGCCTGAGAACGCCGATCCCTCATCATTACTCTGGTGTCATGATGATACTCTCTTCAAGCGCAACTTTCAGCACGCCAAGGCTTTGGCCAAGGAAAACAAGAAGTCATTGGGATTAGACTTCAACCCTGGTCCCTCTGCTCCCCGTGCCGACGGCTCACGTGATGCAGAACCTAATGTCATCGGCCCCTTCTCCAACTTCGATGGCCTCATCACCTACATCTTGGTCCAAGGTGCCAGGGTAGATCATTCTGATAATGATACTGACACTGATGAAGCCCCAGCTGCTCCTCCAAAGCCGCAGAAGCAAAAGAAGCCAAAGGCTTCTAGATCAGCACCTCTAAAAGCTTCACGTGCGAAGCCACTGGCCACTGCACCTCCTGAAGACAGTGTGCAGTCTGAAGATCAATCACGTATCTCCAAGAGGACGGAGAAGCAAAAGCAAATTGCCAGGCATACTGATCAAACCTTGACTCCTGCTACCATTTTGCGTGAAGAACCCATTGATCTGTCCAGCAATGAAGATCTTGCAGATGATGCCCTTGAGCAACTGATCAAAAGCAAGGAAGAAGCAGAGATCTTCAACAACTTGCCTCTCTTTGATGTGGCAATCATCCATAACTTCATTGATGAGTGGTTTGACACACCAAATCTCAGCTTTGAAGATCTGCAGCTTCCCATTGGCCTCAGCGTCTCTTTCAATGGCGCCATTGCTTCTGAGCTAGCTCTCGCTCAGCGCATCGTTGAGCTGAAGAAGAAAATTGATTATGAGAAGGCTCAGTTCAAGAAGCATGTGGCGAAGCTCAGTGTGCAAGATGTCAGAAACTTCAAGGTCATGCTGCATTAGCTTAAAGAAGCTTTTCTCAAGAAGCGCCAAGAAGCTCAGGGCTCTCGCGAGTGCATGAAGAGTTTGGCTGACAAATGCGTGCTTGCATACAATGGGGCTGAGAAGCGCAAGTCTCTTGGTCGTCCTGGCATTGACCCCAGGATGGCTGCAAAGAAGAAGAAGCTCTCTACTGCCCAGCCTACACCTTCAAGTCAAGAAGCCCCTCGCATTGTCTTCCCAAGTAGCATGACTGGTTCGAAGCCAAAGGTCCTTTCAACCGCTTCAGAACAGAAGAAGACGAGGGCTGCCGAGGCTGAAGCCAGAAAGAGGAAGAATTATGAAGCCTCTGATGCCGCTCCCTCCAAGAAGAAGCCCTTGGTTGTTGAACCCATCTCAGTGGTTCGCCCAGCGTCTGAACATCAAGAACGACGAATGATAGTTCATGAGCCTGCTACCACAGAGGCCCATGAAGCTGAAGACATTCCAGCAGCTGAACCCACCGCTGCTGAAGACATTGGTCAAGATGACAATGTTGAAGATGATGAAGTTCTTCCTCAAATCGAACACAACGTGGTATCATCGCCTGTTCTCACGAACAGCGAACTCATCAGCATTGGTCGTCCTCTAACGCCAACTGCTCAGGATGCATCGTGGGCTGATCACCCACAGCAACAAGACTCCCCAAGTACTCCCCAAAAACAACAACAACAAGTTACACCACCCATGCAAGTAGAAGAAGAAGACTTTGAGGCCCAGCCAACTCCATCTCCAAAGGCGTCGCCAGCATTTCGCAGGCTTCACAAAGGACAAAGGCCTCAAGTCCCTCGCGCGAGCGTTCCAGAAGGAGAAGTGCATCACCAACCTGTTGCATGTCAAGTGTTTCCTGAAGCCACTCCAACTGTGAATGTATCCATGTCTGAAGCCCAAGCTGCTGAAGACAATCCGGCTGCATCAGCCGATGAAAGACAAGAAGACGTACGTGTCTCTACTCCCCCAGTTATTGAAGAAGTTGTTCCTGATGTGAATGCACCAGTGCCCGACCGTCCAGCTCATCAAGTGGAGGTTGAAAATCCTGAAGCTGCCACTACCAACGCAAGTGAAGCCAATGACATAGTCATGGCTGAAGCTAATGTGGAGCCTGCACCAACCAGTGTGCCTGAAGCTAATGAGGCAACTACTCCCGAAGCACCTGTTGTGCAGCCTGAAGCCTCAGCTGTTGCCACTGCTCCTGTTCCGCCACCAAGGCCCCATACAATTAAGCAAGCATACAATCATGGTCAAGCTAACCACTATCCGATGGCCCATTCTGGTACCTCCGCCTACTGCCTCTGGACCTCAATTTGATTATCATGTTAAGCATAGGCCTCAGGTCCAGAAACCAAAGCCAAGACTGCCAAGGTTCCCAGGTACTGAAACTCCTCAGGGTCCTTCAATGCTAATGGCTTCAAAAGCCACAATACCTTCTTTGACAGCGCCAAGAACCCCTACTCAAAGCCAAGGATATCATCTGACCGGTTCTAGAGTTATCAGCAGCGGAGCTATTACTCCTGCGTTCTGTATGATCAAGGGCGCATTTTCCCTCATATGCGCCTCGACACTGAAGCCATTGCTGGACTGCCGTGCTTAGAAGAAGCACTTGACTGTTTTCATGATGACGGTCTGCTCAGCTTTGTGACAAACAAAGAACACTGGAATGAAGAACTTTTGCTTCAATTCTATGCTACCCTCCACATTCGCGGCTACAATAGAGACATCAAGACATGGGTTCTCGAGTGGATGACTGGAAATGTTCATCATGAAGCCAAAGCTCTTGACATCATTGAGCTTACTGGCCTACCCACTCCCGGAGAGCTCTATGAACCTGACTGTCAACTACATCGCAATGCACTGGAGAGCATCTTCCATAAGCCTGAACCCAATATGAGCCAGATGTTGAGCATGATGAAGCCTTTGCCATCTGACGCTGAATATCCAACGGAGTTCCTTGTTGATGACCTTGAGTACCTGCCTCGCACCATATATCATATCATCAGGTGAACTCTATGGCCTATCAAAGGACATTCATCAGCTGCAAAGCTTGAAGGAGCCATGAAGATATTGGTCTTCTACATCCTCAATGGCATCAGCTTCAATTCCCAAGAATTCTTCATCAGGCAACTTGCTGCGTTTGGATCTGACCTTTTTGGTCTGAAGTTCTATGCTCCATGGGTCATGCGCCTCATCAAGCAACACTCATCTATCAACTATCAGCCCTCTGCTCACAATCATCTGATCTTTTTGACAGAGGTTGATATGTCAGTTGAAGCCATATACTCTGACCCTACCAAGAAGCCTCTTTGTCTTCAGAATGTCGAGCACCAAAGCTTCACTCAACCCATCGAAGGCGTCCAAGCAGCAACACGCATCTATCCAATGGCTGGAAATACTCGTCTGCCTCATCGGGCGCAAACTGAAGCCACTGAAAGCACCATTGCCCAAAGGCCTAAGAAGCGCTCTTGTGTTCTCAATGACCGAGAACTTCTTGTGGCACTTCATCAGAAACAAGATAAGCATCACTATTGGCTCAAGAGACAGATGCAAAGCCTCTTGGTGGATGTAAATCGCATTCGAAACCTTGCCACCAAGAATGCATTTGTTGCTCACGAGACTTGTCGGCGATCATGGAAGAGTTTGACGCTGCTTAGTGCTGAAGCAAATCTTCAAGACGATGGCTTCGCTGAAAGATTCCAATTTGACTCCACTCCTTCACGGATTGTTGTCCTACGTCGAACTCCATCCCTTGAAGACTCTGACTATTCTTCCTCCGCGGCAACTGTGAATGCCAGAGTGATCGATGATGAAGATGATGCTACTTCACCGCCTCCCACTTCTGCACGCATCGACACTGCACCAAGTATGTCTGCACCGCCAACCAACAACGACAACCCTGCTGCTTCACCTACTCATGAGGACGAGTAGATGCTCTATGTCTTCAAACCTTTTTGGTCATTACTGACAAAAGGGGGAGAAGCGTATGAGTTGATAGTCTTCAAGCGGGTTCATATGGGCGGTTGCATTATATTTTGCCTCGTGCTTACAACTCTTGCTTTTGAAACATTTGGTTCTTTGAGTTGTAACACCTAAACTCGATGGTCGTCTGCTACTTATTTGCTTTACTGTGATGCGATGATAAATTCCGCATGTGCGATGATAACTTCCGCACTTAGATCATTCTGCAGATGTCCATTTTTCATTATGCATGTCATTCTACTTGCTATATCATTTCATGCATGATGAATTATCTTCATAAGTTGAAGAGGATGTCCACAAGTACAACCTGCCATGTGCATTTGCATTCCAAAAGCAAATTACTTATATGCACATCTTCAGGGGGATCCCTTGCTACTTATGAAGACAATACCCTATCCTTTACAATTTCACATACTTTATCCCCGTTGAAAACTTCAACCAGTTTGTCATCAATCACCAAAAAGGGGGAGATTGTAAGTGCATCTAGTGCCACCCCTAGTTGGTTTTGGAGTATTGACGACAAAGTTGGTTGAGGGACTAATGCGTTTGTGAGAATTGCAGGATAATGCAGGTAGTGTCCCTCATTGATTCGGTTTACCTACCGGAGATGACCCCTAAAAATGTATGAAGACATTGAAGACAATGGTGGTATGAGAAGATATTCATATTGAAGACTATGACATGAGAAGACATTACGTGAAGACTATGGAGCGCGAAGACTATGTGGTTTCGTTGTTTCCTTTTCTTCTTTGTTGAGTCATAGGAACCACCGTACTGTTAAGTGGGGTCCAAGTGAACTAAGTCAGAATGACTGAAGTGATGCTCAACCCAAATCCTATGTCTTCGAGCGAAGACAATGAGAGCAAATCTTATCCAGAGCTGGATGAGTCAGCTTTGCTTGTAGCCCAAGTAAAGGTGCCGTGTGTGTTTGAAATCTGACCGTTGGAACACGTGTCAGTTCCTTAGTGACCCAGGGTCATTTTGGACATATCAGGTCGGGTTGCCTAGTGTCTATAAATAGCCCACCCCTACACCATAAATTGGTGGCTGCTCAGAGTTAGTGCACGGCTTTTGTCGTTTGAGAGCAACCCACCTCGAAGCCTTTGAGAGAGAGAAATCCTTGCGAGGACAAAGCCCAAACACCCAGAGGCAAAGAGTGTTAGGCATCACTGAAGTCTTTCTGTCTGTGTGACCTGAAGACTTATTACACTTGAGGACTGTGAATCCTCCAGCCGGTTAGGCGTCGCTTTCTGAGCATCCAAGAGTCATTGTGGATTGCCGGTGAACGAAGTCTGTGAAGGTTTGGAAGTCTACCTTGAAGACTTACCAGAGTGATTGGGCGAGGACTGTGTGTCCTTAGCTCAAGGGGAATAAGGTGAAGACACGGTCTTCTGAGTTGAATCTCAGCCTCCCTAACCAGACGTACAGTTGTCATAGCAACTGGATCTGGTCCAACAAATCATGTGTCTTCAACAAGTGACTGGTTCTATCCTCTCCCTTCCTTTACTTAAGTTTGTCTTCGTGAAGTCATTGTCTATCTGTCGTACCTGTTTGACTTCATTGCCTGACTACTACTGTTGATTGGCTTCATACTATCTTCCATCCTAATCCTTACTACTCAGCTGCTACTAGTCCTGTACTTTCACCTCATTGCATACTTGACTATGGTTTGCTTATTGTAGTTTATCTTCCACTACATATCAATTAGGTCATTTCTACTGTTTGTCTTCGAAACTATCATGTTTTGAAGACTTTCATAAAAATCGCCTGTTCACCCCCCATCTAGTCGATACTAGCACTTTCAGGAAGGAAATGACTAAAGCAAAAGGCATGGGTGGCTTGGGTTTCAAAGATTTTGAACTGTTCAATTTGGCCATGTTAGCGAGGCAAGCATGACGTATGTTGCAAGATCCGGAGTCACTGAGTGCCCGTGTGGTAAGGAGTATTTATTATCCAAACTCATCAATTTTGCAGGCTACCCTCGGCAACCACCCTAGCCAAATTTGGAGGAGAAAATTCCTTATTTGACACTATCTTAAAATCTGGTTCCTTATTTGACAATGGAAAAAAAATTCTTCCCTATTTGGCACTACTCCTAAATTTTATTCCCTATACGACACTTCCATCCATTTTGAGCCTAAATGACACCTAAAAAGACGATTTTGCCCCTCATACGGTATGTGTGTGTGCACGTGTGTGTGTTGTTGCGTGTGTGGGTGCACGCGCACATGTGTGTGCTGCTGCTGCATGTGTGTGTGCATGTGTGCTGCTGCATGTGTACGTGCGCACGCGCGCGTGTGTGTGTGTGTGCTATTGCGTGCCTATGTGCTACATGCGTGTGTGCTGTCGTGTGTGTGTGTGTGTATGTGATGCGTGCGTGTGTGTTGCTGCGTGTGTGTGCGCGTGCATGTGTGTTGCTGTGTGTGTGTGTGTGTGTGCACGCGCGTG
>NC_041389.1:488649383-488699231 GCF_002162155.2 Triticum dicoccoides | reverse complement strand
ATGAGGGGCAAAAGAGTCTTTTCAGGTGTCAATAAGGCTCGAAATGGACGGAAGTGTCATATAGGGAATAAAATTTAGAACTTGTGTCAAATAGGGAAGAAAAACTTTTCCAGTGTCAAATAAGGAAGAAGATTTTAAGATAGTGTCAAATAAGGAATTTTCTCAATTTGGAGAGCCATCATTGAAGGAAGAGACGTTTTGAAACAGGGTTTGATCAGGCGAATTGGCAATGGAACAACTACTAATATATGGGACAATAACTGGATACCTCGGGATGAGATGCTGAGATCTTATGGGAGTAGGGTTCCAAACCACCCGGTGCTGGTGTCTGAATTAATAGATGCTACCTCGATCACGTGGAATTTTCAGAGGTTGCACGAGGTGTTTATGCCGATGGATATTCCAGCCATCATGAGCATCCCCTTGTGCACAAGGAACTTGGAAGACTATTGGGGTTGGTATTTTGAGAGGAGCGGAGTCTTCATAGTGAAATCAACGTATAGAATGCTTGTGGCGACCAAATTGAGAAGGGAGGCGTGGCTGGAGGGATCGGCCTGATCCTCAAGTACAAACACTTAAGAGAAACCTTGGAAGATGCTATGGAAAACACAAGTACCAGGCAAGATTCGAATGTTTTTGTGGAGGTTGTCCAAGCACTCAGTTCTAACAGAAGATGTTAGAGCTCACCGCCATATGACGAATTCTGATGCATGCGGATTATGTGGAGGACCAGATTCTTGGAGGCATCCTTTGCTGGAGTGTACTGTTGCTCGGTGTACGTGGGCGCTGGTGGATGATGACATCGCTCAGCACCTTATTGCAACGACGGAACCACATGCCCGTCACTGGCTCTTTGCACTGATGGAAGCATTACCTCACATGCAATTCATCAAGGTTGTTGTTACACTCTTGATTATTTGGTCCTCTAGGAGGAAAGCTATTCATAAAGGAATTTTTCAAAGCCCTCAAGCAACACATATGTTCATTGACAGATATATTAGAGATCTAGAGATTCTAAAGGAACCGAGGTCGTCGCCGAGTATAAGCGCTGCAGCGGTGCCCAGGGGCAACAGACGACAGAAGGTGCCACCGGCAGGATACGCAAAAATCCATGTTGACGCCGGGCTATCAGCAAGGGGAGGCGTCGCAGCTGCAGTTTGTCGAGATGACCATGGAAACTATATGGGTAGCACGGCACTAGTCGTACGGGGACTCCAAGACCCGACGACTTTGGAAGCTATTGCATGTAGGGAGGGAATAGCGTTGGCTGAAGACCTGCTTGTTCAAAATTTTATCTTGGCATCTGATGCTAAGCAGGTGGTGATGGATATCCACAATTCTAATCGTGGGTGATATGGCACTATTGTTTCAGAGATACTTCATAGAGCTACCATGTTTACTTGTAATTTTGTTTTTGAAAGTCGAGACTCGAATAGCGAAGCTCATAGTATAGCCAAGTTTGCTCGTTTCATTAGGTCAGTGGCGCCACTTGTGGCTTGGCCAACCCCATGATCCGAGATGTATTCCAGTTTCTATGGCTTATGAATGAATAAACTTGGTTTCCCCTCAAAAAAACATTTCTCATCACAAGTTGCTCAAAAAGAATTGTCTCATCAAAAATTTCTCAAAAAACAAAAAAAAACGTGTCTCATCAAAATTGTTTTAATAGAAAAAAAAGTGTCTCATCAAAAAGGAAAAGAAAACACTGACACACTACACTACAAGAGAGTGAAATTTTTACCGTGCACGGGACCTCCCGTGCATGCATGCATGCATATTTTTTTATTTTTTTTCTATAGGCCCACTGATATCATTTATAATGTTCTCTCTATTCTCGAACATGTGTTATTCTCTAGTCATTAAGTTTCATTCAAACAAATAGATGCCTAATATATTTTGAAATATATTTTTTTACTTTCAGTTTACACAAATGAATTTTTTCCCTGCAAGATCTTCAAAACAAGACCAAGATTTAATATGTTTTTTGAAATTAAATTTTGACAACTAAATCACTAGGCTTCAAATTTGTCTCGCTCTCGCAAAAAAAATGTCTCATCGAAATTTGTTAATTACATGGGGAAAGTCCAGTAATGCTCCTGGTGACGTGGCCTTCTTGAATATATTTTGACAAGATAGAGAGTGTAATTTCACCACGCACGGACCTCCCGTGCATGCATGCACATTTTTTATTTTTTATTCTGTGGGCCCACTAATATTATTTATAGTGTTCTCTCTATCCCCTAACATGTGTTATTGTCTAGTCATTAAGTTTCATTCAAACAAATAGATGCCTAATATATTTTGAAATAAAAATTTGTTTTACTTTCTGTTTACACAATGTGATTTTTCCGGCAAAACCTTTAGAACAAGACCAACATTGAATATGTTTTTTGAAATTAATTTTTTTGGCAACTAAATCACCAGGCTTCAAACTTGTTGCATCGAAATTTGTTAATTCCATAAGAAAAGTTCAATATGTTCCTCATGACGTGACCTTCGAAACAAAAACATTCTTGAATATATTTTGACAAGGTTTGAAATTTGAGTCTTCAAAAATGATATACATTATGAAACTACAACCTCAAAAAAGATTATGAAACATAATGGAACATTATGCAGCCATCAACGACTTGTTTTATTGTGAGTAACTGGTTGGTATGACCACATTGATGGGATACGACAGATGGATAGAGCAATAATAATTCCATAGGACGCGGATTTGGTGAACAAGGGTGCGCGCGCACCCTTTATGAATAGTAAATTCAAAAAAATGCTAGAAAAAAATAAAAAAATCTGAATTTATATTTGTAATATACATAGTCAACCGGTATGCTCGCATATGAAGTTTCACGAAGAAATCATATCCGTGGTAATCTGGGCAAAAGTAACAAAATTGAAGCTAACTGAAACTATATTGAAAGCACTGTTTAATGAATAGTAGGTCGCATTTGTATTTTCTTCACTAAGAATACCATGGATGTCAATACATCATGAAACTTCACACGTGAGTAGAATAATCGACTAAGTTTCATACCGCGAAATTTCAGAAATTTTTAAATTTTTCTAGTATTTTTCATGAATTTACTATTCATAGGGGTGTGTGCGCACCCATTTTCACCTTTGTATTTTTGGATTTTCTACCATGCACGGGGTGCATGCATCCACCGCTTTTTTTTCTGTGTGGGACCACCTACATACATCTACATGGTATTCTCTACTCACTAAGTTACATTTAAATGAATTGTTCTAATGTATATAATGACATAAAAGTTTGATTTACATTCTGTTTGCACAATTGTGTTTTTACTGCCGAGATCTTTAAAACAAGACTAATATTGAATATATTCTTAGAAATTAAATTTTTAGACAATTAAATCACCATGCGTCAACTTGTTCCATACAAATTTATTAATTCCATGTGAAATATTCAATGATGTTTATTCTATTTCGCAAAAATACATTATTGTTTTATTATGGCTCACTTTGTTCCGCTGGAATCACAATTTTAAACTTATTGAAGTACATTCAAAAGTGGTCTCGTTTTGAAGTTCTCATCATCATAAACACAAAAATGCAAACAGGTCATAAGTTATATTTTTGGTTTAAAAAAAATAGATTTAACCTTGAAAATAAAATGAAGTATGGGACGGTGAAACATAGCTGGTACAATCTGCTTGCATGTGGTCAAAAAAATATCTAAGAAAGTATAAGCTCAATCAATGCGCATCTACCCCCTCCGTTCCTAAATATTTTCTTTCTAGAGATTTTAACAAGTGACTATATACGTAGCAAAATGAGTTAATCTACACTCTAAAATATGTCTATATACATCCGTATATGGAAGTCCATTTGAAATCTTTAAAAAAACCGAATATTTAGGAATGGATGGAGTATTTGTCTTTCTAGGGATCTCGACAACAAATGACTATATACGAAGCAAAATAAATGAATCTACACTCTGAAGTGTGTCTATATATATCCGTATGTGATAGTCCATTTGAAATCTCTACGAAGACAAATATTTATAAACGGAGAGAGTAATCTCTAAGCAAAATCGAGGGCTCTCCCGTGCACGGGAGAATTGCTTTTCTCCACTACACCGCGCCGTTCAACTGTCTCCACTGGCCAAGCCCAAGGCGACGTGACGGTGGCGACAGCGAGCCGGCGAGCACCCCTTCCCGGTCTCCCCGCCGGACTGGGATCAGGTGACATGCGCTTCGGTGACATGCACGGTGACATGCGGCTCAAATTTAAATTTAAACATTGCGAAAAAATCTGAAAAAAATCATGCATGTTCACAGCACATATTAAGATAACCCCTAAAAATTTCAGATCAAAATTCAAAATATACATCGAAAAACAAAAAAGAGAAATCTGTAATGAATAGTTCCTGAATGGTTCTCTGTAGACTATTCACATCTGAGTTTCTCTTTTTTATTTCTCGATGTATGTTTCGAATTTTGATCTGAAATTTTTAGGGGTTATCTTAGTATGTGCTGTGAATATGCATGATTTTTTTCAGATTTTTTCGCAATGTTTAAATTTAAATTTGGGCCGCATGTCACTGTGCATGTCACCGTAGCGCATGTCACCTGATCACAGTCCCTCCCCGCCACCTCCCACGCGGGGCAGGGCTGAATTGGACAGGGTGGAGGGCCGCTCGATTTTTTTCTCCGTTTTGAGTTCCGAACTTCGGAGTTCGAACCACCGGATTCGTGTCGGAGTCGGAGACGGATGACATCTCGGATCGGTGCCTAGTAGCGGCTCTATATATTTCCAGGGCGGCATGGGGGCAGTACCCGTGCCCAGGGCGAGGTAATCCATTAGCTGTCGCGAGATCTAGGTCCCTCTCTGTCTCTTTTCTCCGGCCGCCGGCGGAGTGTGGACTGAGGGGCGGCGCACAGGCGGAAGAGGGTATGGGGCCGCCGTTATCGGGAGGCAAGCGCAGGGCCTACGGAGATGCCGACGCGTTCCCTCGCAAGCGCCGGGCGACGGCGGAGGCGGAGGCGCCGGACTGGACGTCGCTCCACCCCGACATCACCAGCCTCATCGCCGAGCGGCTGCTGGCTGAGGACATGACGGAGTACATGCGGTTCCGCCTCGTGTGCTCGCACTGGCGCTCGTCGACGGCCAGCCCGCGGGACGCCACGCTGGCCGACCGCCGCTTCCACCCGCGCGGCTGGGTCGCGCTCTGCGACGGGAACGGCGTCCGCTCGGTCGAGGACGCCGCGATCACCTTCTTCCACACTGCCACCAGCAGGGTCCGCAGGCTCCCCCTGCCGGGGCTCCGGCGGCACCGGATCGTGGGCTTCACTGACGGCCTCCTAATCGTGCTCGACACCCGCGCCGCCGTCATCCGCGTTGTGCACCCCTTCACCCACGTCGTCGTCGAGCTGCCCCACCTCGCCACCTTCTTCCACTGCGTGCTCAGGAAGCAGGAGTCGTTCACCATGGCCATGGACTCGTTCGTCTGGATGAACGCCACCGTGTGCGTCGCCGGCCCCAGCTCCATTGCCGTCGTGATCTGGTTCCCCAACATGCCCTTGGTGATCTGCACTCAGCCCGGTGAGGGCATCTCCAGCCGTTGGCTCCTCAGGAGGGGCAAAAAATCGCCTCCTGGGGGCGCACCGGCGCTAAACCGTGCACTGGGGCGTGATGCCGCCAGTCGCGGCGCCCACGGTTTTGAGTAAAAAATGGTAAAACGGCGCAAAATGACTCAAATTCAACGCAAACACGGCGAGTTCGTTCAAACTTAAACATATTTTACAAAAAAAAAAACGCGGGCTACTCTCGCCGTCTCCCTCGCCGCCCGCCTCGCCACCCGCCCACGCGGTTCTACATGCCGAGGAGGCTGTAGAACCGCGTGTAGTCGCCGCCGCCGCCGCCGTCGTCGTCGTCGTCGTCGTCGTCGTCGCCGCCGCCGCCCCCGCCTAAACCTCCGCCGTCCCTGCTGCACCCCTCCCCCGGTTGGCGCGGCGGCGGGTTGGAAGGCCCGGGGGCGTCGTCGTCGTCATTGTCGAGGATCACGACGCCGTGCTCGTCCTCACGCCCCCGCTTGCGGGCGGCGATCTCCTCCAGGGCCCGGCACTGCCGGACCGTCTCGTTGCGGAGGTAGTTGTCCCGCGCCCACTGCAGGGCGTCCTCGTCGGAGAAACCGCGCCGGGCTATCTCCTCGTACTTCGCGGGGAGGACGGGCTCCGGCTTTGGCTCGACGAGGACGAAACGGCCGGTGGGTGGCGACGCGTTGGCGCCGATACGGACGCCGGAGCTGCGGGTGCGCGCGGCCACCGGCGTGTCCTGGGGCTCCGGCTTGACGGGGCGGAGGCAGGGCGAGCCGCCGGACGAAGAGGAGGACCCCCCCCCCCCCGGTCTCCATGCGCCTCGGGGTCCAGGAGCTTGTCCGGCGGCGTGAAAAGGAAGGGGAAGCGGGATAGTCGAGGCGCGGCGTGTTGCCGCCCTCGATGTACTCGAGGACGGCCTCCAACGTGCGCCCTGGCACGCCCCACCATCGACGCCGGCCGGCGGAGTTCTGCCTGCCGGAGGGCACGACGCCGTTGGTGGCCTCGAGTTGCTGGGCGTGCCGGCGGCGGAAGTATGGCTCCCACAGCGGGCTGTCGGGGACGTACCGCGGCCCCTCCCTCGCCGCACGCGGCAGGTTCGAGCGGATGCGCGCGATCTCCGCACGCCGCGCCGCGCCGGTGGGTATCGGGGGCACCGGCACGCCGCCCGCGCTGATCCGCCACGCCCCGGGCACCCGCATGTCCGGCGGGACCGGGTACTCCGCCTCGTAAAGGAGGCGAGCCTCGTCTTCATGGAGATGGCGGCGGCCGAAGCCGTTCGTTGCCGCGTCGTCGCCTGGGAAGCGCTCGGCCATTGGTCTTGAGCTAGAGACGGCGAAAGGAGGAGAGGAGAGGGAGGAACGACGACGGCGGGGAAGTGTGAGTGAGACGGCCGAGTGCGCCGGGGCGTGGCATATATAGGCCGAGGCGCCGCCCACACCGCATGGCACCGTGCGTACGCGTGCGGGCGAGGCGAGGGCGAGGGACGCGCGTCGTCCGGCTTTCACTGCGCCGCCCGTGAGGCATCAATGGCGCAGGCTGACCGGCGCGGCAGCGCGGCAGCTTTGGCATTGATTCGCCGCGGGAAACGAGGCGATGAGGACGACGAAGGGGCGAGAAGTAATCCGTGTCGCTGACGCGTCGGGCCCGCGGTTTCTTCGCGCCAAAAATGTTCGCCCGGCGCCCCCGAGCGCCCCAGCGCGCCGGGTTCGGGCTGGATCCGCCGGGACTGTTTTCGGCCCAAGCCGGCGAAAATTGGGCTCCTAGGGACGCGACTGGGCCGTTTTTTCGGCACCGGCGCGCAAAAAACGCCTGGGGAGGCCTTCTTGGAGGCGCGGCTGGAGATGCCCTGACAAGGGCTGGAAGATCATCCACACTGATATCCAGTTCTCCAACACTCTGCCGTTCAACGGCGGGCTCTACGGCGTGACGCGAGCCGGGAGGCAGCTGCTGCAGGTGTATCCAGTTCCTCATGATCCGCATGCCAATCCGGTGGTCGCGGAGGTGCCAAAGGAGCTTGGCCACCCTGAGAGCTGCCTCTACTACCTCGTAGAGTCCATGGGAGCCATGCATGTCGCCGTCCTGCACAGGGTTGTCCCCGACACTTTCGGCCCCGTGACGAGCACGCTCTTCAGGGTGGATCTCCACCGGCGGGAGCTCGTGCGGGTGACCACCCTCGGCGACCGGGCGCTGTTCATCAGCCGCGACCGGTGCTTGTCCGTCTCATCCAGGGATCTGCCTTCAATCAGCGGCAACTCTGTCTACTTCGCCAGGCCCAGTGAGGACCCTGTCGAGGTGTACTCACTTTGTGACGGCTCATTCGAGAGCACAGTGACGGCGAGCCAGTCAGAAGACATCAGGAATGGAGTGCTTCCAACCTCAGTGCGGCCGTTTACCCTCGCCGACCATCTGGTCACCTACTGCCGTCACCGCGAGTGGACGAGAGGGCTCATGTTTCACGAGTACTGTTATCTGTGCCCTACCTGGAGTGAGCTGTGGAAGAGGATTTCTGCACAGGATTCTGAAGTCGTCGTTCCGAGGCTGAGGGCAACGGAGCACGAGCTGAAGAAGCTGGAACTGCCTGACCTTCTCAGCTCTGCTGGAACACTATCTGAAGCAGTGAGAGCTGTGATTACAGTAGAGTGAGTCCTTCGCAATGCCAACGGCGCGTTACGGCATAACGCACGCACCATTACGGTTGTTGCATTGAGTTGCTGACGAAGGTGAAATATGCTCTTAAAATAACAACAAATTAAGTTGCTGAAGGTGTCATACGTTGCCGAAATAACAAGTTCAAGAACAGCAGTATTTGTTCTTCATCTAGTGGATACACTACAGCAGCTGCTAGCGGCTGTATTAGCGTGGCAGTAGAGGGTTCAGCAAAACAATTTGGGGAATGGCCTTCCGGCCATGCCATTCCTTCGCCACAACCGTTACAACTGCCACATACACACACGCGGGTCCCAGAATCGACCCCCTCTCCAGCTTCCGCCAGAGTCATCACTTCATATTTTCTTTACAATCCTATATATCTAGTTAAAGTCTAATCAGCTAGGATTGTAAAAAAAAAAATGTGAAATGTCAATTCTGTGAGAAGCTGGGGAGGAGGACGATTCTGGGAGAATCGCCCAAAAAAGCTGGCCTCTACTAGTCTATGTGGAGCCTGATATTTTTGTTGCCATTGTCCGATTGTTCCTGCAAATAGGAGCAGACAAGGGTACATGTAAATAAAATGTGCGAAATTGCTCTTGGAGCTCGAGTCGCACACGGTTTTGGGCCAATCTGGCCAATTCCGTTCTTCTTAATGAGAAGGCAGAACTCCTGCCTGTTGGTCAAGAAAAAGAATGGTTGAGTGACACCATCAAGGCCTTGCTTACCTCTGGGAGTCTGCCATCACTGTAAAATGCCAAGATCACCAAGCATTGGAATATGTGCAGCACGCGAGTGAGCAAGGCTGGGGCGATGGAGCTCAAGAAGATTTATTTTGAACCGAATCTTATAAGCCTCATATCTTTTCTCAAACTCATCAACATTCCAACGACGGTAAATGAATTCCCTAAATTCCTCAAAGTTTTTCTTGCGGAGGTGCATCACCATATTCTCCTCGATATGCCCCGTGCACAAACGATGATCTATTCCGGTCCAGACAGTAGCTATTGCTTTAGCCATTGCACCGTCCCCCATCGGGTGATTGCTGAATTGGGTGGCTTCTGGGACATTGCCTCCAAAAATACATGAAGAAGCCACTGGTATGATGCAACTGTCTCGTCTGACACTAGACCAACCCCAAACAAAAATGTGCCGTGGTGATGGTTCAGACCAACGAACAAGCGGAAGCCTGTACTTGTTAGACCGATATGTACTGTCGAACACCACGACACGACCAAAGGCAACATAGTCAATTCGGGATTGTGAATCAGCCCAGAATATGTTCCTCAAATGGCCTTCACTGTCTTTTGTGTATTTGAAAAAGAATTGCGGGTGTTTTTTTTTCTGTGCAATCATACAGGTGAGCAAATATCTAGCGTCACTACATTCTATCTTGCGCTTCTTCTGGATTGAAACATGGTTGTATAGGTCTCGATCTATAAATCCAAGCTTGTCGGGACCTCCGGCATTCTTCTCCATTACATTCATAATCTGATGTGTTCGAAGCCCATCGACAGCATACTCGATGACATCGGCCTTTTGTGCATCAGTCATTCTACGATGAGCCGATAAGTAGGGATTCAGGTCAGCAGGGACAAACAGATGGTTATGTTTGTCCACAAAATTCTTGACGAACCAGAGGCCACTGCTATCTTGTAGCTAAACCTGAAAAAGAGCGGGACACCCACACTGAGAAAGACCCCTTGGTGTTCTTTTTCTTTCAGATCTGTTAAAGTGCTTAAGGGCCCGCCATCCTTGTTTGCAACACTTTTATGTCCTTCTGTATGCATTTTGTTTCGGACCCGGACCCGGACCCCTGTTCAGATCATCCTTTCTAACACCAAACCCTTTTTTTTCTCGCATAGCTACGTAGAACATGTAGGCTTCTTCCTCAGTCCTGAATGTCTTCTTCACAATCTCTAAGTATTCCATATACTCATTCAGATGTGACCAGCCATGCCTTTATTATCAATTCTTTTACCTTGCACGTGTACATCATCCATGTCTATGCCATCCTTGCATGCATCCTCATTATCATTATCATCCGTGCACATACTATCCATTCCTTTGGGTTTCATGGCTACAAAATCATTATCCTTATCATCCATGCATTTGCCTTCGTTTCCTCTATCACTCATGTCCTTGTCATCCTTGCCTGTATCACCCAACTTTTTGCCATCGTTGCCTTTATCATCCGTGTCGTTATGCTGCCAACGAAAACATATAGTCAATGTTACGGATGGATAGCATACTTAATAATTATGCACTACTCTGCTTAAATAATTGATTTATCTTTTCATATCGGATTCATGTACCTAACTGAGTCCTTCAAAAGTTGTAAGTAAGTATAAAGTATGCCCTGACTAAATCCAGAAATATTTAATTGATTGTACTTGTTGTAACTGATGATCTCCTAACTAAATCCAAAGTCCATGAATCCTTCAAGTCCCCTGATAGATCCACCTTGATAGATCAATTATCTCCAAACTCCATTCAAAATTGTCTCCTAACTAAATCCAAAATTATCACCTAACTAAATCCAAATTATCTCCTAACTAAATCCAAAATAACTCCAAACTCCATACAAAATAATTCCTAACTAAATCTAAAAATATCTCAAAACAAAATTCAAAAGTATCTCCTAACTAAATCCAAAATAACTTACTTTGAATCCAAATCTGCTGACAACTTTCTCATGCCACATAACCCTAACTAAGTCCTTCAATATGTCCTAGCTAAATCCAACTTACACTTCCTTTGAATCAAAATCTTGTCACAACTTTCTGAAACCATAAACCCTTACTAACTCCATCAATATGTCCTAGCTAAATCCAACTTACACTCCATTTCAATCAAAATCTCGTCACAACTTTCTGAAACCATAAACCCTAAACCTCACATGACATATCCTAAATCCTAATCAAATCTGACCCCTATTGGTACTATATGCAGAAGAGACCAGAAAAGATTTGAGATGGCTAGGCACTTACAACGAAGATCCGGCATGAAAAAGTTGATGCACGTCGATGAGGATGATGTGGTCTCTCGGGTCGGGGAAGGTGGCGTCGGATCGGGGAATGTGGCGTCGGCTCGGGGAAGGAGGGGATTAGCGGCTTGTCGGAAGATCTGGCACTGCGCCCCGAGGGGGGTGACTTGCGATGGAGGGGGGAGGGGGAGTAGGAGCAGTAGGAAGGAGTGACACGACGCGGTCGAAGGCGCCGGAGGCGATCGAGGGCGCCCGAGGTTAGGGCTCAAGAGGAGGAGAGAGGACGAACCGCTCGAACAGAAATTCAAAAGAGTACACACGATGATTGGTGTTATAATGAAGTGATTTGTTAATGCAATTAATTTAATCGAAAAAATTAGGACGGGAATACCCCTGGACCTTTTTTTTCGAGAGTACGCCAAAGGCGTACCATATCTTTATACAAGAAGAAGAAAGTATAATTACAAGACCTGTGGCTCGAATGCGAACATACGGCCCACACAACAACCCAACACCAACACCAACCAACTAAACCTAGGCTAACTCCTCACAAAGCGTTGTAACCCACCAACACCGCTTGCCGCTTGCCTCCATTCGGCTATGTCACTAAGCATAGAGGTGACTAGCTCGAGCTGGTTTTTTTGTTGCTCCACCCAATTGAACACTCTCGCATTCCTTTGCTTCCACAAAGCCCAGAGGACCGCCGTGACCGTGGTGTCAAAGCCTCTCCTGTCCGGCCCCTGGAAACTCTTCCGTGCGCGAAGCCACCACTCCAAGGTAGTCTCACTTGAAGTCGAAGGAGGCGTGTTGATCTGTAGAGTGTCCCATATGTTGTACCACACCTCCCTGGATCTAATTGGGCCAAAAAAAGGTATAAAAATTTTTAGGTCGAAAATACCCTTGGGCTCAAAAAGACCCAGTTAGTCTCATCCATTAGATCGCCAATATAATACACGTGCTCTCATGTATTATAATGTACCGTAAAATCTCCCATAAAAAGTAAAAGAAAATTTTGTACGAATTTTCATGTAAGATCTCATGAATATAGTATTGACTAACACTTGGTTAAGTCTCAGTCGATTGAGATTTAGCAATCGCGCTTAAAATAACAACAAACTAAGTTGCTGAATTCATGCTTCAGTCAACTCGTTTAGAAATTCAAACTATAGGAAAGGGTATACACCAACAGTCATATGTTGCCGAAATAACAAGTTGAAGAAGAGTATTCGTTCTTCATCTAGTCGATACACTACAGCCGCTGCTAGCAGCTGTATTAGCGTGGCAGCAGTGGGTTCAGCAAAACAACTGGAGAATGGCCTTTCGGCCATGCCATTCCTTCGCCACAACCGTCACGACTGCCACACACGCGCGCGCGGCTTAGTTGGTCTTTTTGCCTCCGTCACTCGAGCTGCCGTCACTCCCGCCATCGTCCGAGGAATCGTTGCCATCGCCCTGCTGTTCCTGCAAATAGGAGCAGACAAGGGTACACGTAAATAAAACGTGCGAAATTGCTCCTGAAACTTGAGTCGCACTCGGTTTTGGGCCAATCTGGCCAATTCTGTTCTTCTTAATGAGAAGGCAGAACTCCTGCCCGTTGCCCAAGAAAAAAAAATGGTTGAGTGACACCATCAAGGCCTTGCTTACCTCTGGGAGTCTGCCATCACCGTAAAACGCCAAGATCACCGAGCATTGGAATACCTGCAGCACGAGAGTGAGCAAGGCTGGGGCGATGGAGATCAAGAAGATTTTAGCGACCGTGCCCTTCCTTAAGTCAGATGTCTCCTCTTGCTCCTTTCGATATAATAAATGCATTCCATCCACGTAGATATCATCCAGACTGTCCTGGACGACCAAAGTCATTGTACCCAACACAATTATCTCCAAGAACTTTCCCCCGGCGAGCAAACATGCCTTGTTGGCTGCAGAGAGCAACCCAGATGTGTATTCTTTTGAAGCAACAACAATGGTGAGCATGTATAAGAATTCGAAGAGTTCTTGGAAATAGCGGGACTTGCGATCGTCCAGGTCAAGATAGTCCACAACTGCTGATATGTAGAAGAACATGCCAATACCGGCAAATAAGAGACTGCACAGTCTCTTGAATTTCCTCCGTGACCCGTTATCTACAATATTTTCCATGTGGTTCACATAATGAAATACAACATTGCCCATGTATATAAATGATTTGAATGAGCGGCGACCAACAAGTACTTAAATCAACTCATGCACTTCCATCTAACTATTGTAAAGACACAACAAAACTTAGCATAAAACCTAGAAAGGTTGAATTAATGCTATGACAGAAAACATCTTGGAACACACAAATGTGAAAATGCACCAAAAAAGATTTTACCCAAGTCATAAAATAAAAATAAAGTGAACCGAAAAGGGATAGAAATACCTGGAAGATTACGGTTACGTGTGTAGGAGAAGGAAATGATGGCCGCACTCATTGATAACACGGTGAAGAATTCCCCTAGGCCTACGTGTGCAAAGGATCTGGGTTGCCAGGAGAGCGAGGCGTCCACCCCGGCTCCCACCCCCGTGGTGGTCGAGTTGACGGCTATTTCGAAGAAGGGCCGCACAGAATCCAGGTTGACGGGCTGTCTGGCCAGCTTCACCATCGCCGCCGTCAGCGCCAGGTTGAGCAGAAACAATCCGACGAGGACGAGGCGAAGGCCGCTCCGGTTACTGTGCCAGAGGATCACCGCCTTTTCGACGGTTTTGAGGGAGTTAACCAAGACGATGGGTTTCAAGCCTTCCATGCAAGCGGGCTAGCTTTTTGGTCGCTTCGATCGATCTCTCAAAGCCGGGAGCGTGGTGTGTGTGGCTGTGTGCTGGCTGTGTCAGTGTGGGAAGGTCGCCGGACGGGACGAGGATATATATCCCTAGACCTCGGATGGAAAGGAGTGGCCAGTCTGACCAGCTGGTTGACCTCACCTGCCCTGTTTTGTTAACGAGTTTTCCTCTTCCGTCAGCGCCCAGCGGCGTAGTAGAATGGCGTCACCACATCTCATTCTGGTAAGGGCATGTACAATGCATAGCCTCAAGGTGATGTTTCGCATGCCATGTAGGATCGGATATGACGTAAAATAGGTTTGGATAGGGAAGCGGGATCCTCTCAAGGAGGCGGGTGCTTGAAAGAAAAAGTGTGGTCCGATGACAAAAGCTGAAAAGGTTGGAGTGAAAAGTAGAGATGCATGTGTGGTAGAGTCTTTAATTTCTATTTCTTAATGAGGCCCACCCGTTGTAGCTTGCATTGGGAAGAAAAAATAAATATACATGCCTCAAATTACTTTTTGTCATGGGGTATATGTATCCATATGCCACCATAGTACAATGCCCTAAGCAGCCGGGGTTTGGTTTGGCGTGACACTGATAGCATACTGGTAAGTACGGCAAAGCATCAATAGGACAACGCTGTACGACCCAACAAACGATCTGACTTTTTTCAGTGAACCGGCCGGTGTTACGTATACAAAGCAGACGATCGGACTTTGGCAACCATGAGTACATGAACCCGCTGCGAAATGGCATAGGCTTTAAGATTTTGTATATTCCGGTGCATCAATCATCTGATGGCGGCTCCTCTCTTTGTATATGCTACGGTTAGGTTAGGGCATCTAACAAGACCCTGAAAACCCTTAACTCTTTATATTGGCATCTTTTGACAAGTTATAACAAACCCCAGCTAAGAGCATCTCCAACAGGCGCCCAACGCGCCGCGCGGTAAAAACGGATTTGGCGCGCGCCCATCAACGGATTTGGCGCGGCGCACAGCGTTTGCTCCAGCAGCCGCGCTGAAAAGCCGCGCGCGCAGCTCCAGCAGGCGCGGTAAAATGCAGCGCCCGCGCTCATTCTACAATATTTTTTTAATTAAAATTGCATAGATAAAAAAAGCGATACATAGATATTTTACATCGGTACAACTACTACGGCATAGATGATAGATAGTTCGACATACATAGATAGATAGATAGAAACTACTACGGCGTAGATGATAGATAGTTCGACATACATAGATAGATAGATAGGAACTATTACGGCATACATAGATAGAAAACTACTCTAAGTCGCTACCACCATCGTCATCCTCGTCGGTGTCGTTCGAGGTTGAGAGCCATACGTCGTCCCAACGTTCATCGTCCGAGGTGAAGAACGACCTCCCACCTGCGGAGACGATGTCGCACTGCTCGTTCGCCACTGCCTTCCGCTGACGCCGGTCCGCCCGCTCCGAGCGGCGCCTTGCCATCCTCTCCGCCTAGTAGGCACGCTCGGCGTCGACGTCCTCTGGGTGGCGACGGCGCCACTCCGCCATGGCTCGCTCGTCCTCCTCGGCGACGAGGAGACGGCGCTGCCGCCGAGCGTGGTTGGCACGGTCCATGTCCGTGATGAGACGCGGCGGAGGGGCGAGGCGCTGCGCCTCCTCGCGCGTGAAGACGTCCCGGAAATTCATCTGGGACCGGGGCCTCTCCAAGCGCCACGCCGCCGCGTCGTACGCGTGGGCCGCCTCGCGCGCGCTCCGGAACGTCCCGAGGCCGAGCCGGACGTCGCCGGCCCGTATCTCGGCGGAGTACCAGCCGTTGGGGCGCTCGCGGACGCCGCGAAAGCCTGAAGCACCCCGGCGGCGCGGCGGCATGGTGGCGCGGTGGTGGCGCAGAAAGTGGCGATGCGGCGAAGCGGTGGAGGGCGAAGCGGCGAGATTGCGAGGAGAAGGGCGCGTGGCTGTTCTGTGCGCGTGGCGAAGCGCGGGACTTTATAGGCGCGCACAAAGCGGCGCGCCAAATCTAGCGTGCCGCTTTCTACCGTGCGCGCGCAAACGCTTCCCGCGCGCGGTAACTTCTCGCCACCGCTGGAGCGCGCGGAACCAACCGGCGCGCGCGAAAAACTGATTTTACCGCGCGGGCGCGCGTTTTGCCGCACTTGTTGGAGATGGTCTAATCGGAACCCCAGCTGACCAGCCTGACCAGCTGCTTGACCGGCCCCCTGTTTTGTTAATCAGTTTCCTCTTCCGTCAGCGCCCAGCGGCGTAGTAGAATGGCGTCGGCGAGCGCCTCGGCCGACCAATTCCTTAAGGCCTTGTTCGGTTGCGGGTGAATCCGAATGAATTGAAGGGGTTTGAGGGGGATTTAAACCTCTTTTAAGTCAAAATATGAACCAATCCCTGCCAATCCCCTCCAATCCTCTTGGGGAGAGGATTAACTGAACAAAGCCTAATTGCGATGTCCAAAGAACCTTTCAGTAAAGTTTCTTGCGGCATCACCACATCTCATTCTCGTAAGCAGTCGGGGTTTGGTTTGGCGTGACACTGATAGCATACTGGTAAGTACCGCGATGCATCAACAGGACAACGATGTACGACCCACCAAACGATCTGAACTTGTCTAGTGAACCAACCGGTGTTACGTATACATAGCAAACGGTCGGACTTTGGCAACCATGAGTGCATGACTCCGTTGTGAAATGACATAGGCTTTAAGATTTTGCATTCCGGTGCATCAATCATCTGATGCCGGCTCCTCTCTTTGTATATGCTAGCAACTTCGATGGGGCGATCTATTTCGTCCGCCCGTATCCGTTTGGGTCGGCGCGGATAAAAGTGGCGGCCCAACGCGCCGACCCAAACTCAAATCGTGTCCATCTGGCGTCCGCGCCGACCCATTTCCGGCCCAAAATTGCGCATGGAATGCGTCGGCACGGACGCGAAGCGGACGCGCCGCGCGTCTCCTCGCCATCCGCCGCATCCCCATCTGGCGGCCACCCAACCGCCACCAGTCGTCTTATTTATGACGACCACCGACAGCGAACCCACGCGTCAGCCAATGCGCGCGTCCTTTTTTAACCACGCGTGCGGCGGGGTCGGCCTCATCCACTTTCCCCGTCCACATCTGGCCCCCCACCACTCCCTTTGCTTCCTCGCCGGTGACCGCAAACCCTAGCGCGCCCATGGGCCTCTTCGGCAGCAGCAAGGGCAAGGGCAAGGGCAAGGGCACCCCCGGCGCCTCGTCATCCCGTGCTCCCCCTCCCCCTCCACCGCCGGCGCGTTTCCGCCCTGAACGTCAGCGCCTGCACATCCCGGTGCACCAAACGCGGTGGCACTAGAAGTACAGGCAGCCCCTCCCCTACCCCGACGTGACGCTGCCGCACCATTGGCATTTGGATCCCCAGCGGATCCCGGTGTCGGCGGTTCCGCTGTCCTAGCGGGCGCACGACGATGAGGTGCGCCGACGCCGTGCGCAGCTCACGCCGGAGCAGCATCGGCTGCCCGAGTACGCCGCCGACTCTCCAACTGGGAGGCTTGGTTCGCCCTCGAACACGAGGAGCAACGGCGCTCGGGTGTCGACGCCGTCCCATCGCCGTTCCCACCGCTGCCCCCGGAGGAAGAGTCGGAGGACATGGAGGCGGAGGCGGAGTACCAAGCCGCCCTTGAGGAGGCCCTGCAGCACGCGATGGAGGCTAGCCACATCGAGGAGGACGCGCACTGGGATGGGCTGGAGCAAGCCCTTGCCCTGTCGGCGGCGGGGGACTCCGTCCACACCCTGCTCTTTGTGCCGCCACCTCCACCGTCGCCGCCTGTCTAGCCCAAGCCGAAGCCGGAGCCGGAGCTGTCGCGTAAGCGCTCCCCGCCTCAACCCACTTGGCCGGAGGAGGCCTACTCGTGGACGGGCCAGTACCGCGAGTGGGTGAGCACGCTTCCCGTCCACTTCGCCGCGACGCCGAAGGAGGGGGCGGCCCACCTCGAACGATGGAAGGAGCACTGGCTCCGCCAGGAGCAGGCCGACGGCGAGGAGCAGATGCGCTACGAGGCCATGCTCCAACGCGACGCGGAGGCGCTCCGGCTCGAGGAGGAGGAGGAGGAGCGCGTGCGGCTTGCCGCAATGCCGCCGCCCCAGCAGACGCCGAAGGAGGCTGCCCTGGCAGGTACCAGGCGGCGTTCGGGTGGGCTGGCCCTGCTCCGGTCTTCATCGACCTCACCGACTGTTGGAAATATGCCCTAGAGGCAATAATAAATTAGTTATTATTACTATATTTCCTTGTTCATGATAATCG
Source organism: Triticum dicoccoides (assembly GCF_002162155.2). Classification (NCBI taxonomy): domain Eukaryota; kingdom Viridiplantae; phylum Streptophyta; class Magnoliopsida; order Poales; family Poaceae; genus Triticum; species Triticum dicoccoides. The sequence goes on along the minus strand of NC_041389.1, from coordinate 488,680,988 downwards.
TTTATTATCCATGCTATAATTGTATTGATAGGAAACTCATATATATGTGTGGATACATAGACAACACCATGTCCCTAGTAAGCCTCTAGTTGACTAGCTCGTTGATCAATAGATGGTTACGGTTTCCTGACCATGGACATTGGATGTCATTGATAACGGGATCACATCATTAGGAGAATGATGTGATGGACAAGACCCAATCCTAAGCCTAGCACAAAGATCGTGTAGTTCTTATGCTAAAGCTTTTCTAATGTCAAGTATCATTTCCTTAGACCATGATATTGTGCAACTCCCGGATACCGTAGGAATGCTTTGGGTGTACCAAACGTCACAATGTAACTGGGTGGCTATAAAGGTGCACTACAGGTATCTCCGAAAGTGTCTGTTGGGTTGGCACGAATCGAGACTGGGATTTGTCACTCCGTGTAACGGAGAGGTATCTCTGGGCCCACTCGGTAGGACATCATCATAATGTGCACAATGTGACCAAGGGGTTGATCACGGGATGATGTGTTACGGAACGAGTAAAGAGACTTGCCGGTAACGAGATGGAACAAGGTATCGGGATACCGACGATCGAATCTCGGGCAAGTACAATACCGCTAGACAAAGGGAATTGTATACGGGATTAATTGAGTCCTTGACATCGTGGTTCATCCGATGAGATCATCGTGGAACATGTGGGAGCCAACATGGGTATCCAGATCCCGCTGTTGGTTATTGACCGGAGAACGTCTCGGTCATGTCTGCATGGTTCCCGAACCCGTAGGGTCTACACACTTAAGGTTCGATGACGCTAGGGTTATAAAGGAAGTTTGTATGTGGTTACCGGATGTTGTTCAGAGTCCCAGATGAGATCCCGGACGTCACGAGGAGTTCCGGAATGGTCCGGAGGTAAAGATTTATATATGGGAAGTCCTATTTTGGCCACAGGAAAATGTTCGGGATTTTTCGGTATGGTACCGGGAAGGTTCTAGAAGGTTCCGGAGTGGGGCCCACCTGCATGGGGGACCCACATGAACGTGGGTAGTGGGGTCAAGGCCCTACACCCCTGGTCAAGGCGCACCAAGATCCCCCCTTAGAAGGAATAAGATCATATCCTGAAGGGATAAGATCAAGATCCCTAAAAAGGGGGATAACAATCGGTGGGGAAGGAAATGATGGGATTTCTTTCCTCCCACCTTTGCCAACGCCCCAATGGACTTGGAGGGCAAGAAACCAGCCCCCTGCACCCCTATATATAGTGGGGAGGCGCATGGGAGCTACACACTTCCCCTGGCGCAGCCCTCCCCCTCTCCCAAGTACTCCTCCTCTCCCGCGGTGCTTGGCGAAGCCCTGCAGGATTGCCACGCTCCTCCATCACCACCATGCCGTCGTGCTGCTGCTGGACGGAGTGTTCCCCAATCTCTCCCTCTCACCTTGCTGGATCAAGGCATGGGAGACGTCATCGGGCTGTACGTGTGTTGAACGCGGAGGTGTCGTCCATTCGGCACTAGGATCTCCAGTGATTTGGATCACGACGAGTACGACTCCTTCAACCCCGTTCTCTTTAACGCTTCCGCTTAGCGATCTATAAGGGTATGTAGATGCACTCTCCTTTCCCTCGTTGCTAGTCTCTCCATAGATAGATCTTGGTGTTGCATAGAAAATTTTGAATTTCTGCTACGTTCCCCAACAGTGGCATCATGAGCCAGGTCTATGCGTAGTTTCTATGCACGAGTAGAACACAAGTTATTGTGGGCGTTGATCTTTGTTCAATGTGCTTACCGTTACTAGTCCAATCTTGTTTCGACGGTATTGTGGGATGAAGCAGCCCGGACCGACCTTACACGTACACTTACGTGAGACAGGTTTCACCTACTGACATGCACTTGTTGCATAAGGTGGCTAGCGGGTGCCAGTCTCTCCCACTTTAGTCGGATCGGATTCGATGAAAAGGGTCCTTATGAAGGGTAAATAGAAATTGGCATATCACGTTGTGGTTTTACGTAGGTAAGAAACGTTCTTACTAGAACACCTATAGAAGCCACGTAAAAACTTGCAACAACAATTAGAGGACGTCTAACTTGTTTTTGCAGCAAGTGTTTTGTGATGTGATATGGCCAAGAAGAATGTGATGAATGATATGTGATGTATGAGATTGATCATGTTCTTGTAATAGGAATCACGACTTGCATGTCGATGAGTATGACAACCGGCAGGAGCCATAGGAGTTGTCTTTATTACTGTATGACCTGCGTGTCAATGAACAACGCCATCTAATTACTTTACTTTATTGCTAAACCGTTAGCCATAGTAGTAGAAGTAATAGTTGGCGAGACAACTTCATGGAGACACGATGATGGAGATCATGATGATGGAGATCATGGTGTCATGCCGGTGACGATGATGATCATGGAGCCCCGAAGATGGAGATCAAAAGGAGCAAAATTATATTGGCCATATCATGTCACTTTTTGATTGCATGTGATGTTTATCATGTTTTGCATCTTGTTTGCTTAGAACGACGGTAGTAAATAAGATGATCCCTCATAATAATTTCAAGAAAGTGTTCACCCTAACTGTGCACCGTTGCGAAAGTTCGTCGTTTCGAAGCACCACGTGATGATCGGGTGTGATAGATTCTAACGTTCACATACAATGGGTGTAAGCCAGATTTACACACGCGATACACTTAGGTTGACTTGACGAGCCTAGCATGTACAGACATGGCCTCGAAACACGGAAGACCGAAAGGTCGAGCATGAGTCGTATAGAAGATACGATCAACATGAAGATGTTCACCGACATTGACTAGTCCGTCTCACGTGATGATCGGACACGGCCTAGTTGACTCAGATCATGTAATCACTTAGATAACTAGAGGGATGTCTATCTAAGTGGGAGTTCATAAGATGAACTTAATTATCCTGAACATAGTCAAAAGATCTTTGCAAATTATGTCGTAAGCTCGCGCTTTAGTTCCACTGTTTAGATATGTTCCTAGAGAAAATTTAGTTGAAAGTTGATAGTAGCAATTATGCGGACTGGGTCCATGAACTGAGGATTGTCCTCGTTGCTTCGTAGAAGGCTTATGTCCTTAATGCACCGCTCGGTGTGCTGGACCTCGAACATAGTCTGTGGATGTTGCGAACATCTGACATACACGTTTTGATAACTACGTGATAGTTCAGTTAAATGGTTTAGAGTAGAGGCACCAAAGACATTTTCGAAAAGTCGCGGAACATATGAGATGTTTCGAGGGCTGAAATTGGGATTTCAGGCTCGTGCCCATGTCAAGAGGTATGAGACCTCCGATGATTTTCTAAGCCTGCAAACTAAGGGAGAAAAGCTCAATCGTTGAGCTTGTGCTCAGATTGTCTGAGTAAAACAATCACTTTAATCGAGTGGGAGTTGATCTTCCAGATGAGATAGTGATGTTTGAAGGAAATATGCCCTAGAGGCAATAATAAAGTTATTATTTATTTCCTTATTTCATGATAAATGTTTATTATTCATGCTAGAATTGTATTAACCGGAAACATAATACATGTGTGAATACATAGACAAACATAGTGTCACTAGTATGCCTCTATTTGACTAGCTCGTTTATCAAAGATGGTTATGTTTCCTAGCCATGGACAAAAGAGTTGTCATTTGATTAACGGGATTACATCATTAGGAGAATGATGTGATTGACATGACCCATTCCGTTAGCCTAGCACTTGATCGTTTAGTATGTTGCTATTGCTTTCTTCATGACTTATACATGTTCCTATAACTATGAGATTATGCAACTCCCGTTTACCGAAGGAACACTTTGGGTGCTATCAAATGTCACAACGTAACTGGGTGATTATAAAGGAGTACTACAGGTGTCTCCAAAGGTACATATTGGGTTGGCGTATTTCGAGATTAGGTTTTGTCACTCCGATTGTCGGAGAGGTATCTCTGGGCCCTCTCGGTAATGCACATCACTATAAGCCTTGCAAGTAATGTAGCTAATGAGTTAGTTACGGAATGATGCATTACGTAACGAGTAAAGAGACTTGCCGGTAATGAGATTGAACTAGGTATTGGATACTGACGATTGAATCTCGGGCAAGTAACATACCGATGACAAAGGGAACAACGTATGTTGTTATGCGGTTTGACCGATAAAGATCTTCATAGAATATGTAGGAGCCAATATGGGCATCCAGGTTCCGCTATTGGTTATTGACCAAGAATAGTTCTAGGTCATGTCTACATAGTTCTCGAACCCGTAGGGTCCGCACGCTTAACGTTACGATGACAGTTTTATTATGAGTTTATAAGTTTTGATGTACCGAAGGAGTTCGGAGTCCCGGATGAGATCGGGGACATGACTAGGAGTCTCAAAATGGTCGAGACGTAAAGATCGATATATTGGACGACTATATTCGGAGTTCGGAAAGGTTCCGAGTGATTCGGGTATTTATCGGAGTACCGGAGAGTTACGGGAATTCGCCGGGAGAAGTATTGGGCCTTATGGGCCATACGGGAAAGAGAGAGGGGCTGCCTAGGGCAAGCCTCGCGCCCCCCCAAGGCCTAGTCCGAATTGGACTAGGGGGAGGGGCCGCACCCCCTCCTTCCTTCCCTTCTCTCTTCCCTTTCCTTCTCTCCTACTTCTACTACATGGAAGGTCTCCTAGTTGGACTAAGAAAGGAGGGAGTCCTACTCCCGGTGGGAGTAGGACTCCTCCCTGGCGCGCCCTCCCTTGGCCGGCCGCCTCCTCCCCCTTGCTCCTTTATATACGGGGGCAGGGGGCACCCCATGACACACAAGTTGATCTACGGATCGTTCCTTAGCCGTGTGCGGTGCCCCCTTCCACCATATTCCACCTCGGTCATATCGTCGCGGAGTTTAGGCGAAGCCCTGCGCCGGTAGAACATCATCATCGTCACCACGCCGTCGTGCTAATGGAACTCATCTCCGGAGCCTTTGCTGGATCGGAGGGCCGGAGATCGTCATCGAGCTGAACGTGTGCTGAACTCGGAGGCCCCGTACGTTTGGTGCTTGGATCGGTCGGATCGTGAAGACGTACGAATACATCAACCGCGTTGTGCTAACGCTTCCGCTTACGGTCTACGAGGGTACGTGGACGTACACTCTCCCCTCTCGTTGCTATATCATCACCATGATCTTGCGTGTGCGTAGGAAATTTTTTGAAATTACTACGTTCCCCAACAGTGGCATCCGAGCCAGGTTTTATGCGTTGATGTTATATGCACGAGTAGAACATAAGTGAGTTGTGGACGATATAAGTCATACTGCCTACCAGCATGTCATACTTTGGTTCAGCGGTATTGTTGGATGAAGCGGCCCGGACCGACATTACGCGTACGCTTACGCGAGACTGGTTCTACCGACGTGCTTTGCACACAGGTGGTTGACGGGTGTCAGTTTCTCCAAGTTTAGTTGAGCCGAGTGTGGCTACGCCCGGTCCTTGCGAAGGTTAAAACAGAGTCTATTTGACAAACTATCGTTGTGGTTTTGATGCGTAGGTGAGAACGGTTCTTGCTAAGCCCGTAGCAGCCACGTAAAATTTGCAACAACAAAGTAGAGGACGTCTAACTTGTTTTTGCAGGGCATGTTGTGATGTGATATGGTCAAGACGTGATGCTATATTTTATTGTATGAGATGATCATGTTTTGTAACCGAAGTTATCGGCAACTGGCAGGAGCCATATGGTTGTCGCTTTATTGTATGAAATGCAAACGCCCTGTAATTGCTTTACTTTATCACTAAGCGGTAGCGATAGTCGTAGAAGCAATAGATGGCGTAACGACAACGACGCTACGATGGAGATCAAGGTGTCGCGCCAGTGACGATGGTGATCATGACGGTGCTTCGGAGATGGAGATCACAAGCACAAGATGATGATGGCCATATCATATCACTTATATTGATTGCATGTGATGTTTATCCTTTATGCATCTTATCTTGCTTTAATTGATGGTAGCATTTTAAGATGATCTCTCACTAAATAATCAAGAAGTGTTCTCCCTTAGTATGCACCGTTGCGAAAGTTCTTCGTGCTGAGACACCACGTGATGATCGGGTGTGATAGGCTCTACGTTCAAATACAACGGGTGCAAAACAGTTGCACACGCGGAATACTCAGGTTATACTTGACGAGCCTAGCATATACAGATATGGCCTCGGAACACGGAGACCGAAAGGTCGAGCGTGAATCATATAGTAGATATGATCAACATAGCGATGTTCACCATTGAAACTACTCCATCTCACGTGATGATCGGACATGGTTTGGTTGATTTGGATCACGTGATCACTTAGATGACTAGAGAGATGTATGTCTAAGTGGGAGTTCTTAAGTAATATGATTAATTGAACTTAAATTTATCATAAACTTAGTCCTGGTAGTATTTTGCAAATTATGTTGTAGATCAATAGCTCGCGTTGTTGCTTTCATATGTTTATTTTGATATGTTCCTAGAGAAAACTGTGTTGAAAGATGTTAGTAGCAATGATGCGGATTGGATCCATGATCTGAGGTTTATCCTCATTGCTGCGCAGAAGAATTATGTCCTTGATGCACCGCTAGGTGACAGACCTATTGCAGGAGCAGATGCAGACGTTATGAACGTTTGGCTAGCTCAATATGATGACTACTTGATAGTTTAGTGCACCATGCTTAACGGCTTAGAATCGGGATTTCAAGGACGTTTTGAACGTCATGGACCATATGAGATGTTCCAGAAATTGAAGTTGATATTTCAAGCAAATACCCGAGTTGAGAGATATGAAGTCTCCAACAAGTTCTATAGCTAAAAGATGGAGAAGAATCGCTCAACTAGTGAGCATGTGCTCAGATTGTCTGGGTACTTCAATCGCTTGAATCAAGTGGGAGTTATTCTTCCAGATAAGAAAGTGATTGACAGAAAGTTAGTAGAACTTCGTGATGAACTATAGTATGCAAGGGATGACGAAAACGATTCCCGAGCTCTTCGTGATGTTGAAATCAACGAAGGTAGAAATCAAGAAAGAGCATCAAGTGTTGATGATTGACAAGACCACTAGTTTCAAGAAAAGGGCAAAGGGAAAGAAAGGGAACTTCAAGTGGAAAGACAAGCAAGTTGTCACTCCTGCGAAGAAGCCCAAAGCTGGACCATAGCCTGAAACTAAGTGCTTACACTGCAAAGGAAATAGTCACTGGAAGCGGAAATGCCCTGAATATTTGGTAGATAAGAAGGATGGCAAAGTGAACAAGGGTATATTTGATATACAGGTTATTAATGTGTGCCTTGCTAGTGTTTATAGTAGCCCCTGAGTATTTGATACTTGTTCGATTGCTAAGATTAGTAACTCGAAACAGGAGTTACAGAATAAACAAAGACTAGTTGAAGGGGAAGTGATGATGAGTGTTGGAAGTAGTTCCAAGATTGATATGATCATCATCGCACACTCCCTATACTTTCGGGATTAGTGTTAAACCTAAATAAATGTTATTTGGCGTTTACGTTGAGCATGAATATGATTTGATCATGTTTATTGCAATACGGTTATTCATTTAAAATCAGAGAATAATTGTTGTTCTGTTTACATGAGTAAAACCTTCAATGGTCATACACCCAATGAAAATAGTTTGTTGGATCTCGATCGTGATGATACACATATTCATAATATTGATGCCAAAAAATGCAAAGTTAATAATGATAGTGCAACTTATTTGTGGCACTGCCGTTTGGGTCATATCGGTGTAAAGCGCATGAAGAAACTCCATAAAGATGGATTTTTGGAATCACTTGGTTATGAATCATTTGATGCTTGCGAACCGTGCCTTTTGGGCAAAATGACTAAAACTCCATTCTCCGGAACAATGGAACGAGCTACTAACTAGTTGGAAATAATACATACAGATGTATGCGATCCAATGAGTATTGATGCTCGTGGCAAGTATCGTTATTTTCTGACCTTCACAAGATGATTTGAGCAGATATGGGTATATCTACTTGATGAAACATAAGTCTGAAATAGTTGAAAGGTTCAAAGAATTTCAGAGTGAAGTGGAAATCATCGTAACAAGAAAATAAAGTTTCTGCGATCTGATCACGGAGACGAATATTTGAGTTACGAGTTTGGTCTTCAATTAAAACAATGTGAAATAGTTTCACAGCTCACGCCACCCGGAACACCACAACGTTATGGTGTGTCCGAACGTCGTAACCGCACTTTATTGGATATGGTGCGATCTATGATGTCTCTTACTGATTTACCAATATTGTTTTGGGGTTATGCTTTAGAGACAGCCGCATTCACGTTAAATAGGGCACCATCAAAATCCGTTGAGACGACGCCTTATGAACTGTGGTTTGGCAAGAAACCAAAGTTATCGTTTCTTAAAGTTTGGGGCTGCGATGCTTGTGTGAAGAAACTTCAACCAGATAAGCTCGAACCCAAATCGGAGAAATGTGTCTTCATAGGATATCCAAAAGAGACTGTTGGATACACCTTCTATCACAGATCCGAAGGCAAGACATTCGTTGCAAAGAATGGATCCTTTCTAGAGAAGGAGTTTCTCTTGAAAGAAGTGAGTGGGAGGAAAGTAGAACTTGATGAGATAACTGTATCTACTCCCTTATTGGAAAGTAGTTCATCACGAGAACCGGTTCCTGTGACGACTACACCAATTAGTGAGGAAGCTAATGATATTGATCATGAAACTTCAGATCAAGTTTCTGCTGAACCTCGTAGGTCTACCAGAGTGAGATCCGCACCAGAGTGGTACGGTAATCCTATTTTGGAAGTCATGTTACTTGACCATGATGAACCTACGAACTATGAGGAAGCGATGATGAGCCCAGATTCCGCAAAATGGCTAGAGGCCATGAAATCTGAGATGGGATCCATGTATGAAAACAAAGTATGGACTTTGGTTGACTTGCCCGATGATCGGCAAGCCATTGAGAATAAATGGATCTTTAAGAAGAAGACTGTCGCTGATGGTAATGTAACTGTCTATAAAGCTCGACTTGTTGCGAAAGGTTTTCGACAAGTTCAAGGGGTTGACTACGATGAGACTTTCTCACCCGTAGCGATGCTTAAGTCTGTCCGAATCATGTTAGCTATTGCTGCATTTCATGATTATGAAATTTGGCAAATGGATGTCAAGACTGCATTCTTGAATGGATTTTTAGAAGAAGAGTTGTATATGATGCAACCGGAAGGTTTTGTTGATCCAAAAGGTACTAACAAAGTATGCAAGCTCCAACGTTCCATTTATGGACTGGTGCAAGCATCTCGGAGTTGGAATAAACGCTTTGATAGTGTGATCAAAGCATATGGTTTTATACAGACTTTTGGAGAAGCCTGTATTTACAAGAAAGTGAGTGGGAGCTCTGTAGCATTTCTAGTTTTATATGTCGATGACATATTATTAATTGGAAATGATATAGAATTTCTGGATAGCATAAAGGCATACTTGAATAAAAGTTTTTCAATAAAAGACCTCGGTGAAGCTGCTTACATATTGGGCATCAAGATCTATAGGGATAGATCAAGACGCTTAATAGGACTTTCACAAAGCACATACCTTGATAAATTTTTGAAATAGTTCAAAATATAACAGTCAAAGAAGGAGTTCTTGCCTGTGATGCAAAGGTGTGAAGTTGAGTAAGACTCAAGAACCGACCATGGCAGAAAATAGAAAGAGAATGAAAAGTCATTCCCTATGCCTCAGTCATAGGTTCTATATAGTATGCTATGCTATGTACCAGACCTATTGTATACTCTGCTCTGGTTTGGCAAGGGAGTACAATAGTGATCTAGGAGTAGATCACTGGACATTGGTCAAAATTATCCTTAGTGGAATAAGGATATGTTTCTCAATAATGGAAGTGATAAAAGAGCTCGTCGTAAAAGTTACAACGATACAAGCTTTTACACCGATTCAGATGACTCTAAGTCTCAATCTGGATACATATTGAAAGTGGGAGCAATTAGCTAGAGTAGCTCCGTGCAGAGAATTGTAGACATAGAATATTTGCAAAATACATGCGGCTCTGAATGTGACAGAACCGTTAACTAAGCTTCTCTCACGAGCAAAACATGATCATACCTTTGTACTCTTTGGGTGTTAATCACATAGCAATGTGAACTAGATTATTGACTCTAGTAAACCCTTTGGGTGTTGGTCACATGAAGATGTGAACTATGGGTGTTAATCATATACAGAAATGAATATTGGTGTTAAATCACATGGTGATGTGAACTAGATTATTGACTCTAGTGCAAGTGGGAGACTGAAGGAAATATGCCCTAGAGGCAATAATAAAGTTATTATTTATTTCCTTATTTCATGATAAATGTTTATTATTCATGCTAGAATTGTATTAACCGGAAACATAATACATGTGTGAATACATAGACAAACATAGTGTCACTAGTATGCCTCTACTTGACTAGCTCGTTTATCAAAGATGGTTATGTTTCCTAGCCATGGACAAAAGAGTTGTCATTTGATTAACGGGATTACATCATTAGGAGAATGATGTGATTGACATGACCCATTCCGTTAGCCTAGCACTTGATCGTTTAGTATGTTGCTATTGCTTTCTTCATGACTTATACATGTTCCTATAACTATGAGATTATGCAACTCCCATTTACCGGAGGAACACTTTGGGTGCTACCAAACGTCACAACGTAACTGGGTGATTATAAAGGAGTACTACAGGTGTCTCCAAAGGTACATGTTGGGTTGGCGTATTTCGAGATTAGGTTTTGTCACTCCGATTGTCGGAGAGGTATCTCTGGGCCCTCTCGGTAATGCACATCACTATAAGCCTTGCACGCAATGTAGCTAATGAGTTAGTTACGGAATGATGCATTACGTCATGAGTAAAGAGACTTGCCGGTAATGAGATTGAACTAGGTATTGGATACTGACGATCGAATCTCGGGCAAGTAACATACCGATGACAAAGGGAACAACGTATGTTGTTATGCGGTTTGACCGATAAAGATCTTCGTAGAATATGTAGGAGCCAATATGGGCATCCAGGTTCCGCTATTGGTTATTGACCAAGAATAGTTCTAGGTCATGTCTACATAGTTCTCGAACCCGTAGGGTCCGCACGCTTAACGTTACGATGACAGTTTTATTATGAGTTTATAAGTTTTGATGTACCGAAGGAGTTCGGAGTCCCGGATGAGATCTGGGACATGACGAGGAGTCTCGAAATGGTCGAGACGTAAAGATCGATATATTGGACGACTATATTCGGAGTTCGGAAAGGTTCCGAGTGATTCGGGTATTTATCGGAGTACCGGAGAGTTACGGGAATTCGCCGGGGAGAAGTATTGGGCCTTATGGGCCATACGGGAAAGAGAGAGGGGCTGCCTAGGGCAGGCCTCGCGCCCCCCAAGGCCTAGTCCGAATTGGACTAGGGGGAGGGGCCGCACCCCCTCCTTCCTTCCCTTCTCTCTTCCCTTTCCTTCTCTCCTACTCCTACTACATGGAAGGTCTCCTAGTTGGACTAGGAAAGGAGGGAGTCCTACTCCCGGTGGGAGTAGGACTCCTCCCTGGCGCGCCCTCCCTTGGCCGACCGCCTCCTCCCCCTTGCTCCTTTATATACGGGGGCAGGGGGCACCCCATGACACACGAGTTGATCTACGGATCGTTCCTTAGCCGTGTGCGGTGCCCCCTTCCACCATATTCCACCTCGGTCATATCGTCGCGGAGTTTAGGCGAAGCCCTGCGCCGGTAGAACATCATCATCGTCACCACGCTGTCGTGCTGACAGAACTCATCTCCGGAGCCTTTGCTGGATCGGAGGGCCGGAGATCGTCATCGAGCTGAACGTGTGCTGAACTCAGAGGCCCCGTACGTTTGGTGCTTGGATCGGTCAGATCGTGAAGACGTACGAATACATCAACCGTGTTGTGCTAACGCTTCCGCTTACGGTCTACGAGGGTACGTGGACGAACACTCTCCCCTCTCGTTGCTATATCATCACCATGATCTTGCGTGTGTGTAGGAATTTTTTTGAAATTACTACGTTCCCCAACAATGTTTCCCAAAGTCATTGCCACCAAGCTGCTAGAGCTTCGTGATGAACTATACCATATCAAGGATAGATATGATGATCCTTGAAGTACTCGCGATGTTTGACACCGCGAAAGTAGAATTCAAGTAGGAGCATCAATTGTTGATGGTTAGTAAAACCACTAGTTTCAAAAAGGGCAAGGGCAAGAAGGGATACTTCATGAAACGGCAAATCAGCTGCTGCTCTAGTGAAGAAACCCAAGGTTGAACCCAAACCCGAGACTAAGTGCTTCTGTAATAAGGGGAACAGCCACTAGGGCAGAATTACCCAAGATACTTGGTAGATGAGAACGCTGGCAAGGTCGATAGAAGTATATTGGATATACATTATGTTAATGTGTACTTTACTAGTACTCCTAGTAGCACCAGGGTATTAGATACCGGTTCGGTTGCTAAGTGTTGGTAACTCGAAATAAAAGGCTGTGGAGTAGACGGAGACTAGCTAAAGGTGAGCTGGCGATATGTGTTGGAAGTTTTCCAAGCTTGATGTGATCAAGCATCGCATGCTCCCTCTACCATCGAGATTGGTGTTAAACCTAAATAATTGTTATTTGGTGTTTGCGTTGAGCATAGACATGATTGGATTATGTCTATCGCAATACGGTTATTCATTTAAGGAGAATAATGGTTACTCTGTTTGTTTGAATAATACCTTCAATGGTCTTGCACCTAAAATGAATGGTTTATTGAATCTCGATCATAGTGATACACATGTTCATGCCAAAAGATATAAGATAGTAATGATAGTACCACCTACTTGTGGCACTGCCATGTAAGTCATATTGGTATAAAACACATGAAGAAGCTCCATGTTGATGGATCTTTGGACTCACTCGTTTTTGAAAAGTTTGAGACATGCGAACCATGTCTATTGATGTATATGCATGAAGAAACTCCATGCAAATGGACCATTTGGACTCACTTGATTTTGAATCACTTGAGACATGCAAATCATACCACATGGGCAAGATGACTGAAAGCCTCGTTTTCAGTAAAATGTAACAAGAAAGCAACTTGTTGGAAGTAATACATTTTGATGTGTGCAGTCCAATGAGTGCTGAGGCACGCAGTGGATATCGTTATGTTCTTACTTCACGGATGATTTGAGTAGATACTGGGTATATTACTTGATGAAACACAAGTCTGAATTATTGAATGATTCAAGTAATATCAGAGTGAAGTTGAAGATCATCGTGACAAGAGGATAAAATGTCTATGATATGATCATAGAGATGAGTATATGAGTTACGAGCTTTGGCACGCAATTAAGACATTGTGGAAATTGTTTCACAATTAATACCGCCTGGAACACCATAGTGTGATGGTGTGTCCGAACATCATAGTTGCACCCTATTGGATATGGTGCATACCATGATGTCTCTTATCGAATTACCACTATCGTTCATGGGTTAGGCATTAGAGACAACCGCACTCACTTTAATAGGGCACCACGTAATTCCGTTGAGACGACACCATTTGAACTATGGTTTGGAGAAACCTAAGTTGTCATTTCTTAAAAGTTTGGGGCTGCGATGCTTATGTGAAAAAGTTTCAGGTTGATAAGCTCGAACCCAAAGCGGATAAAATGCATCTTCATAGGACACCCAAAACTGTTGGATACACCTCCTAATTCAGATCCGAAAGCAATAGGGATTGTTTCTTGAATCGGGTCCTTTCTCGAGGAAAAGTTTATCTCGGAAAGTTGAGTGGGAGCATGGTGGAGACTTGATGAGGTTATTGAACCATCACTTCAACTAGTGTGTAGCAGGGCACAGGAAGTTGTTCCTGCGGCGCCCACACCAATTGAAGTAGAAGCTTATGATAGTGATCATGAAGTTTCGGATCAAGTCACTACCGTACCTCGTAGGGTGACAAGGATGCGTACTACTTCAGAGTGGTACAGTAATCCTGTCTTGAAGGTCATGTTGCTAGACAACAAAATGAACCTGCGAGCTATGGAGAAGCGATGGTGGGCCCATATTCCGACAAATGGTTAGAAGCCGTGAAATCTGAGATAGGATCCATGTATCAGAACAAAGCATGGACTTTGGTGGACTTGCCCGATGATCGGCAAGCCATTGAGAGAAATGGATCTTTAAGAAGAAGACGGACGTGGACGGTAATGTCACCGTCTATGAAGCTCGACTTGTGGCAAAGAGTTTTTCACAAGTTCAAGGAGTTGACTACAATGAGATTTTCTCATCCGTAGCGATGCTTAAGTCCGTCGGAATCATGTTAGCATTAGCTGCATTTATGAAATATGGCAGATGGATGTCAAAATGACTTTCCTTACCAGTTTTCGTAAGGAAAGGTTGTATGTGATACAATCAGAAAGGTTTTGTCGATCCTAAGGATGCTAAAAGGTATGCTAGCGCCAGTGATCCTTCCATGGACTAGAGCAAGCATCTCGGAGTCAGAATATGCGCTTTGATGAGATGATCAAAGATTTTGGGTTTATACAAAGTTTATGAGAAACTTGTATCTCCAAAGAAGTGAGTGGGAGCACTATAGAATTTCTGATGAGTATATGTTGTTGACATATTGTGGATCAGAAATGATGTAGAATTTATGGAAAGCAAATAGGGTTATTTGAAAATTATTTTTCAAGGGAAAACCTGGTTTAAGTTACTTGAACATTGAGCATTAAGATCTATAAGGATAGATCAAAAACCGCTTAATGGTACTTTCAAATGAGCACGTACCTTGACATGATCTTGAAGGTGTTCAAGATGGATCAGTCAAAGAAGGAGTTCTTGCCTGAGTTGTAAGGTATGAAGTTAAGACTTAAAGCTCAACCACGGCAGAAGAAAGAGGAAGGACGAAGGTCGTCCCCTATGCTTTTGGCATAGTCTCTATACGGTATGCCATGCTGAGTACCGCACCCGATGTGTGCCTTACCACATGTCTGGCAAGAGGGTACAAAGGTGATCAAGGAGTGGATCACCAGACAGCGGTCAAAATTGTCCTTGGAGTAATAAGGACATGTTTCTCGATTATGGAGGTGATAAAGAGCTCGGCGTAAAGGGTTACGTCGAGGCAAGCTTTAACACCTATCCGAATGACTTTGAGTAGCAAACCGGATACATATAGTGGAGCAATCATTTGGAATAGCTCCAAGTGGAGCGTGGAAGCAACATTTACAATATGACCTGGAGATTTGTGAAGTACATACGGATCTGAATGTTGCAGACCCGTTGACTAAAACCTCTCTCACAAGAAAAACATGATCAAACCCCAGAACTCATTGAGTCTTAATCACATGATGATGTGAACTAGTTTAGTGACACTAGTAAACTCTTTGGATGTTGGTCACATGGCGATGTGACTTGTGAGTGTTAATCACATGGCGATGTGAACCAGATTATTGACTCTAGTGCAAGTGGGAGACTGTTGGAAATATGCCCTAGAGGCAATAATAAATTAGTTATTATTACTATATTTCCTTGTTCATGATAATCGTTTATTATCCATGCTATAATTGTATTGATAGGAAACTCAGATACATGTGTGGATACATAGACAACACCATGTCCCTAGTAAGCCTCTAGTTGACTAGCTCGTTGATCAATAGATGGTTACGGTTTCCTGACCATGGACATTGGATGTCATTGATAACGGGATCACATCATTAGGAGAATGATGTGATGGACAAGACCCAATCCTAAGCCTAGCACAAAGATCGTGTAGTTCGTATGCTAAAGGTTTTCTAATGTCAAGTATCATTTCCTTAGACCATGAGATTGTGCAACTCCCGGATACCGTAGGAATGCTTTGGGTGTACCAAACGTCACAACGTAACTGGGTGGCTATAAAGGTGCACTACGGGTATCTCCAAAAGTGTCTATTGGGTTGGCACGAATCGAGACTGGGATTTGTCACTCCGTGTAACGGAGAGGTATCTCTGGGCCCACTCGGTAGGACATCATCATAATGTGCACAATGTGACCAAGGGGTTGATCACGGGATGATGTGTTACGGAACGAGTAAAGAGACTTGCCGGTAACGAGATGGAACAAGGTATCGAGATACCGACGATCGAATCTCGGGCAAGTACAATACCGCTAGACAAAGGGAATTGTATACGGGATTAATTGAGTCATTGACATCGTGGTTCATCCGATGAGATCATCGTGGAACATGTGGGAGCCAACATGGGTATCCAGATCCCGCTGTTGGTTATTGACCGGAGAACGTCTCGGTCATGTCTGCATGGTTCCCGAACCCATAGGGTCTACACACTTAAGGTTCGATGACGCTAGGGTTATAAAGGAAGTTTGTATGTGGTTACTGGATGTTGTTCAGAGTCCCAGATGATATCCCGGACGTCATGAGGAGTTCCGGAATGGTCCGGAGGTAAAAAATTTATATATGGGAAGTCCTATTTTGGCCACAGGAAAATGTTCGGGATTTTTCGGTATTGTACCGGGAAGGTTCTAGAAGGTTCCGGAGTGGGGCCCACCTGCATGGGGGACCCACATGAACATGGGTAGTGGGGTCAAGGCCCCACACCCCTGGTCAAGGCGCACCAAGATCCCCCCTTAGAAGGAATAAGATCATATCCTGAAGGGATAAGATCAAGATCCCTAAAAAAGGGGGATAACAATCGGTGGGGGAGGAAATGATGGGATTTCTTTCCTCCCACCTTTGCCAACGCCCCAATGGACTTGGAGGGCAAGAAACCAGCCCCCTCCACCCCTATATATAGTGGGGAGGCGCATGGGAGCTACACGCTTCCCCTGGCGCAGCCCTCCCCCTCTCCCAAGTACTCCTCCTCTCCCGCGGTGCTTGGCGAAGCCCTGCAGGATTGCCACGCTCCTCCATCACCACCGCGCCGTCGTGCTTCTGCTAGACGGAGTCTTCCCCAACCTCTCCCTCTCACCTTGCTGGATCAAGGCATGGGAGACGTCACCGGGCTGTACGTGTGTTGAACGCGGAGGTGCCGTCCATTCGGCACTAGGATCTCCAATGATTTGGATCATGACGAGTACGACTCCTTCAACCCCGTTCTCTTGAACGCTTCCGCTTAGCGATCTACAAGGGTATGTAGATGCACTCTCCTTCCCCTCGTTGCTAGTCTCTCCATAGATAGATCTTGGTGTTGCATAGAAAATTTTGAATTTCTGCTACGTTCCCCAACAGTGGCATCATGAGCTAGGTCTATGCGTAGTTTCTATGCACGAGTAGAACACAAAGTAGTTGTGGGTGTTCATTTTGTTCAATATGCTTACCGTTACTAGTCCAATCCTGATTCGGCGGCATTGTGGGATGAAGCGGCCCGGACCGACCTTACACGTACACTTACGTGAGACAGGTTCCACCGACTGACATGCACTTGTTGCATAAGGTGGCTAACGGGTGCCAGTCTCTCCCACTTTAGTCGGATCGGATTCGATGAAAAGGGTCCTTATGAAGGGTAAATAGCAATTGACATATCACGTTGTGGTTTTTCAGTAGGTAAGAAACGTTCTTGCTAGAAACCCATAGCAGCCACGTAAAACATGCAAACAACAATTAGAGGACGTCTAACTTGTTTTTGCAGGGTATGCTATGTGATGTGATATGGCCAAGAAGAATGTGATGAATGATATGTGATGTATGAGATTGATCATGTTCTTGTAATAGGAATCACGACTTGCATGTCGATGAGTATGACAACCGGCAGGAGCCATAGGAGTTGTCTTTATTTATTGTATGACCTGCGTGTCATTGAACAACGCCATGTAATTACTTTAGTTTATTTCTAACCGGTAGCCATAGTAGTAGAAGTAATAAGTTGGCGAGACAACTTCATGGAGACACGATGATGGAGATCATGGTGTCATGCCGGTGACGATGATGATCATGGAGCCCCGAAGATGGAGATCAAAAGGAGCAATATGATATTGGCCATATCATGTCACTATTTGATTGCATGTGATGTTTATCATGTTTATACATCTCATTTGCTTAGAACGACGGTAGTAAATAAGATGATCCCTCATTAAAATTTCAAGAAAGTGTTCCCCCTAACTGTGCACCGTTGCGAAAGTTCGTCGCTTCGAAGCACCACGTGATGATCGGGTGTGATAGATTCTAATGTTCACATACAACGGGTGTAAGCCAGATTTACACACGCGAAACACTTAGGTTGACTTGACGAGCCTAGCATGTACAGACATGGCCTCGGAACACAAGAGACCGAAAGGTCGAGCATGAGTCGTATTGTAGATACGATCAACATGAAGATGTTCACCGATGATGACTAGTCCGTCTCACGTGATGATCGGACACGGCCTAGTTGACTCGGATCATGTAATCACTTAGATAACTAGAGGGATGTCTATCTGAGTGGGAGTTCATAAGATGAACTCAATTATCCTGAACATAGTCAAAATGTCTTTCCAAATTATGTCGTAATGCTCGCGCTTTAGTTCTACTGTTTCAGAAATGTTCCTAGAGAAAAATTCAGTTGAAAGTTGATAGTAGCGATTATGCGGACTAGGTCCGTAAACTGATGATTGTCGTCGTTGCTTCGTAGAAGGCTTATGTCCTTAATGCACCGCTCAGTGCGCTGAACCTGGAACGTCGTCTGTGGGTGTTGCGAACATCTAACATACACGTTTTGATAACTACGTGATAGTTCAGTTAAACGGTTTAGAGTTGAGGCACCAAAGACGATTTTGAAATGTCACAGAACATATGATATGTTTCGAGGGCTGAAATTGGGATTTTAGGCTCGTGCCCACGTCAAGAGGTATAAGACCTCCGACGATTTTCTTAGCCTGCAAACTAAGGGAGAAAAGCTCAATCGTTGAGATTGTCCTCAGATTGTCTCAGTACAACAATCACTTGAATCAAGTGGGAGTTGATCTTCCAGATGAGATAGTGATGTTTCTCCAAAGTCATTGCCACCAAGCTGCTAGAGCTTCGTGATGAACTATAACATATCAGGGATAGATATGATGATCCTTGAGAGATTCGCGATGTTTGACACCGCGAAAGTAGAAATCAAGAAGGAGCATTAATTGTTGATGGCTGGTGAAACCACTAGTTTCAAGAAGGGCATGGGCAAGAAGGGATACTTCATGAAACGGCAAATCAGCTGCTGCTCTAGTGAAGAAACCCAAGGTTGAACCCAAACCCGAGACTAAGTGCTTCTGTAATAAGGGGAACAACCACTGGAGCGGAATTACCCTAGATACTTGGTAGATGAGAAGGCTGGCAAGGTCGATAGAAGTATATTGGATATACATTATGTTAATGTGTACTTTACTAGTACTCCTACCAGGGTATTAGATACTGGTTCGGTTGCTAAGTGTTAGTAACTTGAAATTAAAGGCTACGGAATAAACGGAGACTAGCTAAAGATGAGCTGACGATATGTGTTGGAAGTGTTTTCCAATCTTGAAGTGATCAAGCATCGCACGCTCCCTCTACCACCGAGATTGGTGTTAAACCTAAATAATTGTTATTTGGTGTTTGCGTTGAGCATAGACATGATTGGATTATGTCTATTGCAATACGGTTATTCATTTAAGGAGAATAATGGTTACTCTGTTTGTTTGAATAATACCTTCAATGGTCTTGCACCTAAAATGAATGGTTTATTGAATCTCGATCGTAGTGATACACATGTTCATGCCAAAAGATATAAGATAGTAATGATAGTACCACCTACTTGTGGCACTGCCATGTAAGTCATATTGGTATAAAACGCATGAAGAAGCTCCATGTTGATGGATCTTTGGACTCACTCGTTTTGAAAAGTTTGAGAGATGCGAACCATGTCTATTGGTGTATATGCATGAAGAAACTCCATGCAAATGGATCGTTTGGACTCACTTGATTTTGAATCACTTGAGACATGAAAATCATACCAAATGGGCAAGATGACTGAAAGCCTCGTTCTCAGTAAAATGGAACAAGAAAGCAACTTGTTGGAAGTAATACATTTTGATGTGTACGGTCCAATGAGTGCTGAGGCACGCAGTGGATATCGTTATGTTCTTACTTCACGGATGATTTGAGTAGATACTGAGTATATTTACTTGATGAAACACAAGTCTGAATTATTGAATGGTTCAAGTAATTTCAGAGTGAAGTTGAAGATCATCGTGACAAGAGGATAAAATGTCTATGATATGATCATAGAGATGAGTATCTGAGTTACGAACTTTGGCACACAATTAAGACATTGTGGAAATTGTTTCACAATTAATACTGCCTCGAACACCATAGTGTGATGGTGTGTCCGAACATCATAGTTGCACCCTATTGGATATGGTGCGTACCATGATGTCTCTTATCGAATTACCACTATCGTTCATGGGTTAGGCATTAGAGACAACCACACTCACTTTAATAGGGCACCACGTAATTCCGTTGAGACGACACCGTTTGAACTATGGTTTGGAGAAACCTAAGTTGTCGTTTCTTAAAAGTTTGAGGCTGCGACGCTTATGTGAAAAAGTTTCAGGTTGATAAGCTCGAACCCAAAGCGGATAAAATGCATCTTCATAGGACACCCAAAACAGTTGGATATACCTCCTAATTCAGATCCAAAAGCAATAGGGATTGTTTCTTGAATCGGGTCCTTTCTCGAGGAAAAGTTTGTCTCGGAAAGTTGAGTGGGAGCATGGTGGAGACTTGATGACGTTATTGAACCATCACTTCAACTAGTGTGTAGCAGGGCACAGGAAGTTGTTCCTGCGGTGCCCACACCAATTGAAGTAGAAGCTTATGATAGTGATCATGAAGTTTCGGATCAAGTCACTACCGTACCTCGTAGGGTGACAAGGATGCGTATTACTTCAGAGTGGTACAGTAATCCTGTCTTGAAGGTCATGTTGCTAGACAACAAAATGAACCTGCGAGCTATGGAGAAGCGATGGTGGGCCCATATTCCGACAAATGGTTAGAAGCCGTGAAATCTGAGATAGGATCCATGTATCAGAACAAAGCATGGACTTTGGTGGACTTGCCCGATGATCGGCAAGCCATTGAGATAAATGGATCTTTAAGAAGAAGACGGACGTGGACGGTAATGTCACCGTCTATGAAGCTTGACTTGTGGCAAAGAGTTTTTCACAAGTTCAAGGAGTTGACTACGATGAGATTTTCTCATCCGTAGCGATGCTTAAGTCCGTCGGAATCATGTTAGCATTAGCTGCATTTATGAAATCTAGCAGATGGATGTCAAAATGAGTTTCCTTACCAGTTTTCGTAAGGAAAGGTTGTATGTGATACAATCATAAAGGTTTTGTCGATCCTAAGGATGCTAAAAGGTATGCTATCTCCAACGATCCTTCCTTGGACTAGAGCAAGCATCTCGGAGTCAAAATATGCGCTTTGATGAGATGATCAAAGATTTTGGGTTTATACAAAGTTTATGAGAAACTTGTATCTCCAAAGAAGTGAGTGGGAGCACTATAGAATTTCTGATGAGTATATGTTGTTGACATATTGTGGATCAGAAATGATGTAGAATTTATGGAAAGAAAATAGGGTTATTTGAAAAGTATTTTTCAAGGGAAAACCTGGTTTAAGCTACTTGAACATTCAGCATTAAGATCTATAAGGATAGATCAGAAACCGCTTAATGGTACTTTCAAATGAGCACATACCTTGACATGATCTTGAAGATGGATCAGTCAAGGAAGGAGTTCTTGCCTGAGTTGTAAGGAATGAAGTTAAGACTTAAAGCTCGACCATGGCAGAAGAAAGAGGAAGGACGAAGGTCGTCCCCTATGCTTTTGACATAGGCTCTATACGGTATGCCATGCTGAGTACCGCACCCGATGTGTGCCTTGCCACATGTCTGGCAAGAGGGTACAAAGGTGATTAAGGAGTGGATCACCAGACAGCGGTCAAGATTGTCCTTGGAGTAATAAGGATATGTTTCTCGATTATGGAGGTGATAAAGAGTTCGGCGTAAAGGGTTACGTCGATGCAAGCTTTAACACCTATCCGAATGACTCTGAGTAGCAAACCGGATAAGTATAGTGGAGCAACCATTTGGAATAGCTCCAAGTGGAGCGTGAAAGCAGCATTTACAATATGACCTAGAGATTTGTGAAGTACATACGGATCTGAATGTTGCAGACCTGTTGACTAAAACCTCTCTCACAAGCAAAACATGATCAAACCCCAGAACTCATTGAGTCTTAGTCACATGATGATGTGAACTAGTAAAATCTTTGGATGTTGGTCACATGGCGATGTGACCTATGAGTGTTAATCACATGGTGATGTGAACTAGATTATTGACTCTAGTGCAAGTGGGAGACTGTTGGGAATATGCCCTAGAGGCAATAATAAATTAGTTATTATTATTATATTTCCTTGTTCATGATAATTGTTTATTGTCCATGCTATAATTGTATTGATAGGAAACTCAGATACATGTGTGGATACATAGACAACACCATGTCCCTAGTAAGCCTCTAGTAGACTAGCTCGTTGATCAATAGATGGTTACGGTTTCCTGACCATGGACATTGGATGTCGTTGATAATAGGATCACATCATTAGAAGAATGATGTGATGGACAAGACCCAATCCTAAGCCTAGCACAAAGATCGTGTAGTTCGTATGCTAAAGCTTTTCTAATGTCAAGTATCATTTCCTTAGACCATGAGATTGTGCAACTCCCGGATACCGTAGGAATGCTTTGGGTGTACCAAACGTCACAATGTAACTGGGTGGCTATAAAGGTGCACTACGGGTATCTCCGAAAGTGTCTGTTGGGTTGGCATGAATCGAGACTGGAATTTGTCACTTTGTGTGACGGAGAGGTATCTCTGGGCCCACTCGGTAGGACATCATCATAATGTGCACAATGTGACCAAGGGGTTGATCACGGGATGATGTGTTACGAAACGAGTAAAGAGACTTGCTGGTAACGAGATTGAACACGGTATCGGGATACCGACGGTCGAATCTCGGGCAAGTACTATACCGCTAGACAAAGGGAATTGTATACGGGATTGCTTGAATCCTTGACATCGTGGTTCTTCCGATGAGATCATCGTGGAACATGTGGGAGCCAACATGGGTATCCAGATCCCGCTGTTAGTTATTGGCTAAGAGCTGTCTCGGTCATGTCTGCATGATTCCCGAACCCGTAGGGTCTACACACTTAAGGTTCGGTGACGCTAGAGTTATTATGGGAATTAGTGTGCAGTTACCAAATGTTGTTTGGAGTCCCGGATGAGATCCCGGACGTCACGAGGAGCTCCGGAATGGTCCGGAGGTAAAGATTTATATATGGGAAGTCCTATTTTGGCCACCGGAAAATGTTCGGGATTTTTCAGTATTGTACTAGGAAGGTTCTAGAAGGTTCCGGAGTGGGGCCCACCTGCATGGGGGGACCCACATGAACGTGGGTAGTGGGGGCAAGGCCCCACACCCCTACTCAAGGTGCACCAAGATCCCCCCTTAGAAGGAATAAGATCATATCCCGAAGGGATAAGATCAAGATCCCTAAAAAAGGGGGATAACAATCGGTGGGGAAGGAAATGATGGGATTTCTTTCCTCCCACCTTTGCCAACGCCCCAGTGGACTTGGAGGGCAAGAAACCAGCCCCCTCCACCCCTATATATAGTGGGGAGGCGCATGGGAGCTTCACCCTTGCCCCTGGCGCAGCCCTCTCCCTCCCCAGCACCTCCTCCTCCTCCGTAGTGCTTGGCGAAGCTCTGCCGGAGAACTGCAAGCTCCACCACCACGCCGTCGTGCTTCCGGATCTCTCCCTCAACTTCTCCTCTTCCCTTGCTGGATCAAGAAGGAGGAGACGTCCCCGGGCTGTACGTGTGTTGGACGCGGAGGCGCCGTCCGTTCGGCGCTAGATCAGATCTTCCGCGATTTGAATCGCCGCGAGTACGACTCCATCAACCACGTTCTTGTAACGCTTTCTCTTAGAGATCTTCAAGGGTATGAAGATGCACTCTCCTTCCCCTCGTTGCTAGATTACTCCATAGATTGATCTTGGTGATGCGTAGAATTTTTTTGAATTTCTGCTACGTTCCCCAACAGTGGAACCATGAGCTAGGTCTATGCGTAGTTTCTATGCACGAGTAGAACACAAAGTAGTTGTGGGTGTTGATTTTGTTCAATATGCTTACCGTTACTAGTCCAATCCTGATTCGGCGGCATTGTGGGATATAGCGGCCCGGACCGACCTTACACGTACACTTACGTGAGACAGGTTCCACCGACTGACATGCACTTGTTGCATAAGGTGGCTAGCGGGTGCCAGTCTCTCCCACTTTAGTCGAATCGGATTCGATGAAAAGGGTCCCTATGAAGGGTAAATAGCAATTGACATATCACGTTGTGGTTTTTGCGTAGGTAAGAAACGTTCTTGCTAAAAACCCATAGCAACCACGTAAAACATGCAAACAACAATTAGAGGACGTCTAACTTGTTTTTGCAGGGTATGCTATGTGATGTGATATGGCCAAGAAGAATGTGATGAATGATATGTGATGTATGAGATTGATCATGTTCTTGTAATAGGAATCACGACTTGCATGTCGATGAGTATGACAACCGGCAGGAGCCATAGGAGTTGTCTTTATTTATTGTATGACCTGTGTGTCATTGAACAACGCCATGTAATTACTTTAGTTTATTTCTAACCGGTAGCCATAGTAGTAGAAGTAATAAGTTGGCGAGACAACTTCATGGAGACACGATGATGGAGATCATGATGATGGAGATCATGGTGTCATGCCGATGATGATGATGATCATGGAGCCCCGAAGATGGAGATCAAAAGGAGCAATATGATATTGGCCATATCATGTCACTATTTGATTGCATGTGATGTTTATCATGTTTATACATCTTATTTGCTTAGAACGACGGTAGTAAATAAGATGATCCCTCATTAAAATTTCAAGAAAGTGTTCCCCCTAACTGTGCACCGTTGCGAAAGTTCGTCGTTTTGAAGCACCACGTGATGATCGGGTGTGATAGATTCTAACGTTCACATACAACGGGTGTAAGCCAGATTTACACACGCGAAACACTTAGGTTGACTTGACGAGCCTAGCATGTACAGACATGGCCTCGGAACACAAGAGACCGAAAGGTCAAGCATGAGTCGTATAGTAGATACGATCAACATGAAGATGTTCACCGATGATGACTAGTCCGTCTCACGTGATGATCGGACACGGCCTAGTTGACTCGGATCATGTAATCACTTAGATGACTAGAGGGATGTCTATCTGAGTGGGAGTTCATAAGATGAACTTAATTATCCTGAACATAGTCAAAAGATCTTTGCAAATTATGTCCTAAGCTCGCGCTTTAGTTCCACTGTTTAGATATGTTCCTAGAGAAAATTTAGTTGAAAGTTGATAGTAGCAATTATGCAGACTGGGTCCGTGAACTGAGGATTGTCCTCGTTGCTTCGTAGAAGGCTTATGTCCTTAATGCACCGCTCGGTGTGCTGGACCTCGAATGTAGTCTGTGGATGTTGCGAACATCTGACATACACGTTTTGATAACTACGTGATAGTTCAGTTAAATGGTTTAGAGTAGAGGCACCAAAGACGTTTTCGAAACGTCGCGGAACATATGAGATGTTTCGAGGGCTGAAATTGGAATTTCAGGCTCGTGCCCACGTCAAGAGGTATGAGACCTCCGACGATTTTCTAAGCCTGCAAACTAGGGGAGAAAAGCTCAATCGTTGAGCTTGTGCTCAGATTGTTTGAGTACAACAATCACTTTAATCGAGTGGGAGTTGATCTTCCAGATGAGATAGTGATGTTTCTCCAAAGTCATTGCCACCAAGCTGCTAGAGCTTCGTGATGAACTATACCATATCAGGGATAGATATGATGATCCTTGAAGTACTCGCGATGTTTGACACCGCGAAAGTAGAAGTCAAGTAGGAGCATCAATTATTGATGGTTAGTAAAACCACTAGTTTCAAAAAGGGCAAGGGCAAGAAGGGATACTTCATGAAACGGCAAATCAGCTGCTGCTCTAGTGAAGAAACCCAAGGTTGAACCCAAACCCGAGACTAAGTGCTTCTGTAATAAGGGGAACAATCACTGGAGCAGAATTACCCTAGATACTTGGTAGATGAGAAGGCTGGCAAGGTCGATAGAAGTATATTGGATATAAATTATGTTAATGTGTACTTTACTAGTATTCCTAGTAGCACCAGGGTATTAGATACCGGTTCGGTTGCTAAGTGTTGGTAACTCGAAATAAAAGGCTGCGGAGTAGACGGAGACTAGCTAAAGGTGAGCTGGCGATATGTGTTGGAAGTTTTCCAAGCTTGATGTGATCAAGCATCGCACGCTCCCTCTACCATCGAGATTGGTGTTAAACCCAAATAATTATTATTTGGTGTTTGCGTTGAGCATAGACATGATTGGATTATGTCTATCGCAATACGGTTATTCATTTAGGGAGAATAATGGTTACTCTGTTTGTACGCCGGCAAGGGCAAGAGCAAGGCCGAAGACGTCTAGGGCAGCATGCCGGGCGGCAGCAGGTGGGCGCAGACTTTTTTTAATGTTTTATTTAATGTTTATTAGGTTTAGGTGGACTTTGGCCGGCGTTTGACCGGCCACTTTATGTTTAATTATTTTTATTTCGTGCAGCTTGTTTTTCCACTGCGGCACATTTGGGTCGGCCTCCCCGTTGGGCGGTCAAGCCGACCCATTTTAAAATGCGGACACGCACGTCCGTCTGGCCGATCCAAATGGATAAAAAGCGGACAAAGCGCGCGTCAGTTGGGTCGCTCCGTTTGAGTTGCTTTTAGGGCATCTAACAAGACCCTAAAAATCCATAACTCCTTGTACTACTCCCTCCGTTCCTCAATCTAGTGCGCATAGATTTCAGCGCAGGTACCAATGTGTGTGCTGGCGTTTATTTTTGGACCAGAAAGCCCTCGCTCCTCCATGGTTTGTCCCTCCTAGCAGTACTAGTACACTGGTATGTCTGTCCGACGCGAGCGTCTACGGCCAGCAAAAAACCGGCCAGGGAAGCGGGATGCTGACCAAGGACACGGCGACGCTGGCCATGGACGCTGGACGCGGTGGGCGTGGATGGCTCTTCTGGCTCCTTTAAGCCGCTGCCGCTGCCGCACAAGAAGCCAACGCCGGCGTGCTGCCACCATCTGCAAGAACGGCGGCGTTCTCGGAGTGGCGACAACACCTTCCTTGCCGCTGGTCCAATCCCGCCGCCGCCAGTCGATTCCCGCTGCCGCCAGGATGCGGTGCGCAGCTGCGCATGCTCCCGCTGCTGGTGAACCTGCTCTGCGCCGCCGTCCATGGACACGGGGACACGAAGACGACACCGGCCAGGGATGCGGGCCCAGGACGTGCCGCCGCCGGCCATGGACGGAAAGACGTCGGTCGTTGCGGATGCGGGGACACCGGCTGTGGGCGCGGAGGCGCACTCCCATCCTCGAGCAGCGGCGTCGCTGCCGGCCATGTACGCGCTCGACGCGGATACGCCGTTCTTGCACGTGGTGGCCGCGAAGACATCGGCTATGGCAGACGCGGAGATACCGGCCGTGGGCGTGGAGTCGCACTCTCCCATCCTCGAACAACAGCATCGGCGGCGCCTCTGGGCTCTGGTTCTTGTGAGCCGCAGCCACCGCGACCCCGGCGTGCTGCCCCTCTATGCATGTCCAAGAAACTCGCCCAGCGCCCCAGCCTCGTCGACGGCTCCATGACGAGCTCCGCGCGCTCGCCGAGCTCCTGCGGCTGGTGGCCCTGCTTTGCGCCGCCGACCCTGTGTGGGCTCGCCCGAGCTGGAGCTGGCCCTCCGCGTTCATACTACAGGAGGTCGAGGTGGGGGGAAAGCTGCGAGAAGAGATAAGGGAGAGAGACGATGCGGTGGAGCCTGCGCTGCTCGGTGGGAGGGTGTTTTCGTCCAAAACCGCTCGCAGCTAGAAGTACGCACTACATTGCGGAATTTCCGTGAAAAACTTATGCGCACTACAATTAGGAACGGAGGGAGTAGCATCTTTGACAAAGTTATAATAAACCCAAGCTAACCAAATCCTCAAACATATAACTCGTTAACTTTTTTGAGTATTTAAGCCTTGGAAGAATTCTTTTTTGCTCAAATTTGAGCAGGCAACATCAATTCTTCGTATAACTTTCTCTTCCCCTCCGACGCCAACTAGTTTGACCTCCCCAGCAACCGTCGTGGCATCGCTAGTGCACCCCATGCCGAACTCCAGCCAGATTGCGGCAAAGTTTATCTTCGCTTTCTCGTTTTCCCTGCGTCCCCAGCCGCGACCACCGCGCGCTCCTTCCCACCGTCCCCAGCCATGACACACACACACACACACACACACACACACACACCCCTACTAAAGAGAAAATGATTGTTGGCCTCCATCATTGATTCAGACGAATCGTTGCATCCCGGACCACACCATCGTGCTACTAGGAGCATGAAGAGGAGAAAACCCCATTCAGAAGAAGAAGTGCCCGAATATGGCCCCATGGAGGATGAATGTCACCGACTTTCTCGACCCCATCTAGCCACACCATGGGTGTGTGATGGTACCTCCGTCGAGAGAAGCGTAGAAAGGACGGGTTGATCCTAGGTGCACCGTCGATTAGGAGTTACCTGGGCTCTTCGATTGAGCTCGCTCTGCCATTGAACGACATTGGCTACTAGCGGATCATTTCTTTAGCTGACTTAGGGACAATTTTGGTGGTGCATAGAGCGATGACAGGGCCAAACAATCGATGGCCGCCAAGGATATAGAAGATCCAAGTCTTCCACATTAGGTGGTTGTCGCGGTCGAGCTTTAGGTGACCACCTGTCGAAAGCTGGGATCAACAACATGGCCGACTGCCGAACACAAAGACATTGATGCCAAGCCTCACGTCGGAGTTTTGCAGTCCAGGGGCGGCAAGATCAATAGCCATGGCAGCACAGCCGAGTTCAATAAACCGGTTGCCGACGAAGTCATGGCTTATAGGTCAAATCTGTGACATCATGCGAAATAACTTAGGTTTAGAATTTGTATTCCGGTGCATCATTGTGATGCGGGCTCCTCCTCCTTATATGTGCATCATTGTGACGCGTCCAAAATATGGATCTCTAACGACCGAGATTACAGCAGGTTTAGTTATGATACGACTTGGGCTATACGTTAGCTAACTGTAATCGGGCACCCTCGGCTAAGCCTTAAACCCCCTCGTCTCCCTCACCACCCCATTTCCCCACCTCCGCTAGGGTTTTCGTTTTGCACCATGGCCTCGGCGTCGCGCGCGCTCCTTCTGTCCCGGTTCTCGCCCCTCCCCGCCGCCGCCTCCCACTCCCTCCGCCCACTCGCCGCCGTGGGGAGCCTCCTCCCGGCGCCGCTGGTCCCGTCCCCGGCCGCGGCGGCCAGGCGGTTCGCGACGCAGCCCGCGCACTCGTCGCTGCGGGACTCTTCCCCGAACTGGAGCAACCGCCCGCCCAAGGAGACGATCCTCCTCGACGGGTGCGACTTCGAGCACTGGCTCGTTGTCATGGAGCCACCCCCAGGCGACGGCGCCAACCCCGACATCCCCCGCGACGAGATCATCGACAGCTACATCAAGACCCTCGCTCAGGTCGTCGGAAGGTATGAGTCCCAGTACCACTACCACATTCCCCTCCCGTGCTGACGCACGCCTCACATCCTCGAGGTTCTGGAGCATAGCCTCCAATTTGTGTGTACAGAGAAGTGAAAAGTACCGGTTTCTGCTAGCAAGGTTTCTCTGATAAGCATATTAGAGGAGATTGTGCTAGTAGTTCCAGTCTATTTTTCATTATTGACTATGGCAGTCTGCTTATGATAGAATGGGAAATCCATTTGTCGGTCAGTGTTAGTGAGGTCTCATTTTGATGTTATTGACTACGTGAATCTTCCTATTGACAGAATGGGAAGTTCATATTGTCGATCTGTGTTGTGAGGTCTCATTTTGATGCACAGCTATATTTGAAAGTGTTTGGAAATTAGCGGGCGAGGAACTGGGTTGAAGATTGGTAGATGAAGTTTGGTTATTTTGTAGATTTATTATTTATGGAGGTGATTTATTGATTTGATGTGTTATGACTCAGAGTTGTTGAAGTGCGATAAGTGTACCTTACCTAGCTGTTTTTGTGTCATTTAGTCATTTACATGATGATTTCTATGCATGTTCTTTCAAGAATCACACTCAATCATTTGTGCGGATGGTGATTCTGGCTTGAGGACCATGCTTGGTATCAGTTATTTGTATGTACATAGACAACTATCAGTGCACTAACTTCCTTGGACTCTGTTGCAGTTTCACCATTTCTTTGTAATTTTGTTTGCCTCTCTGAACCATAACAACTCATTGCTTTGAGGAGAACAGAACAGAGTTCTCCTTGATGTCTTGGTTGTCTCCAGTCTTACCATGAAATGTGTTTTAAGTCATCTTTGTGCTTCATAACATATCTGTATCTTGAATCTTTCCTATGTTCCAGTGAAGAAGAAGCAAGGATGAAGATCTACTTTGTGTCAACTCGGCATTATTTTGCTTTTGGAGCCCTAGTATCTGAGGAACTCTCCTATAAACTTAAAGGTATTGGTCATTACATGAAATTTTTGGTATGGCATCTTTTTATGAAGGTGACTTCACATGGTCTCCGTGTAATCTCATGCCTCTAAATTATTCACTACTAGGAAAATGGCTATAGATGGGATTGACACTAATGGCGCACCAGAAAGATGGTGCGCCATTAGTATATACTAATGGCGCACCATAATCTGATGCGCCATTAGAGTTTAAACAATTAATGGCGCACCATGCTACGGGTGCGCCATTAGTATCAATTTTTTTTTAACTAGTGCGCCTGTCCAAACATACTAATGGCGCATCCCGGCAAAGTGCGCCATTAGTAGTTGTAACTACTAATGGCGCACTAGGCAGCAGGTGCGCCATTAGTATAGAAACTTTTTTTTTGAACTAGTGCGCCTATCCAAACATACTAATGGCGCATTCTGCCCGAGTGCGCCATTAGTAGTTGTAACTACTAATGGCGCACCTGGCAGTGGGTGCGCCATTAGTATAGGATTTTTTTTTTGAACTAGTGCGCCTCTCCGAACATACTAATGGTGTATCCTGCCCAAGTGCGCCATTAGTAGTTGTAAGTACTAATGGCGCACCATGCAGGAGGTGCGCCATTAGTAAGTGGGCAGCAACAAGATATTTGGGACAGCCTCTCCTACCCACACACTCACTTTCTCCCCACTTCATTCTCTCCACCTCCTCCTTGTCTCGGGTGCCTCCTCTTTTTCACCTCATTTCCACCATAGATTCATTCAAATTAAGTGGTTAAATTACCTTGTTTTAATAGGTAAGTAAGGGGGGAAGCTATATTTAGGTTGTTCTCCTTACAACAATGTGCACATGCACTTTTTACGGCCTAGCTAGATCTATGTATGTTCGTGGTGTTGCATATGTTTGTGGTGTTGCATATGTGTTTGTGTTTGGAGGTGTACCGGTATTTGATATGCGATAGTTGCCAATATTTTGCCGGAATGTTGATTCATTTCCGTTTCGGCGAGAATTTTGG
>NC_041389.1:488566229-488644757 GCF_002162155.2 Triticum dicoccoides | reverse complement strand
AAAAAAATTAGTATCAAACAGCTTTTTAAATGCTACTGTCTTATAAAAAAAATATTACTGTTATTATTTAAACAAGTTTGAACATATTTAAACACAAATAAGTATCAAACAGCTTTTTAAATGCTAAAAAAAATTTGTGGAGCCCACCTCGATCCCCCTCCATCTCGACCGCTATCCCACCTCGCCAGATCCGGTCCCCCTCGGCGCCGAGCACCCCCCAAGTCCACCGGCCGCCGCCGCCGACCCACCGCACCCTCGATTCCCCTACCCAACCGCCGCCGCCGACCCCCCGCACCCCGCGCACCGTCTTATAAAAAAAATTAGTATCAAACAGCTTTTTAAATGCTACTGTCTTATAAAAAAATATTACTGTTATTATTTAAACAAGTTTGAACATATTTAAACATAAATAAGTATCAAACAGCTTTTTAAATGATAAAAAAAATTTTGTGGAGCCTGGGATTCAAACCCAGGACCTCCTGGTGTGAGAACTGGCTACTGACCAGTCGAGCTAGTAGAGGGGACTTGGTGTGGATTAGGTCAGGTGGGAGATAACCTGTTGGCTCGAGCAGAAAAAAAAGTACTAATGGCGCACCAGGGTGAGGTGCGCCATTAGTGTGGATATACTTATGGCGCACCGGGGGGTGGTGCGCCATTAGTATTGTGCCCCCATCCATATTTTTCCTCCCCGGCCCTCGATCCCCTTCTCGCCCTCGCCCTCGATCCCCTTCCCCTCTCCTCTCCTCTCCCGACGCCGCTGCCCCGCCGCCTCGACGCCGCCCCGACGCCGCGACGCCGCCCCGACGCCGTGAGACGCCGCGACGCCGCCCTCTCCTCTCCCGACGCCGCCGCCCCGCCGCTTTCCCCACGGAGAAGGAGGAGGAAGAGGGGGCGCTCGCCGTTGACCTCGCCCGGCCGACTCCGGTGGCCAGGCCGACTCGCCATCGCCCCGCCGCCCTCGTCGCCGGTGGCCCGGACGCCGCCCCGTCCACACCACCGTCGCCGGAGCACCCACACCACCACCCGGACCTCGTCGCCCCCGTGAGCTCCCCCTCCTCCTCTCCCCCTCTCCCCCTCGCATCCCCCGTGAGCCCCATCTCTATTTCTTCTTGTCACCAGCACCACCACCACCAGCAGACCTGCATATCACGTGAGAACATTTTAGTCATTTATATACCAACTGTTGCAGCAAAACAGAATTGCAACTATTTTTGCCTGAAAGTAGAAGACATGAACATGGTCAGAAAAAAGAAAAACCTAAAGAACACTTTGCATTTTGGATTCTGCATTAATTCTGTGTTTTCTGTATGCACTTCGATTGTTAACTTGACATACATTGCTAGCAAAGTACTATTTCAATTGAGCGTGCGACCAATGCCCTCGACTAGATGCATGTCAGGCGAGGGCCTCGATTTCTACTAATCCTTTTGACTGGCTTTAATTGTTTTGGTCCTGATGGGCACTATTTTTCTGCACACAAGGGAGAGTTCGTTAGCTTAACCAATAAAGATAATGTGTGACATAAGCAAAAAATATGATACACAGTAGATATTTGGGGCTGGAATGAAGAGTCCACAATTCTTACAAATGATACAAGTCAAATTCAGTACTTGGAAGAAAAAGTTGTGAGATCAAATAGCAGAAGGCAACTTAACGTAGTATTCCCTCCGATCCAAAATAAGTATTGCAGTTTTGAACCGGGGTTAGTTCAAAACTGCGACACTTATTATAGATCGGAGGTAGTATTATTTAGTCAGCAAGCCAAGTTTAAGTTCTGCAAAAGTTGGCAACAACTTAAATTAGTGCTGAAAGCGTGCTTATAAAGCGTGCTTAACATTGTTTTGCCACAGAGCCAACTCAAAACCCTGATCAATTGAAATAGTACTTTGCTAGCAATGTATGCCAGTTGCCATTTTGGATTCTGCATCAATCATTTTTATTCATATGATTCATTTGTATTAGGTTTTGGCAGATATTGTTAACTTGACTTGAGACCATCCCGCACACAGGTGTGACTCTTATAATCATACAACCATCTGTAATTCAATCAAGCAAAACCTAATGAACATGGTCAGAAAAATAATGTTCATAATATAAATGGTGAGTCAGAGTGGTTACACACCTCATCTTCCTAAGGACACTTGACATCTCCTCTCTCTTCTTCTTTGCTCTCTTGTGAGTACCAAGCTTTCTCTTGGCGACCTTGAGTGCACGCTTGTCCTTTCCAACCTTAAGAAGCTCAGTGATACGTTTCTCATAGGGAGCGAATCCAGCAACCTCCCTAATCAAGTTCCTGACAAATTGCACCCTCTTGGTACCTTTCTGCAAAATATGCCAAGATAACATTGTAAGAATAACTGCAAACTGGATAGACATGTTATAATAATTCAGCTGAGCATATAGGAGCATGTAAGTTAACTTTGTTTCAGCTTCACACAAGTTACAATTCGCTAAAAAAAGCCAGCTAGAATAGCCAAATAACAATTTGGTCCCAAACACAGCAAGGTCCTATTTTACTTTCAACATGACCTGACAACATGACCTGACAATAGTTCAGTTTACAGCTGAGGACATTGATTTATTATGAAGTTGCTTGGGTTTATTATGAAGTACTTTGATCATGTCTCTTTATTTGTACTGCTACTAATATACTTTATATGATGATGAAGTTGCTTGGGTTTATTATGAAGTACTTTGATCATGTCTCTTTATTTGTACTGCTGCTAATATACTTTATATGATGATGAAGTGCTACTGAGTTGTGTGCAAATTTCGTTAAATCAGTGATGTGTATGTGGAGGCCTTTTTTGCCTTGTCCACCCGAGAGGCCCTTGAGTTTGCTGGAATGTCGATTAACTTCCGTTCCAGCAAATTCGGGTACTCCATATGTCCTATTTTCAGCAAAGGTCATGCTGAAATTTTCCGTGAATTTTAGCATGACTTTGCTAAAAATAGGACATATGGGGTACTTGTGACTAATGCATGGGCCGGGGTATCTTAGTAGTTAATTAAGTAGGATCAAGTGCCCCGGCGTACTTGTGACTAATGCATGGCTTTTAGGGTGCCTCGGTGTCGATAAAAACCGAAATGATGAAAAGTTAGGCTTTTAGGGTGCCTTGGCGTCGAAAAACCCTCAATGATAAAAGTTTAGATTTTAGGATGCCTCGGTGTCAACAAACCCTAAATGATGAGACCATGATATTGTTCCTTGACAATAACCAACTTTTTGACCAAACTTTGTTTCTATTTAGAGAGAAACATGGCCCACAACGATGAGGCCGGGGGTTCGGGCGGCAAGGCATTCTGGGAGCTGTCCCAGGAGATGGAGGAACAACCTCACTTGTATGAGGCCGCCGCCTTCCCCACCGATCCTGAGACCACGGATGGTGCCGCCGAGGATGACCACACTGATGCCACCACTGATGGTGCCGCCGAGGATGCCACCACTGATGATGGCGGCGCACGCACAGATAGCAGCCAGCCGAAGAGGCAACGGAAGGACCGGCGCCCGATCGTGCTCCGCACCCTCAAGGAGGAAGTTACTGAAGTGGACTCCAACGGGAATCCAACGGCGCCCGAACGAATAGTCAAGGGGTACTCGCTTCAGCTCGGGTGCATTGTCCGGAGCACCGTCTCGATCAACACCGAGAACCTGAGGCATCCTGACCGGGGGAATTTGCGCCACCTCCTCTTCACGAAGCTGCACGAACGATACAAGTTCCCAGCTGAATTCGAAAACACAAGCCTCAAAGGGAATAAAGTGAACAATGCTGCCCTCACGAAGATGAGCAAGGCCCTGTCTACTTGGAAAAGCAATGTGAAGAGAATGATCGAGAAAGGTGAGAGTTATGAGAAGATCAAGGAGAAAAATCCTTCGATCACCGAAGATGACTACAACGACTTCAAGATCAATTGCTCGAGCACCGCAAGCTCCCAATCAAGTGAGTGGGGGAAACAAATGCGGGAGCTGAACATAGGGGAACACACACTCGGTCCCGGCGGTTACAGAGTGGCGGAGCCTATATGGGACAAGGAGGAGGCGGACCGTGCCGAGCAAGGCCTACCGCCCCTCTTCGATAAATACGGTGACAAGCAGACCAGGAACTTTGTCAGGGCCCGGTACAAGAAGGACCCGAAAACAAAGGAGCTTACCACGGATCCGAAGACCAGGCAGCTTGAGCTTGTTCTGGTAAGGAATACACCCCCGCGTAATTAGCTCCATATGGTTGCATTCTAATTAATGAAGCCGAATTTCTAAATGGTTCACATTCCTTCCGCAGGCGACTGAAAGCAGTAGCGCGGGGTCGACTCAGAGCAACCCTTGGGACACCACTCTAAATAGGGGTTGAATATAATGAAGAACAAGGATAAGCTCAGTAAGCCGACGTCAGCTGGTCGTGTGGCCGGCAAAGGCTTGTCGACAAAATGGGGGTCATACTATACCGCTGGTGTGCGGAAGGAGAAAAAGACCAGCTCAGAAAGCCAGGCGCGAGAGGTTCAAGAACTCAAGGCACAGGTGGCGCGGATTCCGGAGATTGTCCAAGAGCAAGTGGAACAACGACTCGGAGAGACGATCACCGCCCTTGTGCCTACCTTGATCTCGGGGTTGAGTGCGTGGATTGCGGGCGGCCAACAGGGGCCGCCCCCGATTCCTAGCTTCACGGCCAGCAACTCGCATAATGCGATGGCGGGGCCATTGGTGCCTCCGGCGGAGGCGGCATTGGTGTCTCCGACGCCGGCACGGGAGCTTAATGCACCCGGGTGTACGCCGGCCGGCACCTCTTCAGCAAGCGGCCGCTCCGTCAACTGCACGCCCGCCGTTGGCGGTGCCTCGACATTAGCCGAGCTCGACGCCATCATCACGGTAACTAATTAAGCCTCTCTCGGCCGAGGACTTCATCTCCTTGCCTTTGACTGGGCATCCCTGACGCCCTACATGTTTTCGTAGGGCGCCGCCGACGTTCCGTGCACTCTCCTCCACTTCGTGAACAACGAGTTGGTCGATGTCGCCAAGGGCAAAATCGTTCAACCGGGCAACCCCTTGTTCCACGGTACCCAGATGCCACCCAACTTGTTTAGGGTTCAACTGGTTCGGGTGCTGCCAGGCTGCGACGACTTGTTACCTTCGATTCGACCCGTTGGGGCCGACGATGATGACGTGATGACCCTCAGCGCCTGCCTGAGCTGGCCCCTGCTTTGGCCGAAGAGCCAGATTCGTTTGGGGGCGGGGGACACCACCCCAAAGACAACACCGCCAGTCGTGCCGGCGCCAACTCGGCCCCATGGCAAGACCGCCGTAACGGTGCCGGACATCCCTATGCCACTGGATCCAAACATGCATATGGCACAGGATCAGAACGACGACGACGACGACGATGATACATTTGGCAACGTCGATCAGTACTTTGCCGAGCATGGGTACGATGGCGACTTCATGGGGCCTCCTTCTCAAGAACCAAACCCAACAAAAGACGTGTGCGATCTAGCTCGTACCGCGGAGAAGCCAAGTTGCAACAGGCGCCGTCTGGCGTTCAGCTCTCAGGAGACGCCTCCAGCTGCCGACTTCACCGAGCCTCAGATAGGCGAGGTGCGAAATATTATCAGCCCCAACACACTCAAGAAGGCGGTCTGTGAGCAGAACTCGGTCCCATTACAGGAGAAGAAGAAGGCACGCAAAAGAAAGACTAAGAAGGGTGCGAGCCAGCCGGCACCGAGTACGATCCGTGCTCAGGACGGGCCACCTTCACCACAGGATATCTCCAGGAGGGTGCATGTGGCGGGTAGGGCGATGCTACCACCAAATATGCTCAATGCTGCAACCGGTGCTATGCGAAGTCTGCACGACAGTGTTCTTTCTTTGGAGAAGCGGCGTCTCAGAGAGAAGGATGTGGCATACCCGGTTTTCGTGGCCAAGGTGCCAGAGGGCAAGGGCTTTGTGGATGGCGACATCGGGGGTACGATCGTCCTGCGGTTTGATGACATCTTTGCTATGTTTAACCTTCATCCGCTGCACTACACCTTCGTTCGGCTATTTTCGCTGAGTATGGAGATGCGGATCATTCGCGACAAGACCCCGGACATCGTGATAGTCGACCCCTTCTACATGCGTGCCAAGATCTTGGGCAGCGCTGGGGACCGGCAAGTCGCGAGTTCTTACCTCGAAGGCGTCATTCTGGCAAACCAAGATAAGGATAACTTCCTCGTGCCTTACTTTCCCGAGTAAGTCCTCCCCTCAACCGGCCCATAACATATGAATTCTTACTTTTCGATCGTTTTTCTTTTAACATTCCGTGTTTTCTGCAGTGACACACGTTGCACGCTCATCCTCCTAAGCCCCAAATATTCCATGGCCACGTATTTCGACCCGGACCGTCAGTCGAACGTAGACTACACAAATGTCAAGAAGGTTCTTGATGATGTTCTCCCCGGCTACGCCCAATCTGGAGGCACCTTCACCAGGCCTATTCGTAAGTACGGCAAGCACGTGTTCTCCCACAATACGACGTTCTGCTGCGTCAAGCAGCCGCCTGGCGGTCAGAAGGGTGCCTACTACGCCATCCATCACATGCGGGCGATCGTACGGGACCATCATCAACTTCTGCTACCGAGTAAACTCCAAGATTGGGCCGCGAGCGTGTCGGCAATCCAGGACGCGGACCTCCGACAAGAATTTTTTCGCATCCAGTCGGAGTTTGCGGAAATCATCCATCAAGATGTCCTTCGTACCTCGGGGCAGTTCTACCTCAGAAATCAACCGTCCAACAGTGACATCGACACAATGCTACAAATGCAGGATGACAACGCCCGTTCTTTCATGACTCCCACGATAGACGGCGGCTTCATCCACGCTCCGGTCCCTTGAGTCGAGTTGTCTAGTTCTGAAATATCGATTGGCTCATGTTGTAATTAAACTTTAACGAACTTGTAGTATGTCTCTTTGGTTTTGAGAGTCGTTCAACTTAGATGTAATCGATGCTATTAATGTCTTGCTTTTCTCTTCCGATCGTTCTGTTGTATAATTATATATTGCTTATGTATTGTCTGTGAATTGGTACTAACGTTTCGTTTGGCTAGTGCATAGTGATGCCGACGTATGTCGTGTACAAGGGTAAGGTTCCCGGAGTCTACGATGACTGGGAGGAGTGTCGGAGACAGGTTCACCGATTCAGCGGTAACAGTTACAAAGGGTACACCACTAGGGCCGAGGCCGAATCTAGATACGCCCGCTATCTAGCGGGAGAGGGGAGGGAGCGTTGGAGGAACCGGATGAAGACGAGTTTCATCGTGATGATGCTCATCGTGATGACCGCAACTCTCTTCTATGTGATGGTAGTTTAGATGATCGATATCGACTTGTAATGCGAAGACAAACTCGCTACTCGCGGTCTCGAGACTTGTAATA
The DNA here is from genome assembly GCF_002162155.2 of Triticum dicoccoides. Classification (NCBI taxonomy): domain Eukaryota; kingdom Viridiplantae; phylum Streptophyta; class Magnoliopsida; order Poales; family Poaceae; genus Triticum; species Triticum dicoccoides. Next base: position 488,637,355 of record NC_041389.1, on the reverse strand, counting down.
TAATGTTCTATCTTTGTTCGGTCTTTTTAATTCGGAGACTAATATGATGAATTGTATTCGGAGACTAATATGATGAATTGTATTCAAAGACTAATCTTCTATTGTATTTGATGAATCTATTGTTGATGTGTGCTGTCTATATTTTGTCAAATTATACATTTTGTAACCTGTGCAAAAAACAGAAAATAAAAAAAAACATAATATTCATACTAATGGCGCATCACACGACAGTGCGCCATTAGTATGACAGTGCATACTAATGGCGCATCACCGGGTAGTGCGCCATTAGTATGCTGCGGTTACTAATGGCGCATCCAGAGGTGGTGCGCCATTAGTATGCCAAAGCACCTGGGTGTACATGCCAACTGGGAGGCATACTAATGGCGCACCCTCGCATATACTAATGGCGCACCAGGTGGTGCGCCATTAGTATACCAGATACTAATGGCGCACCAGCTGGTGCGCCATTAGTAAAAATTACTAATGGCGTGCTGTCAGTGGCGCACCAGTGATGCGCCATTAATGGCCATATTAGGTGCGCCATTAGTAGTGGTATTTCTAGTAGTGATTATCTCCAGAGTTGCCTAAGGTCCGCTGGGTCCTTCCTGATTCATACCTGGATGTCAGAAACAAGGACTATGGAGGTAATGATTATGTTCTTCCTATCTTACTTGTCCACTATAAGACTAGCCACAGTGGGAGTAACTTCAGCAGTAACATCGAGTCCAACTAAGCAAATTTGCTTATGTGGCAATGAGTTAATGAGGAGAGAGGTAGTTATAGTAACTTAGCTAGTTACTGTAACATCACATGTCCCAATGCAATATGAGCCTATAACCTAATAAATGAACCTTTGCATGTTACCACACTTAGGCTGGTTGTAAGGCTGGTTGTAATGGGAGTATCATAGCTAGTATCATGCATGTCAACTAGGCAACTTTGATGAGGTGGCATAGAATTAAATGAAGTAAGAGAGAGTTGAGTATCATATCATGATACTGTATCATAATAAATGCTACACTAGTATGTGTCATGCATGGCAATAAATAAAGTCATATGTGATACTACCATATGATACTATGCATTAGGGAGGTAGTATCATACACTAGTATCATATGCATGATACTAACTTATGATACTACCCATTACAACCAGCCTTATGTTACTACCCACTATGAAGGTAGTAACATAGTCTAGGAATTTGTGTATGTTACTAGCGTATGTTACTATGCATTGTGGCTAGTCTAATATTTTGAAATGGTTGCTGCTTACCCCCTGATTAGTTAATAGATTTACCACTCTCTGCTGCTATTTATTATGTTGTGTTATGAGCATCTATCTTAATTGCATGTTCCAGACCTAGGAATTTTGAGAATTCCTATATAATATTTCTATTTTAGGATGTAATTTCGTGTAGCACATGCTTCTAGGAATTGTATTTTTACTCAAAGTCTTAAGACATGCTTTACCTTCCAGATTATTTTTCCATTTATTGATTAATGATCATTGTTAGTATCCTTCCTATTTGTGCTGCAATTCCTGTAGCCTTTTGCATTATAGTTTAGCAGTAAACTGTAGTGGTGAACATCTCATCATTGGTATCATGTGGAGTTTTCTAGTATTTGAGTATACTCTTCACTGCTCTCCGTACCTTCATTTCTACCGTATGTAGTAAAGGATGTCACCAATATGTATGATATCTATTCAATAACAGAAATGAAGATTGGTGACAACTTTATTTACTGGTAAGTAACTAGGAGGTTATGTTGGCCAGTGTTACCAACCGCAAACTTCTGTTTGTGATGAAACCTGAATATTACACAGTACACTTAAAATTTATTGGGTGCTATATATGGCAGCGAGCGTTTCTGTAGTTGCTAGTGTTTGTTTAAAATATATATAGTCCTCCTAGTCGTGTGCGTTTTTGGCTGCCAGTTGTCTCTCTTATTAACATATCAAGTGTTTGTCGTTCTGTCTTGGCTTTCTAGGCTCCTTGAGGTGGCAGCTTTAACATCTTAACCTGTTGTGTGTTCCCTGGATGATTTGAGATTGTGCAACATATTCATTTTTCATCTTCTTCACATGGTAAAGATATATGGGTGTATCTCATGCCTTTTCTTGTATTTCAGGGGAACCATTTATTGATGGGCAAGCTGTTCCATACGATCCCAAATACCATGAGGAATGGGTGATTAACAATCGTCGTGCTAATGAACCCCGGCACAAACGCGGCGACAGACCTCGCAACTTTGACAAGAGAAGGGAGAACACATATCAAAGCAGGCCTGCTCCACCAAGTTACCAGTCTCCCCGACCACCATCCCAAGAGCAAAACCAAATGCCACCCCGCGACGCTTCTCCAGTGCGCCCTACACAGGGGCCGCCACCACCAAATTACCAGCCCCATGCAGCAAACTGGCAATCAGGCTATGTTCCAGCAGGGGGACCAAACTATCAGAACACATCACACCCTGGATACCAAGGTGCCCCAACTCCTGGGTACCAAGCTGGTAACCATGGTGGCAACATGCACGGCGTTGGTCCTAGCTATGGTGGTGGTGCACAAGGATACCAAAACATAGGCTACCAGGAGGGCAGTGGCAACTACAACAATGCCGCACCACCGACCTATGTGGGCAGGGACGGGCCAGGGAGGCATTACCAATATAGAACACTTCTAGAAGAGCACTGCGTAGGAAGTTCGTACATGCTCTGCTCGTGTCTTGTACTCTCGTTTGTTGCTCTCATGGACTTTTATGCATGTATACTATTCTCAATCCCTAGTGCTGTTTTGAGAACTAGAATTACCAGAAGCTTAGCTAAGTGCTCATTGTATTCCCACTTTGTCGAAATAAATACAATGCTGACTATGTTTTCGTACGTGCTCATTGTTTGTTCACTTTATATCGAAATAAACACAGTGCTGACTGCTGACTATGGTGCCAGAGCGGCAGAGCTGTTTTTTTTTAGACAAAGCTGTGTTATTTGTTGATTGGCACAAAAACACGTGAAAGGCTTGGATCCTAGGCCGAAATCGAATCGCATCGAGCTTTTTTTGTGGCCCATTACACATGGAGGCCCATATTCCTAACACAACAGATCACACTCTTCATAGCCCAAGCCCAGTGAATGGAGATATTTCGGCGGCCTCAACGAAACACGGGCCCCTCTATAAATCGCGCACTCTCGCTGAAGCCTTAAACCCCGTGGTCACTCCCCATCCCATTTCCCCAATCCCCTCCCCGCTAGGGTTTTCCACCATGGCGTCGGCGTCGCGTGCGCTCCTCCTCTCCAGGGCCTCGCCCCTCCACGCCGCCGCCTCCCGCTTCCTCCGCCCGGTCGCGGCCGCGGGGAGCCTCCTCCCGGCGGCGCTGGTCCCGTCCCCCGCCGCGGCGCCCTGGGCGGCGGCGAGGCGATTCGCGACGCAGCCCGCGAACTCGTCGCTGCGGGACTCGTCCCCGAACTGGAGCAACCGCCCGCCCAAGGAGACGATCCTCCTCGACGGCTGCGACTTCGAGCACTGGCTCGTCGTCATGGAGCCGCCCCCAGGCGACGGCGCTAACCCCGATGTCACCCGCGACGAGATCATCGACGGGTACATCAAGACCCTCGCCCAGGTCGTCGGAAGGTATGGCTCACCGTACCACACCCCCCTCCCGCACTGATGCGCTCATCACGTCAGCGTAGTTTTATGGTGCGTATGTTTGGATCTGGATTCGGCGGAGGGGATTCGGGGTGGGGAATAGCGAGTGTTGGTCAGGTGGTGTAGTGGATGTTGTGCTAGCGTCTGTTGTGATACTAGCCTCCACTTTGTGTGTACAGAGATTGAAATTACCAGTTCCTGACCAGGGCTTTTTTAATTTATTATGCAGCAATAATGACCGCATGGATGTTTGAAATTGCTATGTTAGTTGAATACAGACGACTGTTTGATGCTCTGATCACAGTATGAGAGATCGTGCTTGTTGTTCTTAGTCTTTTATATGCAATATTGACTATGGGAGTATGGTTATGACAAGAGTGGGGATTCATTTATATGGTCTATGTGGGTTGGGTATCGTTCTGATGCACCGACATGCTTTAGGGTGTTTGGAAATTAGTGGGTGCAGAGACTCAATTGTAGATGGTCGTTGAAGTTTGGTTATTTTGTAGATTCACTTACGGGGGTTCTTTTATTGATTTCATGGGTTATGAGTCGGAATTGGAGAAGTGATAATGTGTCTGTTGTTCCTATCTCATTTTTGTGCAATTTTATCATTTAAATGCTGCTTTCACATTTATGATTTGTGATTCTTACTTGGGGATCATGCTTAGTATCTGTTTTTGGTACCTAGACAACTGTGAGTTCATTAACTTCGTTGGTGGACATCTGTTGCAGTTTAACCATTTCTTAGTAATTTTGTTTGCCTCTGGACCATAACAACTTATTGGTTTGATGAGAATAGAACATAATTCTTCTTTATGTCTTAATTGTCTCCAGTCTTAACATGAAACGTGTTTTCAGTCATCTATGTGCTATTTATAACATATCTGTATCTCAAATCTATCCTATGTCGTTCCAGTGAAGACGAAGCAAGGATGAAGATCTACTCTGTGTCAACTAGGCATTATTTTGCTTTTGGTGCCCTAGTATCTGAGGAACTCTCCTACAAACTCAAAGGTATTGATCATTACATGAAAAGTCTTGTATGTGATCTTTTTATGAAGGTGACTTAAAATGATCTTGTGTTAAATGCCCCTAAATTATTGTTTTCAGAGTTGCCTAAAGTCCGTTGGGTTCTTCCTGATTCATACCTGGATGTCAGAAATAAGGACTATGGAGGTAATGATTATGTACTATCTGACTGAATATTGACCACATTATAATAATTTTAAATGCCTGTTGCTCTTTCCCCTGACGAGGTAATAGATTTACCACTCTGTGCTGCTACTATGATGTTGTGTTATGATTATCTTAATTGCATGTTCTAGATCTAGGAATTTTCAGAATCCCTATATAATACTTTTCCTAGATGTTGTAATTTCCTGTAGCACGTGCATTTTAGGAATTGTATTGTTACTCAAAAGGTTAATATTGTTATCCTGTCAGAATATTTTTGCATTTATTAATCAATGATCATCATTGTTATCTTGTTTGTTCTGCTGATTTGCTTCTGTACCCCGTTGATTTATAGCTAAGCATTTATCTGTTTGGTGATGAACACCTCATTGTTGTTACCTTGGAGTTTTCTAGTATTTGAGTTAAATCTTGACTGCTCTCTGTATCTTCATTCCTACAGTATATAGTAAAGGATGTAACCAGTATGTAAAATATCTTTTCAACTGAAAGAAATGGTGTTTGGTGACAACTTCGTTAATTTTTAATTGAAGTATGAGCTTATGTTGGCCCCTATAACTTTTTGGTAACGGTAGAAACTACAAACTTCTGTCTTCTGATGAAACCTGAATATAACAGAGTACACTTAAAATTGATATGAGAGCTATATGATAGCGCTTCTGTAGTTTCCAGCTTTTGTTTAAAGTATGCATCGTCCTCCTAGAACTATATATCCTAGTACAGTATAAGACAAGGGTTATATCCTAAGATAAAAATGCAAATCTGTATGACTATCTAGCCTGTCGAGCGCTTTGTGCAAGACGATTTATAGTATCAAGTGTTTGTCATTCTGTCCTGGCAATTTGAGCCCCTTGAGGTGGCAGCTTTTAACATTGCCGTTTCTTCCCTGGATTATTTGAGCTTGTGCACTTTTTCCAGTTTTCATCAGTGTCCATATGTAAAGAGAGTGTATCTGATGCCTGTTCTTGTATTTCAGGAGAACCATTTATAGATGGACAAGCTGTTCCTTACGACCCCAAATACCATGAGGAGTGGGTGAGAAACAATGCCCGTGCCAATGAAAGATCCCGGCGCAATGACAGGCCTCGCAACTTTGACAGGTCGAGGAACTTTGAAAGGAGAAGGGAGAACACACAGGCCTACCAGAGTGGGCCTCCAAACCAAATGCCACCCCATGATGCTGCTCCTCCAAGTCGCGGTGCACAGGGCCCGCCGCCGCCTTCAGGTGCTCCACCAAATTACCAGCCCCATGCACCAAACCCACAGGCAGGCTATGCTGCAGGAGGTGGACCAAACTATCCAAATGCACCACCACCCCCTGGATACCGAGGTGCCCCAGCCCCTGGCTACCAAGCTGGCAACCAAGGTTACCAGGGTAATCCTGGTGGCAACATGCACAATGGACCCGGCCCAGCCTACCATAGCAACAACCCTGGATACCAGGGTGGAGCGCCAGGAGGCAACCCGCTGCCGCCTTTTGCAGGTGGCAACCAGCCTCCTCCCTACCAAGGCGGTGGTCCTAGCTATGGTGGTGGTGCACCAGACTACCAGGGCCAACCAGGTGGTAACCCAGGCTACCAAGGTGGCGGTAACTACAACAACGCCGCCCCTCCTCCCTACGAGGGCAGGGACGGGCCAGGGAGGAACTACCAGTAGAGAACACTGGTAGAAGAGCGCCGTTTAGGAAGTTAGTACGAGCTATGCTCGAGTCGCCCTATGTTGTTCTCGTGGACTTTTATGCATATATTCTCTATCCATAATGGTGTTTTGAGAACTAGAACTACTGCAAGCTTAGGTAAGAAGTGCTTTGTTTTTTTCTCTTTGTCGAAATAAATACAATGCTGACTATCGTATGGAGCCAGAACTTTGTTATTCGTTGCCGTATTGTAATAGCAACATGTTCTGTGTGTTCTATCGAATCACTTTTATATTCTGTCAGTGTACAAATGTGTGTAGAAACCGATAGTTGTTTCTGCATGGACCCAGAGTTCTTTTTTTTTTCACTTTAAGTTGTCGGTGGCTTGCTCCTCAAATCAAAAGAAAAGTTGTCTGTGACTTTGCTCCAGTGATTTGTGGCTTAGAGTTGTCACTTACGAGCTTTCTTCAGTATTTGGCTGAACTGTTTGTCAGATTCCCACATGTTACGCACCAGTTAGCCACTTTGTTCTCAACTATTCTGATTTCATCAAACAGAGGCCATGTAGCGCGACCTGCAGTTATGAGGGAGCTGTAGCGGTCGTGATTCCGAGATCCTGGTAGCATGTTTAGAAAGTAAAGCAACTAGGAAGTTCTTTGATTCAAGTGAAGCATATTGTCCAGAGGAAATTTTATGCAGAATATGGGTATGGCCAGTGTTGGTACAACATTACAATTTCGGTCAAGACAAAAGAGAAAGTACGATCGTCCAGAATCAGTTCACATGTAGAAATTTTCGACTCTGACAGACATAGTAGTATTACTGATAAGCAAATTCTGATAAACACCCCATTTCAATTCCGTGGCTTGAGTGTATACATCCAAACAGAGCCTATGTCTATGCTTTCCAGTGCAAACGTTGCAAAGCTCCAAATGAGGTACTGCATCAACCCCATACATGAACACCAAAATATCACCACAACCACTAGAACATGGTTTGTTGACAAAGGCGGAGAAAACATGTATGCTTAAACTGTTAAACATGACATGATGGCCAAACAAAGATTCTTTTGGTGTACGCAATTGCAGGAGAAGAGAAGAGGAAGTTGTGAGGGGAACTAAGAGCAACTCCAACGGGGCGACCCAAACGGACGCGCGCTCTGTTCGCTTTTCGTCCGTTTGGGTCGGCTAGGCGGACATGCGCGTCCGCATTTTGAAATAGGTCGGCTTGACCGACCAACGGGGAGGCTGACCCAAATGTGCCCGCATGCAAAAAAAAAATGCTTGCACGAAATAAACATAATTAAACATTAACTAAAACATTAAAAAAAAGTCTGCGCCCGCCTTCTGCCGCCCCGCACGCTGCCCCTAGACGTCGTCGGCCTTGCCCTTGCCCTTGGCGTCGACGCCGCCGTCACCATCGCCGGTGAGGTCGATGAAGACGGGAGTAGGGCAGCCCACCCGAACGCCGCCTGGTACGGAGCGCCTCCGCATCGTGCTGGAGCATGGCCTCGTAGCGCATCTGCTCCTCGCCGTCGGCCTGCTCCTGGCGGAGCCAGTGCGCTTTCCAGCGCTCGAGGTGGGCGGCCTCCTGCTCCGGCGTCGCGGCGAAGTGGACTAGGGGGGGGGGGCGCTCACAAACTCGCGGCACTGGCCCGTCCACGAGTAGGCCTCCTCCGGCCAAGTGGGTGGAGGCGCGGAGCGCTTCCGCATCGGCTCCGGCTTGGGCTGGATGGGCAGCGATGGTGGCGGTGGCGGTGGCGGCATGAACAGCGGGGTGTGGACAGAGTCCCCCGCCGCCGATAGGGCGAGGGCTTGCTCCAACCCATCCCAACGCGCGTCCTCCTCGAGGCGGCTAGCCTCCAGCGCCTGCTGCAGGGCCTCCTCGAGGGAAGCCTGGTACTCCGTCTCCGCGTCCTCGTCCTCCGGCTGTACCTGCGGGGGCGGTGGTGGGAACACCGGCGGGACGACGTCGACACTCGAGGGCGAACCAAGCCTCCCAGTTGAGAGAGTCGACAACATACTCTGGCAGCCGACGCTGCTCCGGCGTAGGTGCGCGCGGCACCGGCGCACCTCGTCGTCGTGCACCCGCTGGCTCCGCGGTACCGCCGGCACCGGGATCCGCTGCGGATCCAAGTGCTAATGGTGCGGCAGCGTGACGTCGGGGTAGGGAAGGGGCTGCCTGTACTCCCAGTGCCACCGTGCTTGGTGCATCGGGTGTGCAAGCGCCGACGTTCAGGGCGGAAACGAGCCGCCGACGAAGGAGGAGGGGGAGGGGGAGCACGGGAGGACGAGGCACCGGGGGTGCACTTGCCCTTGCCCTTGCCATTGTTGCTGCCGAAGATGCCCATGACACTAGGGTTTTCTGTCGTCGGCGAGGAAGCAAGGGAGTGGTGGGGGGCCAGATGTGGACGGGAGAAGTGGATGAGGCCGGCCTCCCGCCGCACGCGTGCTTAAAAAATGAAACTTCCAGAGGCTGACAAGTGGGCCCGCTGTTGGTGGTCGTTATAAATAAGACGACCGGTGGCGGTTGAGTGGCCTACAGGTGGGGACGCGGCAGACGCCGAGGAGACACGCTTCGCGTCCGCGCCGACGCATTCCTGACGCAATTTTGGGCCGGCGCGGACGCCATGCGGACGCGATTTGCGTTTGGGTCGGCGCGTTGAGCCTCCACTTTTATCCTCGCCGACCCAAACGGACGCATGCGGACAAAATGAGTAGCCCCATTGGAGTTGCTCTAAGCAATCCCACTGTACATAACCTCTAGGGTCAGGAAAAGATCATAAGTCCTGTTACTTTCCACATTTACGTCTGAAACAGATAAATATAACTTATATAAATTAGGAAAATGCACTAGCTTCAACATTCAAGTAATATGAGTATTCTTGGTAGGGGCAGAAAAGAAGCTTGTTTTTATCTAGGATAAAAGAAATGATAAGTGCAAAGAAACTATAACCATACATAAATCTAAAAAAGGAACAAAAAAACCTGTGGCAACATCACTGTCACGACTCACTTTGATCTACAAATGAGACATCAAGAAAAGTACACAGAATGCTTACAAACTGACAACCATCTTAAGCAAACAAGTAAAATAAGTGAAGAATGACTAGCAGCACCAAGGTTCAAGCTACCATGGCCTTTTCCTTTTTTATATATCATTGAAAGCTCTAACAACACTTGCTGAAAGTCAAAAACCTTGTGACGTGCAGCCTATATCACAAGGCTACGCCTGAGCATTCAAATAACACCGTATGCCTACACAAGACATTTTTTTTTCAGGGGAACACAAGATATTAATTTTAATCATTTGTATGCAGCGTAATTAAAGTAAGACACATATCGGCAAACTAATTAATACTCCCTCTGTCCATAGTATAAGAGCGTTTTTTACACTAGTGTTGACACTACATTAGTGTCAAAAACGATCTTATACTATGAGACGGAGGGAGTGGTATCTTGTATGTCACCCATCAGACTAAGGAGGGGAGGCAACATTTCTAGAAGATTCTGAAGTCACTTCTTTACTTAGTTCACTTCACTCCATACTTCTCCGGCTGTCAATCAGCTCTTCGTCCGAATTGGCATTCTGAAGTAACTCCCCTATTTAAGAAAACATGATTGAACACAATTATGAGTGCTCCAATGGAGCTGTAACAGAACATTACTTCCTCCGTCTCGGTGAATAAGTCATTCGCGTAGTTCTAGGTCGACGATTTAATTATCTAAATATGTATTATATGTGACAAATCTACTGATATACTTTTTATGACATATAACACATATTTAGTTCCTCAAATCGATGACCTAGAACTACGCGAATGACTTATTCACCTAGACGGAGGTAGTACTAGAAAAATGAAGTGTCGGCACCGGCACACCTGAAACCAACAAGGAATCAAGTGTCTCTCCTCCATCGCTCCTGAATCTTCTTTTCTTTTTCAAGCTTTCTGTGAGATCACCATCGCATGTTCTCCCAGCATATTCCCAACACTGAAGCAGACCAAAAATAAACTCCACATGTCCAGTAATGAAAAGGGCCCAGAAGGGGTGCACCCTCTATAAATCGCGCACGCTCTCCCTAGACCCTTAAACCCCTTCGCCAATCTCCAACCCATTTCCCCTCTAGGGTTTTCCACCATGGCGTCCGCCACGCGCGCGCTCCTCCTCTCCAGGCTCTCGCCCCTCCCCGCCGCCACCTCCCGCTTCCTCCGCCCGCTCGCGGCCGCGGGGAGCCTCCTCCCGGCCGTTCTGGTACCGTCCCCGGCCCCGGCGCCCGGAGCGTCGGCCAGGAGGTTCGCGACGCTGCCTGCAAATCCGTCCCCGAACCGCAGCAGCCGCTCCCCCACGGAGATCAGGACCCCCCTCGACGACGGGTGCGACTTCGAGCACTGGCAGATCCAGATGGTGGCGCCCCCAGGCGACAAGGCCAACCCCGACGTACCCCGCGACGAGATCATCGACGGCTACATCAAGACCCTCGCTCAGGTCGTCGGAAGGTATGGCATGCCCCCCTCACCCTTGATGGGTTATGGATCATGTTACGAACCTACTTCTATCAACACAGTACATGGGTACAGGATATAGCTCTCACTAGATAGAGATTGTAAACAGATACTCCCTCCGTCCCAAAATATAAGAACGTTTTTAACACTAGCATAGTGTAAAAAATGTTCTTATATTCTGGGACAGAGGGAGTAAGAGTTTACAATGGGAAGAGCACATAATTAGGGGTAGAAAGCAGCAGCAGTAAGGAGGAGGGTGAGATACACTCGTCTCATACGAGTACGAGAAGGAAATAGCCAGAGGAGGAAGAAAGCCGAAGCCAAGTTCTATTCTGTTCGACCCCCTTTTCTCGTGTATGACTCGCTTCCTTATGTAGCGGCAGCAGTTCGGTGATTTGGCCTATAGGCCAGCCCATCAGCCTACTGAATTGATATATAGGGCCGGGGCCAGGTCATGACAGATCGGGATCAGAGAAGTATGAAAAATGTATGTTACCTGTTTTGTGTCATTTTATCATTTATATGATGCTTTGTATACATCTTCATTCAGAACTCGCCTTTGTCATTTATGCCGATGGCGATTCTTACTTGACGGCCATGCTTACTGTTAGATTTCATTAGACATCTGTTAAAGTTTTACCATTTTGCAATATTTATGTTTCTCTCGCGACCATAGCAGCACATTCTTCCGAGGACAGGAACGGGGTTCTCCTTGGTGTTTTGGTTGTCTCAAATATTATGCAATGTGTTTCAGTCATTAATGTACTATTTATAACATATTTGTATGACTGTACGTATCTCAAATTTGTCATATGTTCCAGTGAAGACGAAGCAAGGATGAAGATCTACTCTGTGTCAACTCGGCATTATTTTGCTTTTGGAGCCCTAGTATCCGAGGAAATCGCCAAAAAACTCAATGGTATTGGACATTACATGATATTCTTTGTATGAGATATTTTTATGTAAGTGGCTTCAAATGGTCTTGTTTTAAACTCATGCCACTAAATCATTAATTACAGAGTTGCCTAATGTCCGCTGGATTCTTCCTGATTCATACCCGGATGTCGAAAATAAGGTGTACGGAGGTAATGGCAATGTGCTTCCTATCTGACTAAGTATCATTCACCGAAGTATTTTGAAATGGCTACCGTAACGATTTACCAGTCTGTGCTTTAACTTGTTTTAATCTGTTGACTCCTTGAGATGGCAGCTTTATCTTGTTTTAATCTGTTGTGATCGACCGGGCAGTGACCGAGTTGTCCGCCCAGAGGTTTGGGGAAGGTTTGAGGGGTTCGATTGTGTATGCTCTTATCATATTAGTAATTATGCAATATTTGGCACAATATTAATTGTATCAGTTTTGCTAAAGCACATCTAGGTGTGCCTTAAGTATATCACATCTAAGTCATACGTCATTAATTTTACACTAAGATTAGTGCAAGCATTTTGTTTTGTCTTTTTTTCCCCTTTCTTTCTAATTTGATTGAGTCATTTAGATGTGCAATAACTGGAGCATATCTAGATATGCCCTAGACATACCCTGATTGTATTGCTCATATGTATATGCAAGATATAAATTGTATGTTAATATTATGTTGGATATAATTTCTTGGTTAATGCTCATGTTCATATTAGGCATGATATTAATTAGAGAAGGGTGCTAAACATGTTTAACGCTAAATATCGAGGATAGATGAGGTTGAACGAGTGAGATTTGTTGAATCTCCATAGCTCGCTCTTTTTATATTGGTATATAGGTCAAGTGTTTTTGTCGTTCTGTTTTGGCCTTCTGCGCCACTTAACTCCTCGAGATGACAGCTTTAACTTGTTTAAATCTGTTGTGTTACTCTTCCCTGGATAATTTAGGATTGTGCACTATTTTCGGTTTCATCTGTGTCCATATGGTAAAGAGATCTGGGTGTATGCCTTTTCTTGTATTTCAGGAGAACCATTTATAGATGGAAAAGTTGTTCCTTACGACCCCAAATACCACGAGGACTGGGTGAGAAACAATGACATTATGAATCGACACGGAGGATGTAACTGCCACAAGTGGCGTCGCCACTTTGAAAGGAGAAGGGAGAACACACAGGCGTACTAGGGCGAGATTGCTAGCTCCGCCAAGCAGTGGCGGAGGCACAGGGGGGCCAGCCAGGGCCCGGCCCTCCCCAACATCCTAATTTCCTTGGTAATATGCATATGAACAGTGACATATTTTTACTGTTACCTGCAGCCGGCCCTCCCCAACGTCCAATTATATGCATTCCTGCCTCCGCCACTGCCGCCAAGTTACCAGTCTCCCCCACAGGTAATCCAAGCCACCGAGGCAGCGGTAACTACCACGTGCCTACACCTAGATCTCACGTGCCTGCGCGGGGAGGGGCGGCCAGGGAGGCATTACCAATAGAGAACACTGCTAGAATAGCTTCTCAAGTTAGTGTGAACTTTTATATATGCATATGTTATCTATCCCTACTGGTCTCCTCAGAACTTTGTTTTTTGTCATGGATCCAGAACTTTGTTTTTTGTTACCGAATTGTAGCAACATGCTCTCTTTGTGTTTGTTCTATTGGATCACCTTTCTGTCATATAACTGTGTGTATACAAATGGGTTGGCATGTCCTGTGATGCTCCAATTATTTGTAGCAGAACCTGGACTTCAGGTTCTGGAAGCGGCTAATGTCGGAGCTCCTTTTGGCGTTTGAGCATTTTGGAGTAAACAAGTGCATTCATATTCAACAAATGCATGTTTCCTCCTGTATAGCAACTAGTTGTCTCCGCCCTTTCCCCTCGGCTCCATTGATTTGTGAATAGAGCTGTGTGAGCATTTATATGAAGGTGATGTAGCGATTCTTGGTTTGTTCTGGGAGATCCAACCCATGTTTTTGCAATGGTTGATGGTTGACATCCTGGCTTTACACATTTAACACCAGGTTCATCACTTCATCATCGATTTGCCCTGTGACTCGTCTTCTTCATCCTAAACCTAAATAGGTTGTTTGGATTCCCCTAGTTTGGGCCAAAATTGTATTGTTGACTTATCCTATAGGCCTACTGGCTGCTTGCACAATGGAGGGGACTAAGGATGATCACCTGAAGCACCCCATTCCTTTTTATTTTTGCACCTCATGTTCTAGGGGATTTGGGACTGAAGATGATTTAAACTTGGTGTATTGAGATTGTCAACATGGGTGGCTATCTGATCTACGAGAGCATGTGACTTTTGAAATGTCCTTGCGAATTACTACTAGTATCATCACATTAATTCTACCGGTAGATCATGGATGTTGGTGTGTCAAAAATTGTTTGGCTGTTAGTTCACATCGCGTTGTTGGTTAATTTAAGATTTAAGATGTCGACTGCTTCAACCCTTCTGTTTCAGTCTCTTAGTAATGCAGTCCAAATTTGACTATATCCATTAAATGCTTAAAAGTCCATTTAATGACTTAAAATAGCAAAAAAACTAAAAATGTCAAATTTTAACATGGAGAATGTGATGGTGTATACTGAGTGTTGAAAATATTTTCTGGATTCTAAAAACACAACAATAGAAGAAACGTAGGTTGAAATGTCATGCTCATCTCAATCCTATAGGATTTTGGTTTGTTTGGCTGCATCACAGAAAAACAAAGGATTCTTTCAAAGAGGTTTGAGCTCCTAAAATTTCATATAGGATTCAATGCTATGAACCAAATAACCAAAATAGAAAAACTCCTAGAATTCCAATCGTCCAAAATTGCCTTGAAAATCCTTTGAATCAAAGGAGGCCTCAAGGTCAAACGATGAAGCACCTGTCATTTCGCCAATTTTCATTTATATTTTCTTGAATACCAAGTTAAGGTACATGTGTAGTACCTTCATTTTTAAAATTCTAAAGCTTTTGTAAAATGATTTCCCATACCTAACATATTACATTACATTGATAGCACCAAAATTTGGCATTTTTGTGGAGCCATTTTCTACTTTTAAGACATTAATTGTATTTCTAGATATTTGTCAAATAATTTTCGATTTGAACTACAAATATATAAAATAGGGATATAGATTCAAGCAAAAGAAATCATATTTAGGTATTAAAAGACTCAAAATTCAAAAGTTGAGTTGTGAATGCAACTGCACACATGCATCCCATTGTTTTTTTTAACTTAAAACACTGGACAAAACGTTAGTCTAGCTACCATTAGCCACGGTTGAAATGTACATGTTGCAAAATCTTTGCCAAATATTTTTTTTGTTTGACGAGTGTAACACTAGGCAAACCACCAAGTATGCCAAGCATTTTTCCGGCACACTCAACAAAGGGGGGGCTTTTACCGAGTGCCCGATAAAATAGGGAAATGCTAACACTCAAAAGACCGATTTCCACCGCATCGTCCGCCGCCTCGCGCGTGACACGTGTTCATGTGGGCCCACCACCATTTATCTCCTTCCCGCGTTATCTCCATGCGAGCTCTCATCCAACAGTTTTGTTCTTTCCCTATCTCCCTTTTCTCGGTTCAAACCGTCACCATCGGCGCATGTTCGTATCGCATACCACCATGGGACACCACTGCCGCAACATGTTCTAGCACCATGTTGCGAGCTCCACCGACAAACCAGTGTTGTAGATGCCACTGATGCGAAATTGTCTCGGTTATCGATGCTGCAAGCTAGGTTACGCGTGGTCGATTCAGAGAGCGTTGCCGGAGGCTGCTTCAGCGGATCGCTGGTGCAAGGAAGTTGCGGAAGGTGCTAGAGTGGAGGCTAGTGGTGCAAGGCCCTACTCCATTCCACTGGTTGATGGTCGCGCCAGTGTTGCAAACGTTCTATACAGAGCGTGACATGGGTCATGTTGCAACCGGCATGCGCAACATGGCTCATGTTGCAAATGAGGGTTAGCTAACATGGTGATGGACGACCACAGATGTTTTCCCAAGTGCAACATGAGTCATGTTGCAAAAGGGGTTTGGATAATAGGGTGGACGACCACAAATGTTTTTTCAGAGCGCAACATGGGTCATGTTGCAACCGGCAAGTGCAACATGGCTCATGTTGCAAATAAGCGGACCATAGCGAATGAATAACGTGTCTAGATTGGGCAGCTATCGCGTGCGTGATCCAGCGACTCTGGAGGCGGTCGATTCGATCCACACTTTAATCAGCCGAAATGTAGCACGCATCGATAAAATACACTCACTAAACCCATCAATTTCAGCAGTGATGTTATGACTGCGCTACTCGTTGGCCGACAGGTATTTTGCAAAGATCGGATGGGCAACAAGCCATTGGATCCAGTGAGCGACAACTGTTGGATATGGGCCACGTCTACCAACTGACAAGTGTTTGCAACATGAGACATGTTGCGCTCGGAGATTCGCAAGACGAGTTCTTTGCAATATGAGTCATGTTGTGCTTGGAAGTTTGCAACATGATGAACGTTGCATTCGGAGGTTTGCAACAAGGCCTTGCATCACATCTCAGAGTGGCACACGACATCTTGCAGCACCATTGAAAGGTAGCCACGGGGGTTGGACCTATGGAAGCATACGGAGGCGGCGCTTGCAGCGTAAAAGTTCCGCCGCCATAGGCCTCAGCAGATTCAGGTTGAGGGGGGGCTTTTCCCTTATTGGAAACAATGAAGTGCCGGCAGACCTGAAACCAAGGAATCAAGTGTGTCTCTCTTCCATCACCGCCTATGTATTCTTTTTCGAGCTTTCTGCGAGATCATCATCACCTGCTCTTTTAGCTTGCATCATACTCCCGACACCGAAGCAGAACAAGATAAGCTCTAAATATTTTCAGTCATCAGAAGTAATGAAAAAGGGTACCTAATTCAACTTTGCACAGTGCAAAGCGGACCTAGATGGCGTGCACCCAAAATTTAAGGGTGGAGAGAGAAGAGCGTGGGCGGCGGAGAAGACCGATTGTCCGCGGTGAAGCCGGCAGCTCCAGCACGGCGGAGGACTGCAGGAGAGATTTCAGAGAAGCGTTGGGACTGGGAAAGGTTGGAAGTCGGTGCACGAGAGCGGAGACGATCGCCTCGCCAAGGCCGCGCTACACGAGACTAGGAGAGTCAGAGACGACTCACGGGCCCCTCTATAAATCGCGCACGCTCTCCTTAAACCCTTATTAAAGCCCGTCGACGCCATTTCCCCACGGATACGCTAGGGTTTTGCACCATGGCGTCGGCGTCGCGCGCGCTCCTCCTATCCAGGCTCTCATCCCTCCCGGCCGCCGCCTCTCGCTTCCTCCGCCCGCTCGCCTCTGCGGGGACCTTCCTCCCGGCGGCGCTGGCCCCGTCCCCGGCGCCGGCGCCCGGGGCATCGGCCAGGCGGTTCGCGACGCAGCCCGCGAACTCAGACTCGAACTGCAGCAACCGTGCCCCCGAGGAGGCGATCCCCGGGTGCGACTACGAGCACTGGATGGTCATCATGGAGGGCCCCCCAGGAGACGCCAGCAACCCCGACATCCACCGTAACGAGATCATCGACGGCTACATCAAGACCCTCGCTCAGGTCGTCGGAAGGTATGCTGCCCCCTCACCTCACCCTTGATGGGTTAGTGGATCAGGATTGGATAAGTATGATAAAGTCATTTATGTACTATTTATAACATATCTGTATCTCAAACCTACCCTATCCCTATGTCGTTCCAGTGAAGACGAAGCAAGGATGAAGATCTACTCTGTGTCAACTAGGCATTATTTTTCTTTTGGTGCCCTACTATCTGACGAACTCGCCGGCAAACTCATAGGTATATTGATCGTTACATGAAATTCGTGTATGTGATCTTTTTATGAAGGTGACTTCAAATGATCTTTTTTTAAATGCCACTAATTTGTTATTTTCAGAGTTGCCTAAGGTCCGTTGGGTTCTTCCTGATTCATACGTGGATGTAAGAAATAAGGACTATGGGGGTAATGATCATGTACTATCTGACTGAATATTCACTATAATAATTTGAAATGGTTGTTGCTTTTTCCCCTCACTAGGTAACAGATTTACCACTCTGTGTGGTACTATATGATGTTCTGTTATGACTATTTCAGTTGCAGGTTTCAGATCTAGGAATTTTGAGAAAATTTCCTGTAGCACATGTTTTTAGGAATTTTTTTCTTACTCAAAAGGCTTAAGATTGTTATCCTGTCAGAATATATTTTTTCATTTATTAATTAACGATCATCATTGGTATCTTATTTGTGCTGCTAATTGCTTCTGTACCCATTTGTATTATAGTTAAGCATTTAACTGTTTAGTGATGAACATCTCATTGTTGTTATCATGTGGAGTTTTCTAGTATTTGAGTGTAATCTTGACTGCTCTCTGTAACATCATTCCTACAGTCTATAGTAAAAGGATGTCACCAATATCTAAGATATCTATTCAACTGACAGAAATGGTGATTGGTAACAACTTTGTTTATTTTAATTGAAGTAGGAGCTTATGTTGGCCACTGTAACTTTTTGGCAGGCTACCAACCACAAACTTCTGTCTTTTGATGAAACCTGAATATAACACGATACACTCAAATTTGATACGAGAGCTACTCCCTCTGTTCCTAAATATTTTTCTTTTTAGAGATTCCAAATAAACTACCACATACGAATGTATATAGACATGATTTAGAGTGTAGATTCACTCATTTTGCTCCGTATGTAGTCACTTGTTGAAATCTCTAAAAAGACAAATATTTAGGAATGGAGGGAGTATAAGACACCGCTTCTGTAGTTGCTAGTTTTTGTTTAAAATATACATCTTCCTCCTAGTGGTATGATATTTGGCTGCAGTTTTCATTATTATACCTGGATTAAATAATAATGAAAACTGCAGCCAAATATCATACCACCATATATATCGTAAAATCAAGTGCTTTGTGCAAGATGATTTATCATATCAAGTGTTTGTCAATATGTCCTGGCATTTTGAGCCCCTTGAGGTGGCACTTTCAACATTTTAACCTGCCATGTCTTCCTTGGATTATCTGAGCTTGTGCACTTTCTTCAGTTTTCATCTCAGTCCATATGTAAGGAGAGTGTATCTAATGCCTTCTCTTGTGTTTCAGGAGAACCATTTATAGATGGACAGGCTGTTCCTTACGACCCCAAATACCATGAGGAGTGGGTGAGAGGCAGTAAAATTGGCAGATAGTGTAGTCGTAGGCGTCCCAACTTTGACAGGGTAACTTTGAAAGGAGAAGGCATAACACACAGTCGTACCAGAGCGGGCCTGATCCACCAAGTTACCAGTTTCCCCCATAGGTAACCCAAGCTACCAATGCAGCGGCAACTACAACAACACCGCCCCACCTGCTTACGAAGGCAGGGACGGGCCAGGGGGGCATTACCAATAGAGAACACTGCTAGAAGATTGCCGGTAGGAAAGTTAGTACGGATTTTTATGCATATATTCTCTCTGAGAAATAGTATTACTAAAGCTTAGGCAAGTGCTCTTTTTTTTTTCTCTCTTTGTTGAAATAAATACAGTGTTGAGTAAGCTATTCGTATGGGGCCGGGATAAACAAGTGCCTCATGGTGTCAGGGTTTAATTTTTTTCCTGACGTACTGTACAGCAACAAGTTCTCTGTGCCATTCCTGACTAGAGTGTGTCACTACATTTATGCCATGTTTCACCATCGTTTTTCCATCCCAAACCAAGCCAAGCTGTCAGGGTGTGCCATGGCTTGGGCTATTATATTGTGCATAATATGTATCCAAATTGTGTTGTTGATTATCCTGTGGGCCTGCTGGCTACCTGGACAATGATCATGTCTTGGCCACCGGTGGCGTATGAATTTGTAACAACATTTTGTTCATCTTAATATATGGGCAGTCAACTGCTAATTCCTTGAAAAGAATATGAAGGGGACTAACAGGTGATCACCTGGAGCACCCCATCCCCTTCAATTTCTTCACCCCCAGTCATCGGAGTCTGCTATCATGGTTCTAGGGGCAGCTGTGAGATTGTCAGTTCGAGTGTAGCTATCCCTCTGATCTACGCGATCAGGTGGCCTTCTGAAGTGTGTGTGATTCATGGTTGCATTGCATGACTCTGCGCGGCTTTGCAAGTTACTACAGTGTCACTACATCATTTCTACCGGAAGATCATGGGTGTTGGTGTGTTGAAAATTGGTTGGGTGTTGGCTCACATAGCGTCCATCGGTTCCGTTTCAAGTTTTTGCAATGCAGTTTCGACGGTGGTCTCTTACAGGTGTGCATATTCAAAAGTGGTGCCATAGCGCAGAGGAGGCTATTCCACAGGTCAAAAAGGGCCCAACACTTTCTGTAAGCACGTTCATTCGACATAAATAATTTAGGGGGAACTTCATAGTGATGCATGGGTACAAACAAATGTCTTGTGCCGGTTCAACAGTTACATTCCTTGGCCAGACGCGAAGCAACACATTTCTGCTGTCTTCCCAATGGTTTTACAATACAAGCTTCCCCAATGCACGCAAATATTTTCTTGAAGGTGGTTAAACTAACTACAGCAGCTCACTTCTTGCCACGCCCCTTGTCGGGCTTCTTCGTCCTCTTGGATTTCTTCTTGCTCTTCTGCTTCTGCGCCGCCGCCTTTGTTGAAGTCGAGGCAGCTTCTCCCGTGCCAGCCCGCTCGTCATCTGGGCAAGCTTTGAATACGCAGTCTGTGGGCAACTTCAGGAGGCAGAGCCTGGGGTCTTTCCCCTCGCGCCTCTCATCCTGGCATTGGCAACAACCATCCGTGCATGACCCTGAACCAATCACAAGGCGGATGACCTGCTGCAGTGTCTTCCCAGCACCTTCCCACTTCGAGTATAGATCATCCACAGCTTTTTTGTCCGTCCTGTGAATTTTCACGCACGCAAGTGGTAAGGTAAATTCTCACAAGACACGTCTTGCACTAGACTAGAAAGGTGGTACATATCATGCAGAAAAGAGAGGATGTTATTACCCATACATGCCTATCAATTACAATACTCTTTTGGGCGGCTTAAAAAATAAGCTGCCTCTCCCCGACTTAAAAAGTAAGCCGCCCTCTGAATTTGTTGAGACTTCTAAATTAGTTATCACATAACTAGTTTAGAAGCCCCAATGAATAAAAGAGGCGGCTATAGGAAAAGCTAGGGAGGAGGCAACTTATTTTTTAAAGTTGCCAAAAGAACTGACCCGAAATCTAGATAAAGTTGGCCCCAAATTAACACTTGCTTACCTATCAGGAAGTTTTTCGAACTCACTGCAGATGTGCTTGATCTCTTCCAGATAGTGTTCATCAAGCTCTTTATCAACCAATGCTAGAACGCCTGTTTCCAGCCATGGAAGGGCATCTCTAAGAAATTGAATGACAACCCTTGCATCTTTCTGCAGAAATTAGCTGTTAGGATTACTCGGCACCTGCCAACAATGGGACAAACTGGAAGACAACAAAATAAGCATTATTATAACATATGAAACTCACCTGGCCTTCCTCATCGCGTAGAAAAGTATCAAGCTTCTTCCAGAGAGTGTCAAAGATACCAGTTGAATCTGTCTTTCTCGAACCCTCTACCTTTAATACCTCTACAGGCACAAGGACATCAGTTGATTTTTTCTTTTTCGAACTGATTCCTATCTTTACTAACTCTACATTCACAGGAATGTTTCCAGAAATAAATTTTTGAACTTGCTACCATTAGAATTTTCTGGCAATGGAGTCTCTTGCTTTACAGAACTTGGTTCTTCAGGACGCTTGCTGCCATCAGATTTTTCTGGCAATGGAGTCTCTTGCTTCACACAACTTGGTTCTTCAAGACGCAGAAGAGCCATTATCTTCGGAACATCATGCAAATCCTCCTTGCTTATCATATAGGCATTCAAGTTTCGACATATTACTGGGATTTTGGGTGAGCCAATAACTACCATATGATCTCCGATTGAGGCAAGTGCATCAGCAAGCACTCTTATGAAGTTGCTCGGTGTGTGAGACCTCATTTTCAAAGCATCTTGAATCTTCTTAGAGAACTCCAAAGGTAAATCCTTGAAGACTTCATTCCTCACAAGGTTACGTGTGACCTCATAGCACTTCCCCAGAGAAAGAGTAAGGATCAGAGGATAAAGTGTAACAACTAATCTCAGGAGGACTGCTCTGTATGAAGTACTGGAAGGACATGAAGTCTTATGTACCCATTCCTGGAGCATATGCTTGGTCGTCAAGATAGTAATAATTGTCTCGTATATGAAACGGCCTGATAAGTGTGCCAAACCATGAAGATCAGAATCTGGGCTTGACTTAGATACCTGGCAGGTGTCAATGAAAGCCTTGCTGGTACGGCACTCCAGCATATTGACCAACAGAGATTTCGTGCAGCACATAAAATCATTCTGTACTAATAAGCATGATGAAGCCAAGAAACCAAGGCACTCCATAAGACCCACATAGCATCCTGGGGATATGTAGTCTAGTTCATCCTTCCACTTTACACTTAAGGTAAACTCAAGAGCAAGCTTAAAGTTGAAGATCAAGGAGGATCTATCACGACCACTGTCAAGAAATCTCTTGAAATATCGGAAAAACCCTGCCCACTCAGAATTATTGCCCAGGTACTGTAATAGTCTTGAAAGCAGCGCTTCATCCAATTGTGCTGCATGAAGCAGAAGCATGGTTGTTCTCCCAAGATGCCCATAAGTCAATTTTTTATTTGCTGGGCGAAGATTTGCACTAAGAGAATCAGCAATCAATCCATATGCAGCTGGTGAGTCAAGTACATGCGAGAGGCTCCCCTTTGTCCCATCTCTCCACACAAGAAAAACTAGCTCAAAGAATCGACGCCCACAGAGAACAAAAAAGCTTCTTAACTTCATGGAACCTTTTGGCATGCTGAACTGTGGTTCTTCCAAAAACTTTGCTATCTCATGTATGATAAGGACAGTTCTCACCAGGGTATACCAAGATGCCGGCTTTGGAGAAATTTGAACAATTGACTCCAACTTCTTAAGTACACTGAAACCAACAGAAGACAGCTCATTCATCCAGAAACACTGAGCACATGAATGACACTCGGAGGCACCCAATAAACATCTGTTGCCGTCTTGCTGCAAAGAATTCCTGCCAGCGTTGGAAAGCCAACTTGCATTCATGTTCAGCACCACATATCTGTCACCTTCACCATCTTTTCTCAATCCGAAGTACTTGGCAAAAAGATCTTCATACACAACTGCATAGCCATTTAATTCTGGATCATCGGTGTGGCAAAGATGAGATAGTACTTTGATTATGATCGACTTCCAGTGATTCCAGGCATAAAACAGAGTTTGGGGTGACATCTGGTTAGAGGCCAGCATATCATTACAGCTATTTTCATCTTCAGATCCTGGCCCTAATTCTATCTTGTATCCAGAGGCTCGAGACTGCAGATGAACATCAAGGATCGAATGGGAAGCAACAAGTTCAACTAACAAGTTTGCACATTTTCTGCCCTCAAGCAAAGTGCAATTCAAACTGGAAAGAGACTTATTCACATCTGACAGTGCATCAGCTTCCACGCAAACAAAGCAGTAGAAGCACTCAGAGACCTTTTTTGCCAACTCTTTGGCTTTTGCAAGAAACTGTGCCTTCTCTGCATATCTTTTGGGAGGCCACCCTCTACTATTTGAAGACCACAAGGAACCCACAATGATATGGAGGAGGAGAAGCCGTGTTGCATCCTCAAACAAATCTGCCTTCTCGAGTATGTCTACCTCCAGTAAGACATCTCCTTTATGCTTTGCTATTCCTGCAGCTTCTAGGAAATTACCCATTTCCATCTCTAAACTCAACAGTTCGTCAACAAGATTTCTAGAATTTAGGAACGTCCGTACGTGATCCATAGAGCTGAAAGCTTTAACAAAGGGCATCATATGCTTTATGTCACCACGCTCAAAATAATGTTGAGCGCAATTATCCAGATACTTCGTTCTAATTGCAGAAACCTCCAAGGATTTTGAATTCTCAAGTGAATGTTCCTCTAACTGTTGCAGAAACTGCAAGCCCAGATTGTATAATTGTTTTCCTTTCGAGCACATGGAGAAACACTTGGCGTAACATTTAGCTTTCAAAAACATTTCAGCTGCCTCTGACCAGCATTCAGCCCTAGCAAAACAGTCACCAGCTTCCTCAAGTCTAGAAATACCACATTTTTGCGTATAGACCATATCTATGGCAATGCAAGGAACACAATGTTTAGTCAGAGTGTCAGACAAAGCTATCCATATCAAAGCTAAAAATTAGCATGTCTGCAATTTATGGAGGGATTTCATTTCGAATAAATGTTTTTTTTAATCTGATGACATTTACTTATATGGCAACTCTTTAAGAACAAACTGTCATTTGTAAAACGTTATGGAATGATGAGATCTCAAAAGTATGGATACAGCTTGGGAACTATGGAGAGTTAGCAGACCTGCTTTTTTGTAGTCACCTAATTTGATATAGCAAGTAGCAGCTTTCTCATGCATGCCTATGGACTCGTAAATCTCTGATGCTGTTTCCAATGAAGCCTTGCCCAACTCCAAATTTTTTGAGATGACACGGTCAGCGGTCGCTACAAGTCCAGCAGCTCTTGCCCACTTCTCTCTGTGTGCATCACCGGCCTTTTCGAAACACATAGTAGCCATTTCGAATTGCCCCTCATTGAATAACTACAAAAGGAAAAGAGAGAGAACTTGTGGATGGAATAACAATGGTAAAAGAGAAGAACAGAAAAACTGTAAGTAGGTACGCATCGTGACCCGACTAACAAAGAATTTGTGTGCATAGAACAACTGTGAGACAAAAAAAACATGAATTTCACAAGATTAAGAACATGCAAAAAATCACTCAGTAGGCAACATAATGCATAGCATGGTAACTAAAATTGGCTTTCCAGACCAAACAAGCAAAGATCACCAACCTTGGTTCCCCGTAGCCTCCAATCATCACTGCTGCTCCCTGTCTGCATTGCCTGAATGAGGGTAGAATCAAGTGATCTAACTTCTACAATACACAACTTCTTCCAGTAGTCAAACATTGGTCGACAGTAATCATCTGTATTTTCACATATCCAGAGTCTTTGCCTAGTGCGTGTGATTGCAACATAGAGTTGCTTCAGCTCTGAACAGAGAAGATAATGCTTGCTTCTGTCGAAACCTGGATGAGAGATCTGCTCAGAGTGTGCTATAATATCTTTATCTTCCATGTAGCCGTAGAGAACTCTCCATTTGTTTCTTAAGGGCGACGAACCAAAGAAGTTGTACAACAGCACATCCTACAAAATATCTCTGAAGTGAGTATACTTGACAATTTGAAACAGCGCATTTTACAGTTAAATATTTTGCAAAATGAACACAGATGAAACTGAATATATAGGCCCATACCTGAAACTCAAGACCCTTACATTCAACAATAGTCAAAACAAGAGCTTGTTTACCAACAAGATCAATAATTTGTTTTTTGGTAGCATCATCACGAACTAATATGACTTGCTCAGCACCAAACCCATGCAGGTTACCATGTTTACTTTTACTTTCTCCAAAAATAGTCATAATTGCATTCTCATCATTATCAGACTCCAGCAGCACAGGAGCTTCTCCATGTACAAGTCCAGTCTATAGATTAAGCTTGTCAACACTTGACGGGAAAAAGAAGTACAGAAGGCTCATGATACTTTGTGCCATACGGAGGATGCCACAATGTGTACGGAAATTCTGAGATAGTTGGAACATATCTGAGAGATGGACTCTTTCACCATGTTTAAGTCCTTCATTAGACGCTTCAGTTTCTGCGAGGAATGCAGTATAAAAAAGTGAACGGATATCTTCAAACCTGAAATCGATACCCCTTGCTATAGTTTGTGCAGTGTCACCAGCAAAAAGGAAGCCTTCCTTGATGTTCATACAGACATACTTAAGAAGTGCTATTTGTGTCATGGTGAGATCCTGGACCTCATCTATGTAAACAAAATCCACCATATCTCCATTGTAGCCCTCAGATACAAGACTACTGTGAAGACTATTGACGAAATCTGACAAATCAAACTCCCTGGCAGTGCATTTCATACTCTCATATTCGAGGAATATATCATAAATTCTATCTCTCATCTCATTGTTCAAAGATGAAAATCTTTTATCAGCGAGCATCACATAATCTTGTCTTTCCAGTTTGCCAGTACAAGGCCTGCTTGCTTGATATGCGCCCTTTATATGAGAAATTATTTCAGTGAAGACAGTGGACGCAGCAATTTTTTTTGTCAGGTCTGCATTAAAACGAGGCCAGTAGGAAGTAGCAAATTTTTCGTAGGTAACTTCCTTCAATTCAATAAAAGTTTGCACTGCACGAGATCTTGAATGGCCTCTCTCAAAGCTAGACTTCATTTCACCATAAAACGCATCGAAAAAAGATGTCTGGCATGTTCCATCAAGCATCATCAAAAACTTACGGTATGTTATAGTAAGAGGATAGTACCCGTGAGGTAGATCACAAAAACTGTCAGGAATTTCTGTAAACTCTTCCAGGTCATCCATGATGTCATGCATGTGAAGAATGCTAGACTCGTCAGAGACATCACCGATGCCAAATCTATAAAGGGTTGAAATAAATTGGAATTAATACAAGGATTAGTGTTGGTACAAAACATAAAAGAAGCAAAGCGAGTATCTTCGTAAGAAATCATTGAACCCGCTTGCAATGTATAATTTCACAAAAGAGCACCAAGCATGGCTCAGTTGGCTAGTCAT
Source organism: Triticum dicoccoides (assembly GCF_002162155.2). Classification (NCBI taxonomy): domain Eukaryota; kingdom Viridiplantae; phylum Streptophyta; class Magnoliopsida; order Poales; family Poaceae; genus Triticum; species Triticum dicoccoides. The sequence continues at coordinate 488,610,699 of NC_041389.1, read as the reverse complement.
GTGAGTGGCTGAGTGCACGCCTAGACCAGCAGCATTCAAGGCCTACCCTCACTACCTCTAATAGAAAGAAGTACAGTGAAAAAATATTGAGCCAACACTTTAAATAGTCCTATGAAAATAATTTCCAAAATGGTGTAAACATATGTAATACTTGAAAAATAGGGGTTTCAATTCAATTGACTTACCTTTTAAGTCTGCAGATGTGATCTTTTATGGCTGAACATAGCTTTGGGCTTACAGTGATAAATACTTGTTTCACAGAACTTTCTCCTCCATTCTTTGGTAACATAATATTATTGTCATCTACCCCTGATAAATCAGCACCATCCAAATTTAAACCTTGGGATGCAATCAATGACTGTTGCTCTTTTTGAATCAGTTTCATTGTCAATACAGTGGTTTTTCCAGTGCCTGACCTCCCAAGTATAAAACTAGTGAGTGGGAATTGAATTATCACCTTCTCTTCATCCGTCAGTTCAAAGGGGATGTTGATTTCAGACCCATCAGTAGCTGTCAGCAAATGCTTTGCCATTCCAGATGATAAAAAGTAGAATTTCATCAGCAGGAAGCTTTCACTAACTTTTGAATTCTCCATGCCATATGATGTATCCACGTAATCATGCTCTTCATGAGCGTCAGCTTTGCAATCCTTGTTATAGCGGATAATATCATGCACAATATCCCAAACCATAGGAACCTCCAGTTTCCTGTTATCCACAACAAAAAGGAGGGCAAAAATTAGAAGAATATCTTCAGGCAATTCATTTGTAGGCATGAACTATTTACAAACAGTTCATCTCTGTAAGTATCAGAGGTATAAAAAATCTAAGAAACCTGATTATAGCCCATTAACAATAAAAAAAACTCATACCCTTGTGTCTGCACTCTCCTGCAATGATCCAGGTAATCATCCGTGTACATGGAGAATAGATTCTCGAGACGTTGAACAGTTCTTGCAACATTTTGCTGTGACAGTAGGTCCCAAATTCTTATTATCTGGGAATACCTTCTTTCGGTTTTCTCAATGTCAGTACTCCAAACAAGATACAAGTCCCAGATCTTGTATACTTTTACAAGATAAGAAACACCAGGCATGTCAAGGTTCTTGACTGTTGTCCTCCAACCATCTCCAAGTTTGATAAGCTTTTGGAGTACTTCCTTCCTGAGCTGTCGTGATTTTAGTTTGGTGAAAGACTTTCTAAACTCGTGGCTAAGAATGACCTGTCGAATATATGAATACAAAAAATGGAACATGAGAAAGAATGTATACGAGAGAAATGAACATTGTCCTGAAAATCCTATTTACAAACCTCTCACAATCCAATTACAGAGCAACCAGCCTAGTAGAGACAAGTGAATCACATACATGATTCCAAAAAGTAAAAAATAGATCTATCATGAATACAAACAAAATCACACTATAAAGGAAGTGTACATTCAGTAAACCCTAACTACCTGACAACAAGCATGAGTCTCATAAGACAAATGCACATACATGTGAATTGCATTCTGGGTAATTTAAGTGCAGCGACATATTAGAAAACAAGAAAGTAGTTCAAAGCCAAACTGGCTGAAACCATGGTACTTACCTTCCATCTTGTATTGCTGAAAACCGCTGAATCGGCACTGAGAAGATCCTCAAGTTCATCAAACTCTTGCTTTACTTGCAAAACCACCTTACAGATGGTTGCGTCATTAGTGGCACTGAAAATACATTTACGTCTCTCCGCATCAGCAACAAGGTCTGTCCATTCAGTCCCACTTTTATAAAGTGTATGAGCATTCCCAACAATCCAAAGACAGTGCCTGTATGAATAAAGCATCCATCAGATAATTTATATCATCAGTCTGACATACTTTGAACAGCAATAAAACAAGGGGCCACAAAAAATTTGATGCACACCTTGCTCTAGTAAGAGCAACATTTGTTCTTTGGTTATCAGCAAGAAATCCAACAACTCCTCTCTCGTTGGATCTAACAGTTGATAGTATAATTATATCATCCTCTGCTCCTTGGAAACCATCAATGGACTTCACTCGCACATGAAAGCCATCACATGTATCATATTTTTGGCCAAGTCGATTTTTAATTGCATCAACTTGAGCATTATATGGAGAGACCACACCGATGTTGAGCCCTTGGTCTGTCCTTTTCCAAGCTGCAGAAAAAACTTAGGTGGTATGCTTACTGATCATTAGGGATGAACTTTTTGACAAGGCTATTGAAAGAATATTCTTCAACAAATTTAAGTTAATTCTGTATCACCAAATCATTGACATATCATTGCTTTTCAACTACGAAGTCCGATAATAATAAAAGTTACTAAGGCGGGTCAGGCAGTGGCCAAACAACTCTGATAGAGCATGATGTTTCATCTTTCATGTCCTCTATCGAATGTTCTCTTTTTCCAAAATAAAAATAACATTGTTTCCCGAACAGGGCAGTAGAATTGAAATTTAACCATATCAAGAGATACACATGGAAAGCTGGACTCTCAAACATACACTATTGTGGTGAACACCTTTCTACCAATGAAGGTTATGCAGTATGCAATACAAGAACGGCAGATCACGTCAGCTTCTAAAGATCCCATGTTATATTAGCCAAATATCTTCTTAAAAAATAACTAGAAAGGATATTAAGGTTAAAGAAAGGATAGAATTCAGCTTAGACATACATTTAAAGATGGTATGGATTAGGTGCAAAACAACAGCAACTTCAACCATGTTTCTGCGGCTGTTTCCCGTGCCCTCTGTGTCTTCCCTTCCATCAGTGAGATTTATAAACGTGTAGCTCCCAAAAGGGAGGCATGTGTAATCCTTATTATAACTAGGAGACAGAACATTGGAACCATCTAAAATCTTCCTCTCATAAAACTGGGCATTTGGAAATAAGCTGATACAAGGATTCATGCGATACTGTATATTCAGCAAATGCTTATCAAATTTGAGCATAACCAATCTCCCAAATAAACTTGTCGCAAATCCAGCTTCTTTGCATACCTAGAGACAACCAATGAAAGCTAGTAAGATTACTGAAAACATATAAATAACAATGGAACATAAAAGAAAGATATGGCCGTCACATTTTTTATTCTCAGCATTTCAGTACCAGAAGTTTATCTTGTTGATAAATGGGCCAATGACTAAGAAATGAATTCAGACAATATAAAGAGGGTGAGGCAAAACCTTACTTTGCTTTTAACCATTGCACTCAGCTGACAGTCATCTCCTACCAAAACAACATGTTTTAACCAACGCAGACGTAGTGGGATCACCAATTCACACTCCCGCACTTGAGCAGCCTCATCAACAATTAATACTTCGAAGGGTGCAATCTCCATGTGATGTAACCGATAAGAGCTAGAGGTAGTACAGAAAAGAAGTGTTGCATTACATATGCAGTAGTTCTGGGCCCAGTTTTTATTTACTCCAGTGGGTAAATTAAGCGAGTGTAGCAGATCCTTTAGCAATTTAAGGCATGAAGACCTTGCTCCATCTAGTTCCTTCTCAATAGAAGATACAGGTTGTGCACAAACAGAGTTCACAGTTGACAGGCAACCAAGTCCCCTTTTTAAGCCCTCATCAGTCAAGTCTACGTTGCACAGAAGAGCACCAAAATTTTCCAGCATATGAAGCAATGTAGATATATTTATGGCACTATCACAAGAAAAGCACCTCCCAGGTAGGTGAACCCACAAATTCATGATGCATCTTTTCAGAGCTACTGCTATCACATCAAATTGCTTCTTTACGAAGTCCAAAAAGCACACTGGATCAATTTTGCCATCATCCTCAAGAAGCATATCATACCGTGAAGCAGAGTCTTCAAAAAAGGATATCATTGAAGCTATTCTGTAGTTCCATCCAGACGACGATGAAAAGCATTCCACAAGTTCATCGACACGAAAATCCAAGAAAACTTCCTGAAGATCCTCTGTGATGTCCATGTTAGACCTACTTCCAAATAACAAAATATCTCCAAGAGAAAAAGGTAGACCAATGTTGTCAGTGTGCTCATTGAAATCCTTCAAGTTTTCCAGGAAACGAGTGCAAACTCCAACAACAGCAACATTTGTGGGAGCACAAGTAAGAGTTCTGCATTTCAAACATGCCAAGACCCACAGTAAAGCGCTAACCGTCTTGGTTTTTCCAGTGCCTGGTGGACCCCATATAAGCTTCATGAGGTTTACATGCCCACATTGTACAGCTGAGATGACAGAATCAATAGCATCAACTTGTGATTGATTAAGCTTAACCGATAGTAATTGCTCTGTGAAAGAAGCCAAACAGCCCCCATCCTGCTTTACACACATACCGCAAATATCCTCACCCTGCAACAGAGCAGACAAAGAGGAGCTCAAAAGGTTAGGTCCCATACTAGTTTATACTGGTAATGAAAATGGCAAGTAAACTAAACACGGGTATGCATGCCACATTACCAGATTTGTGGGGGCTAAGAGCGACTTGATTATTGTGAAATTGTCATTCATGTGTGCACCAAAGGTAAGTGCTTTCCATATACGTATGTTTGTGGTGATATTATTGAGAGATATTGCATGTTTGAGTTTGTTCAAGTCTTCTTCCAAGTCAATATTCTTTTCAACTTTGACTCTGAAGCCCTTCTGGTATTCATCATCCATAGAAACATCAGTGACCATTGCCAAGCAATATGTGACACCATGGCGGTTTAAGTCCTCTGCAGCTTCAGGTTTTATGCTAGACAAAATAAAGATGTCACCATTCCTGGCAGAATAAGCCCCAGTAGAGAAACCAGCATCATTGTCCCAAAAGTCCACATCCATAAAGTATGATCCCGACTTTCCTGCTACCTCCATGGAAAGTATTTTCGACGAGGGTGCTTGACTGACGAGTTCAAGGCATGAGCACAGATCTGACCTTGTTTCTTCAATCAGAGGCACACGGTACGATGCAAGATAGTGATCAAGTGACTTGAAGTTGCAGGGAATAGTCTCAACCTAAACAGAAAAGAGGTCATTTCCAAATGAATATGGTTATAGCTAGAAAAAAGATGATTCTCCAACAGTTCCTTGAGCACACAACAAATGGCATGTAAACAGAAGAGCTATATGGTCAATTTCATCTACAGCAACAATATGCAAGGATCAGTACAGCACTCATATCACAAGGAGGTTGCTGTACTCAGCTATAGAAATTGTTTTTCATAGCAAGACAGTTTGTAATTTCTGCCACCAAATTGTACAACATCACGCATACATATCATTACGATACATGACTTACGCACCTATCATGTTCCAACAGCGGTTTGAAACTTAAAGTGTATTATCTAATAATAAAGTTTTTTGGAGACACTTGACAAATGGTGGTCACATGATGAAATTAGTGTGTCATCGTTTTCTACAGCAACGTGCACCTCCAACTGTAACATAAGAACCATTCTCTAAAAATAGAATCATGTAATCAGCCCGAATCAGTCACAAATGTCAGCAACAGACAACAGCAACATGCAATTTCCTGAAATCCAACAGTTAGCGTGCAACAATTATGTGCGTTGCCACTTGCCATCAGACAACAATCCTGAAATCCAATAGCTGTGTCATCTTTTTCGACAGCACCTATCTGCCACCAAATAAAGTTCTTTGGAGGCACTGGACAAATGGTGGTCACATAATGAAATTAGTGTGCCATCGTTTTCTACAGCAATGTGCACCTCCATCAGTAACATAAGAACCATTCTCTAAAAAAAGAACCATGGTATTAGCCCGAATCGGTCACAGATGGCAGCAACAAGCAACAGCAACATGTAATTTCCTGAAATCCAACAATTTCTGAAAGAAAAAAAATTCCTGAAATCCAACAGTTAGCGCGCAACAATTACGTGCGTTGCCACTTGCCATCAGACGACAGTCCAGAAATGGCACTCAGCGCATGCTAATTCATTGCAGTTCCAGTTCCATGACACGTGGACAGAAACCCCCTCTAAACCCTAGCGCGCGGACCACACACACCATCATCTGGAACATCCAACAGCTAACCCAGCTTCGATTACGCACAAAATGGCAGCGCACTAAACGCGATTAACCAAAAAAAATCACCAGATTCAACCTAGCGCGCATACGGAGCATACGCCTCGCTCGCCCGGAGTCCGTGCCATGCGCACAGATTCGACCGAAAAAACAACCCAAATAAAAGGGTCGAGCCCGCAAGCACAAATCATCATCATCCGGAGGCGGGGCGAGGGAGGGGTGAATGGATGGCGCACGGAGAGCACCACGGCGCGTACCTTCCCCCTGTAGAGGTCGTCGTCGTTGATCTCCTGGAGCGACCAGGAGAGCACCACGTCCTCCAAATCCGCCCCCCATGGCTTCCCCCTCTCCGTCTCGCGCGTCGTCCTAGCCGCTCACGCGCGAGCACCGGAGCAGGCAGGCGGCATTCCGTTTGGGAGGAGAGGGAGGAGGAATGGAAGCAAAGGGGGTTGGTTTGTGGCCTTGGCCGTCTGTAGGGAGGAGGGAGGAGTCGCTTGTGGTTGTGGTCAGTCAATGCGGAAAAGCAGAGCAGATGAGCGATCAATGGGATGGCAGGGGAGGGGAGGGGGGAGAGGGGATCAGACGATCAGTATGGTACTACTGCACAGAAATCTTTTGCTTGTGGGAGAGGGAGAGGGAGGAGGCTAGCAGGATGCCTTTCGGGGTGGTGTCTTGGGAATCGGGCCCTTTTTCACGGGGCGGGTAAAGAGAGGAGGGTGCCGCGGTGAACGGTGCCAGAGCTAGACTAGAGAGCGCCGTGGTGCTACGGCTACAGTATATAATAAAATTACCAATGGTAAAAAGTAGTACTACTAGTACGGGTAGGGAAAACCATCTCTCCTCTCTTGTCTTTGGTCGCACACAGTCCTTGTAGCCCCGTCTCTCCTCTCTTGTCACGGGGCTTTAATTAATCGGGCCCTTGTAGTATCTCTCGCTGCCAATGTGTTCTTTTTTTTAAACACCTCTTCATATATTAATTAATTAAAGGAGGCTGAGCCGTCTGATCTGCACACCAGTGGCCGTTCGATCACAACAAGTCAGCAGCGCCACACACTTCAAACGGAGCACCGTGGACATCTCGTGAAGCTCCATTGCAGCCCCGTGAATCTCCGTTGCATAACCGTCACAGCTTCCACAGCCCTGGTGGTGCTCCATTGCAACCCCGACGAAGTTTCAATGCAGCGACGGCGGTGCTGCAAAAACTCCAAGGCAGCCCGGCGAAGTTCCATTGCAGCGACGGAGTTGCAACGCCATGGCCGGTCCGTCGCGGCACCTGCGAAGCTCCATTGCAACGCCATGGCCGGCCCATCGCGGTCGTCGTCGCAGCACCGACGAAGCTCCATGGCGGCGTCGGTGCAACAAAAACTCCAAGGCAGCAGCCCGGAGAAGCTCCATTGCAGCGACGGAGTTGCAACGCCATGGCCGGCTCGTCGCGGTCGTCGCCGCGACACCGGCGAAGTTGCAACCGCCATGGCATCCCCGTCGCGATTGTCATCGCAACACCGGCGAAGCTCCAATGCAGCGCTGGAATTGCAACCGCCATGGTCGTTGTGGTCGTCATCACAACGTCGGTGATGCTCCAATGCGACACCGACGGGCGCACGCAATGCTCCATCGTAGCGCCGGCCGCACGCAATGCTCCATCATAGCGCCGACCGCCACACTCGGAGGCTCCGATCCATTGCAGCACACCGCGCTCGCCTATCTGATCTCCATGGATGTTGCTTTCGCAGCAAAACGCCGACATCCCCGAAAAAGCAGCATCGTTAATGTTGGGGTGGGTTGTGTGGCAACGGTGGCGGTGGTCAGCGACGGGAAGCTTGTAGCGTGTTTTTGGGAGAGGTAGCAGGGTAGTAGTAGTTGTGTGTAACAGCGGCGTTTGTCGGGAGAGGTAGCAGCACCTGAGGAAGAAGAAAGGAAGAAGGAGGCTTTGAGGAGAAAAACGTATGGACTAGAGCCTTTTCGTGAAGATAACGCTACGAGAAGAAGCGGTGGGTGGGCCCATAGGGGACGCGTGTCACTCGCTTGAGGGGGCTTACGATTGCCTGGGATCATCCGGTTGTTTTTAAACCTTTTCCTTAATTAAAACATCATTATAATCGTTCATAACAGTAGACACCACGCAAGGCGGGAAATTATTCTAAAAAACCATCAGATCTATTGTCAAAAACTAAATTTAGTAATCTCATGCGCCACTGAATTGGCCCTTCTATTTATTTTTGATAACTTGAAGTTTTCCAGAAGCCTGATGATGTCAACCGCTTCCTTCTTGAGGTCAACGAGCGGGGATCTGTCACAACTTTCATTTGCAAGAAAAGAAGCCACAAATGCACAATCAGTTTCCAAAACAATAAGCATGTTAAGAGAAATACCGATATAAAGCCCAACAAGGCATGCTCGAAGCTCAGCTTTATCCACACCAGAGCATACCCCAATGAAGTCCCAAGAGAGACAATGATATCACTCGTACAACTCCTGGCTTTGATGTCTTTGATAGTATTGCTAATAGATAATATATTTTAGTATTGCATGTAAATAGTACAATTTTACATAAGTTACTATGCTAAAGTAGGAAGCGTTCCGTTTTTCTCTTTTCTCTAAATTTTTCTTTTCGCACATTTAATGTTCATTTTTATGCGGCAAAAGTGAACAATGCCTGGTGATGTTTTTTTGCGTGTTTACTATTCATTTTATGTGGCAATATTAAACAACGAAAGTGAAATGCCCGTTAATGAACAGTGTTCAAAAAAAGAGTGAATTCCATTTTTTACCTTGTAGTTGTACATTTGTGACACATATTACCCTATTTAGCGGAACTTTTATCGAAATGTCAGATTTTGAAGACTTTTAACACGGTTTTACCCCAGTTTTACATTTTGTTTGTTTATGGTCGATAGGATCGGCATGTTGCGTCATTGATTTGTAAAAAAACTGTAAGGATCGGAGGGCATCATTGGCGATCTTGTCCAAGCTTCTCTTGTCTATCTGTTCCACTCCTTGTGGCCGTCCACATGTTTTTGGATACAGGGCGTCACCTCACACCTTACCTGATGGACACGCATCAAAAAATAAGGGTCCAAAGATTTCAAAAGGGGTATTCTAGACGAATTTTCACTCGAAGGGGTAATTAGTGTCACAAATGTATAAATATGGGGTAAAAAGTGGAATTCACTCTCAAAAAAATAACCCGGTTCAGAAAATAGTGAACAGTTTTGCCCGTGGTTCAAAAAAACTAGGATTTTTTACACATCATTTCTCTCTCCTCCTCCACTCTCACGTCCTTATATAAAAGGTTATGATTTAGAATTTTTCTGCACATCATTTCTCTCCACCGGCATACCGGTGCAGAGCTGCCTCGATCGTCTCCCGCTCCTTTTCAATGATGGTGCTGCCGAGGCACAAAACAGTACACCGGAACAGTATATTTGCATGAACAATAATCCATGGGAAAAATAAATTCTCTGTCGATTACTGTCCATTTTACATCACAACATCAGCAAACCGTACACCAACAATTACCAAAACAAAAACGAAAAAGTATCCGAATAAAGCCAGAACTTCTAACCGGGAAGCATTAGGTTTTTCTCTTTTTTTTTTAACTTTTACTGTTCATTTCATGTGGCAACAGTAAACAACAAAAGTGAACAGTGCCAGTTAACAAACAGTTTTTCAAAAAATGACCCGGTTTAGAAAATACTGAACAACTTTAAAAAAAAAACCGTGGTTCAGAAAGAAACTATGATTTTTTACACGCCATTTCTCACCCCCTCCTCCACCCTCACGTCCTTATATAAATGCTTAAGATTAAGGATTTTTCTGCACATCATTTCTCTCCACCGACTTACCGGTGCAGAGTCGCCTCGATCGTCTCCCGCTTCTTTCCAATGATTGTGTTGCCAAGGCACAAAAACAGTAAACCGAAACAGTATATTTGCATGAACAATAATCCGTAGGAAAAATAAATTCTCTGTCGATTACTGCCCATTTGACACCATGGCATCAGCAAACAGTACACTATCAATTACCCGAATAAAATGGAAAAGTATCCTGATAAAGCCAGAACTGCTAACCAAAACAATAGCCCAAATAAAACCCGAAAAAATAAAACCAATGAAATAGTGCAATACCTAAATAAACCGAAAACATTAACCCACCCGAACATCAAACCGAAACAGTACCTGAATTGTAACCCAGAACAATACACCACAATAAAAACAGTAAATCAGCACTATGCATTATGTGAACTGTAACCCAAAAGGAATACAAAAAAACTCCAAAAAATTGAGCCTCATTCTTCCTGGGTGCATTAACCTACGCGAGGAGAATAGCCTATGTTGTTGTCGTCGTCTACCTCACCTTGTGCTTCCCCTATGGCCAACCAGACCAAGGCTTCACCACAATGCCGTCACTGAAGTCACCTCTAGGACGAGCTCCATCACGGCAATCTATAAGCGACCAACAAGAAGAGACAATATGAAATATAAAAACTATCACTTGACCAACCTCTTCACTCCATTCCCTAATCTATTTCTTCGACCAATTCAAAGAAAAAGAGAAAAATACAAGACAATGCATCATTCGTGAAGGGTAGTGTTTACTCAAAAAACTATTGTAGAACCAGTTATTCCTCAGGCACCAAAATTCTCTAAACTATGGACAAACCACTTATCCTATATCATAGTTTAAAAGCGCATTGGTTTGATTGTTCTATATTTAGATTAGCCATTCATAGATACCACATTTAAATAAGCCCTCCGCCAATTACTATCCATCTTTACACCACAACAACATTCTGTCAATTACTATCCATTTTTACACCATGACAATTTGGGGTTTTAATTACTTACAAAATTTTAAATTTGAATTTTATTAAATAAATCCTTGTTTGAGAAAGAGTAAAATAGTGGCGGCTAGGAACTAGATACGGGATATAGGCGAAAAAGAAGTACAAACTGAACAAGAAATATTTTCCTACTATAGGGTCTGCACATAGGTAACAATCCCATTCGATCTCACTATTGACCAAACAGGGCATATGAGAATGAATCCAAATACATATTACTAGTGTGCCCATCATATTTTCCTTACTTACGAAAGGGGAAGCATATGTGCTTAGAAAAAAAAAGTAATAGGCCAGCCAACTTACTTAATTTGTCAATTCATTTAGTGTTTGTTCGATGTCTAAATAGATCATGTGATAAAGATAAAATTCGTGTTTTCCTTTTCATTATATTTTCTTACATAAGACATGTTGTTGTTTTTTGCTTATTTCAAAAAATACAAATGGAAGCGGTCACGGACGCGGCATGCATGTCGCTTCCTTACGTGATTATAGAAAAATATTCTTAAAACAGATAAACACACTAGAAACACCACTAAAATAGACAAATATAGATTAATTGTGCAACGGGTTTGATCATAAAGAAATACATTTGGTGAAAAAATGCATGACATATGTAGGTACAAGATTCATTTGAAGCATAAATAATCAAATGTCAACAAGGACACGAAATGTATCTAAGATGCTATTATGTTTGCAAAAGGAACATTTTATATATGTCACTAAATTTGGTTACAATTTCTTCAGAAATCAAATAATATATTCACAAGATTTTTCTAGAAGCACATGTAGCTTTATTCATACTCATAACAATTACACGTACATTGATTTGGACCTAAGATCCAAGAATAACCAAAGTAACTCCTATGACTAAGAATTATAATAAAATCACTTGAAAACACTTCCTTCATGGTATCAATCTCTGCTCGAAGAAATACTTCAAAGACTTCGGTAAAGATACCGCAATTAGGCTGGAGCAACGATGTTGTCACTCTTTCACCCGCACGAATATTACCAATAATGGTTTTTGAAAGCGCATTGAGTCGGCCATCTAAAAAAATGGAAAGCCTTGATCGATGAACGTACTTGGGCCAGGGATGATCCCCTACAGTGCAGGTCGCCGAACACTATATCTTCACCATGGTGTCGATGAGAGATTTCACCTCCACAAAGAATTAGACCAACAAAAAAGCTTGACACAACAATATAAACTCATTATATCAGAATAATTGGATCTGTGAGGATAGAAAACTCTCTAACCTTGTGGCACTTCCAAAAGCAAAAGAGAAAATTTATTCTCACACAACTATGATGATCACTAGATGTTGGAGAAGAACATAGAGGTCTTGAAGATCCGAGGTCCCCCCACCCCTCAGCACCAAGATGATAACCAGAGGTGAGGGGATCTAAATTTCTCAGATGGCGGCGGTGATGGTGGCATGAGAAACCCTCCTATATATGTTCTCAAGATAAAAGGCCAAGATCTACTTAAATTGCATTTGTAGAATCCTAGCCCGCGCATCAAGCGGGCCACTTTCCTAGTTTTAAAAGAGAAATAAAAAAATGGACAAACACATCTTAGGAAAAACCCAGGGATAAACCACCCTAGAAATTCGGGGGGAGATTCTCAAAACCAATTGGGGAAGACTAAAATGGGTCGGCCCAGTTATGCTATGGATTAAAAGCAAATAGGCGCCAACAACCGATAATGTTGTAGTTGGCGCCATAAGCACTGAATAAGATCGGAAAAAAGCAGTGATACGTCTCCAACGTATTAATAATTTTTTATTGTTCCATGCAATTATGTTACCCTTTTTGGATGTTTATGAGCTTTATTTTACACCTTTATATCATTTTTGGGACTAACCTACTAACCGGAGGCCCAGCCCGTATTGCTGTTTTTTTACCTATTTCAGTATTTCGAAGAAAAGGAATATCAAACGGAGTCCAAACGAAATGAAACCTTCGGGAGCGTGATTTTTGGAACGAACGTGATCCGGAGGACTTGGAGTGCAAGTAAAGAAGCAGCCGAGGACTCCACGAGATAGGAGGGCGCCCCCCCCTATAGGGCGCGCCCCCAGTCTCGTGGGCCCCTCGGGCGTCCACCGACGTACTTCTTCCTCCTATATAAGCCTACGTACCCCAAAAACATCCAGGGAGCAACCGAAACACAATTTCCACCGCGTAACCTTCTATATCCGCTAGATCCTATCTTGGAGCCTTCGCCGGTGTTCTGCCGGAGGGGGAATCGACCACGGAGGGCTTATACATCAACATCCTTGCCCCTCCGATGAGTTGTGAGTAGTTCACCACAAACCATCGGGTCCATAGTTATTAGCTAGATGTCTTCTTCTCTCCTTTTGGATCTCAATACAATGTTCTCCCCCTCTCTTGTGGAGATCTATTCGATGTAAACTATTTTTGCGGCGTGTTTGTCGAGACCCAATGAATTGTGGGTTTATGATCAAGTTTATCTATGAATAATATTTGAATCTTCTTTGAATTCTTTTATGTATGATTGAGTTATCTTTGCAAGTCTCTTCGAATTATCAGTTTGGTTTGGCCTACTAGATTGATCTTTCTTGCCATGGGAGAAGTGCTTAGCTTTGGGTTCAATCTTGCGGTGTCCTTACCCAGTGACAGAAAGGGTTGCCAGGCACGTATTGTATTGTTGCCATCGAGGATAAAAAGATGGGGTTTATATCATATTGCTTGAGTTTATCCCTCTACATCATGTCATCTTGCTTAAGGCGTTACTCTGTTCTTATGAACTTAGTACTCTACATGCAGGCAGGAGTCGGTCGATGTGTGGAGTAATAGTAGTAGATGCATTCAGGAGTCGGTCTACTTGTTGCAGACATGATGCCTATATACATGATCATGCCTAGATAATCTCATAATTATTCGCTTTTCTATGAATTGCTCGACAGTAATTTGTTCACCCACCGTAATACTTATACTATCTTGAGAGAAGCCACTAGTGAAACCTATGCCCCCCGGGTCTATCTCTTATCATATTTGCTTCCAATTTACTTTTATTTGCATCTTTACTTTTTGCATCTATATTATAAAATACCAAAAATATATTTATCTTATCATACTATCTTTATTAGATCTCACTTTCGCAAGTGATCGTGAAGGGATTGACAATCCCTTTATTGCGTTGGTTGCAAGTTCTTTGTTTGTTTGTGTAGGTGCGTGGGACTTTTGAGGAGCCTCCTACTGGATTGACCTTGGTTCTCAAAAACTTAGGAAAATACTTACGCTACTTTGTTGCATCACCATTTCCTCTTCAAGGAAAACCAACGCAAGCTCAAGACGTAGCAAGAAGGATTTCTGGTGCCGTTGCCGGGGAGGTCTTCGCTCAAGTCAAGACATACCAAGTACCCATCACAAACTCATCTCCCTCGCATTTACATTATTTGCCATTTGCCTCTCGTTTCCTCTCTCCCACTTCACCCTTGCCGTTTATTCGCCCTCTCTTTCCCAATCTCTCTCTCTCTTTTCGCCTGCCTTTTTCTGTTTGCTTGTGTGTTGGATTACTTGTTGCCATGGCGCAAGATAATACCAAATTGTGTGATTTCTCGAATACCAATAATAATGATTTCCTTAGTACTCCGATTGCTCCTCTTAATGATGTTGAGTCTTGTGAAATCAATACTGCTTTGCTGAATCTTGTTATGAAAGATCAATTCGCTGGCCTTCCTAGTGAAGATGCCGCTACTCATCTAAACAACTTTGTTGATTTGTGTGATATGCAAAAGAAGAAAGATACAGATAACAATATTGTCAAATTGAAGTTATTTCCGTTTTCACTTAGAGATCGTGCTAAAGTTTGGTTTTCGTCTTTGCCTAAAAATAGTATTGATTCTTGGAACAAGTGTAAAGATGCTTTTATCTCTAAGTATTTTCCTCCCGCTAAGATCATCACTCTTAGGACCGATATTATGAATTTTAAACAACTTGATCATGAGCATGTTGCCCAATCTTGGAAAAGAATGAAATTGATGCTTCGCAGTTGCCCCACTCATGGTTTGAATTTATGGATGATCATACAAAATTTTTATGCCGGTTTGAACTTTGCTTCTAGAAATCTCTTAGACTCGGCCGCGGGAGGCACGTTTATGGAAATCACGTTAGGAGATGCTACAAAACTTCTTGATAATATTATGGATAATTATTCTCAATGGCACACCGAAAGATCTTCTAGTAAAAAAGTGCATGCTATAGAAGAAATCAATGTTTTGAGTGGAAAGATGGATGAACTTATGAAATTATTTGCTACTAAAAATACTCCTCTTGATCCCAATGATATGCCTTTGTCTTCTTTGATTGAGAATAATAATGAATCTATGGATGTGAATTTTGTTGGTAGGAATAGTTTTGGAAACAATGCTTATAGAGGAAACTTTAATGCTAGACCGTTCCCTAGTAATTCCTCTAATAATTATGGAAATTCCTACAATAATGCTTATGGTAATTTTAATAAGATGCCCTATGATTTTGAGAATAGTGTGAAAAAATTTATGATTTCTCAAAATAATTTTAATGCTTTGCTTGAACAAAAATTGCTCAAAGTTGATGATTTGGCTAGGAACGTTGATAGACTTCTGCTTGATGTTGATTCTCTTAAACTTAGATATTATCCTCCTAAGCATGATATCAATGAGTCTCTCAAAGCAATGAGAATTTCCATTGATGAGTGCAAGTAAAGAACCACTAGATTGCGTGCTAAGAAAGATTGCTTTATAAAGGCGTGTTATTCTAGTTTCCATGAAAATAATGATGAGGATCTTAAAGTTATTGATGCGTCTCCTTTTAGATCTATGTTTTGCAATATGAATCTTGATAATTATGGGACTGATGATGAGTCAACTTTACCTAGAAGGCGTCCCAAGAATTCGGAGTTTTTACATCTTGATGCTAAATTTGGTAAAAGTGGGATTGGAGAGGTCACAACTTTAAATAGTATTGAACCCACTATCTCGGATTTCAAGAAATTTGATTATGATAATTGTTCTTTAGAAGGTTGTATTTCCTTGTTGCAATCTGTTGTTAATTCTCCTCATGCTTATAGTCAAAATAAAGCTTGTACCAAACATATCGTTGATGCCTTGATGCAATCTTATGATGAAAAACTTAATTTGGAAGTTTCTATACCTAGAAAACTTAATGATGAGTGGGAACCTACTATAAAGATTGGAATTAAAGATCATGAGTGTTTTGCTTTGTGTGATTTGGGTGCTAGTGTTTCCACGATTCCGAAAACTTTATGTGATATTCTAGGTTTCCATGATCTTGATGATTGCTCTTTAAATTTGCACCTTGCAGATTCCACCATTAAAAAGCCAATGGGAAGGATCAATGATGTTCTCATTGTTGCAAATAGAAATTTGGTGCCCGTGGATTTTATCGTTCTTGATATAGATTGCAATCTTTCTTGCCCTATTATTCTTGGTAGACCTTTCCTTAGAACGATTGGTGTGATTATTGATATGAAGGAAGGGAATATTAGATTCCAATTTCCATTAAAGAAAGGCATGGAGCACTTTCCAAGAAAGAAAGTAAAATTACCTTATGAATCTATCATGCGGGCTACTTATGAATTTAGTGCCAAAGATGGCACCCGTTAGATCTATCTTCGCTTTTATGCCTAGCTAAGGGCGTTAAACGATAGCGCTAGTTGGGAGGCAACCCAATTTTCTTTGTGTTTTTTGTTTTTGTTCCTCTTTAGTAATAAATCTTGCATCTACCTTCTGTTTATATGTGTTTTTATCTTTTAATTAGTGTTTGTGCCAAGTAGAACCTATAGGATAACCTATGATGATAGTTGATTTGATTCTGCTGAAAAACAGAAACTTTATGCGCGCGAATCTAGTTTTTTTAAATCACAGAAATGTGCTTTTGCGTTGATTATTTTTGCTACTGATCAATAAACAAATTTTACAGGACCTCCTATTTTGGTAGGATTTTTAGAGTTCCAAAAGTTTGCATTAGTTATAGATTGCTACAAACTGTTCTGTTTTTGTCAGATTCTGTTTTTCGTGCGTTGTTTGCTTATTTCGATGCATCTATGGCTAGTAAATTAGTTTATAAACCATATAGAAGTTGGATTACAATAGGTTTAACACCAAAATAAATAAAGAATGAGTTCATTACAGTACCTTATGTGGTGGTTTCGTTTTCTTTCACTAACGGAGCTTATAAGATTTCCTGTTGAGTTTTGTGTTGTGAAGTTTTCAAGTTTTGGGTAAAGCTTTTATGGACTATGGAATTAGGAGTGGAAAGAGCCTAAGCTTGGGGATGCCCAAGGCACCCCAAGATATTCAAGGATAGCCAAAAGCCTAAGCTTGGGGATGCCCCGGGAAGGCATCCCCTCTTTCGTCTTCGTTCATTGGTAACTTTACTTGGAGCTATATTTTTATTTGCCACATGATATGTGTTTTGCTTGGAGCGTCGTGTATTATATTAGTCTTTGCCTTTTGATTTACCACAATCATCCTTGCTGTACACACCTTTTGGGAGAAGCCTACTTGATTAGAATTTGCTAGAATACTCTATGTGCTTCACTTATATCTTTTGAGCTTAATAGTTTTTGCTCTAGTGCTTCACTTATATCTTTTAGAGCACGATGGTGTCTTAATTTTGAAGAAATTGCTAGTCTCTCATGCTTCACTTATATCTTTTTGAGAGTCTTTTAGAACAGCATGGTATTTTCTATGGTTACAAAGTTGGTCCTAGAATGATGAACATCCAAGTTGGATATAATAAAAACTATCATAGAAAAAGAATTGGATGCTATGATCAATATGATGCTTGATAACTGTTTTGAGATATGGAGGTAGTGATATTAGAGTCATGCTAGTTGAGGTGATTATGAAAAATACTTGTGTTAAGGGTTGTGATTCCCGTAGCATGCACGTATGGTGAACCCCTTTGTGATGAAGTTGGAGCACAATTTTATTTATTGGGTGTCTTCCTTATGAGTGGCGGTCGGTGACGAGCGATGGTCTTTTCCTACCAATCTATCCCCCTAGGAGCATGCGTGTAGTGCTTTGGTTTTTGATGACTTCTAGATTTTTGCAACAAGTATATGAGTTCTTTTGTCTAATGTTGAGTCCATGGATTATACGCACCTCACCCTTCCACTATTGCTAGCCTCTCTTGTGCCGCGCAACTTTCGCCGGTACCATACACCCACCATATACCTTCCTCAAAACAGCCACCATACCTACCTATTATGGCATTTCCATAGCCATTCCGAGATATATTGCCATGCAACTTTCCACCGTTCCGTTCATATGACACGCATTACTTTTGTCATATTGCTCTTTGCATGATCATGTAGTTGACATTGTATTTGTGGCAAGGCCACCTTCATAATTTTCATACATTTCGCTCTTAATTCATTGCATATCCCGGTACACCGCCGGAGGCATTCATATAGAGTCATATCTTGTTCTAGCTTTGAGTTGTAATTCTTGAGTTGTAAATCCATAAAAGTGTGATGATCTTCATTATTAGAGCATTGTCCTAGTGAGAAAAGGATGATGAAGACTATGATTCCCCCACAAGTCGGGATGAGATTTCGGACTTTACAAAAAGAAAAAAAAAGAAGAAAGAAAAAAAGAAAAGACCAAAAAGAAAAAAAGAAGGCCAAAGAAAAAAAGGAAGAAAAAAAGAGAAAGAAAGAAAAAAATGAGAGAAAAAGAGAGAAGGGACAATGCTACTATCTCTTTTTCCACACTTGTGCTTCAAAATAGCACCATGATCTTCATGATAGAGAGTCTCATATGTTCTCACTTTCATTTACTAGTGAGAATTTTTCATTATAGAACTTGGCTTGTATATTCCAATGATGGGCTTCCTCAAACTGCCCTAGGTCTTCGTGAGCAAGCAAGTTGGATGCACACCCACTTAGTTTCTTTTGTTGAGCTTTCATATATTTATAGCTCTAGTGCATCCGTTGCATGGCAATCCCTACTCACTCACATTGATATCTATTAATGGGCATCTTCATAGCCCGTTGATACGCCTAGTTGATGTGAGACTATCTTCTCCTTTTTGTCTTCTCCACAACCACCATTCTATTCCACATATAGTGCTATGTCCATGGCTCACGCTCATGTTTTGCGTGAAAGTTAAAAGAGTTTAAGATTATTAAAGTATGAAACAATTGCTTGGCTTGTCATCGGGGTTGCGCATGATTAAATACTTTGTGTGATGAAGATAGAGCAACAGCCAAACTATATGATTTTGTAGGGATAACTTTCTTTGGCCATGTTATTTTGAGAAGACATGATTACTTTGATTAGTATGCTTGAAGTATCACCATTTTCATGTTAATATGAACTTTTATTTTGTATCATTTGGATCTGAACATTCATGCCACAGTAAAGAAAATTACATTTAGAATTATGCTAGGTAGCATTCCACATCAAAAATTTCTTTTTTATCATTTACCTACTCGAGCACAAGCAGAAATTAAGCTTGGGGATGCTTGATACGTCTCCAACGTATCTATAATTTTTGATTGTTCCATGCTATTATATTACTCCTTTTGGATGTTTATGGGCTTTATTTTACACATTTATATCATTTTTGGGACTAACCTACTAATCGGAGGCCCAGCCGTATTGCTGTTTTTTTTGCCTATTTCAGTATTTCGAAGAAAAGGAATATCAAACGGAGTCCAAACGGAATGAAACCTTCGGGAGCGTGATTTTTGGAACGAACGTGATCCAGAGGACTTGGAGTGCAAGTCAAGAAGCAGCCGAGGACTCCACAAGATAGGAGGGCGCCCCCCTATAGGGCGCGCCCCCTGTCTCGTGGGCCCCTCGGGCGTCCACCGACGTACTTCTTCCTCCTATATAAGCCTACGTACCCTGAAAACATCCAGGGAGCAACCGAAACACAATTTCCACCGCCGTAACCTTTTGTATCCGTGAGATCCCATCTTGGAGCCTTCGCCGGCGTTCTGCCGGAGGGGGAATCGACCACGGAGGGCTTCTACATCAACATCCTTGCCCCTCCGATGAGTTGTGAGTAGTTTACCACAAACCTTCGGATCCATAGTTATTAGCTAGATGGCTTCTTCTCTCTTTTTGGATCTTAATACAATGTCCGCCCCTCTCTTGTGGAGATCTATTCGATGTAAACTCTTTTTGTGGTGTGTTTGTCGAGATCCGATGAATTGTGGGTTTGTGATCAAGTTTATCTATGAATAATATTTGAATCTTCTCTGAATTCTTTTATGTATGATTGAGTTATCTTTGCAAGTCTCTTCGAATTATCAGTTTGATTTGGCCTACTAGATTGATCTTTCTTGCCATGGGAGAAGTGCTTAGCTTTGGGTTCAATCTTACGGTGTCCTTATCCAGTGACAGAAAGGGTTGCAAGGCACGTATTGTATTGTTGCCATCGAGGATAAAAAGATGGGGTTTATATCATATTGCTTGAGTTTATCCCTCTACATCATGTCATCTTGCTTCAGGCGTTACTTTATTCTTATGAACTTAATACTCTAGATGCAGGCAGGAGTCGGTCGATGTGTGGAGTAATAGTAGTAGATGCATTCAGGAGTCGGTCTACTTATTGCGGACGTGATGCCTATATACATGATCATGCCTAGATAATCTCATAATTATTCGCTTTTTTATCAATTACTCGACAATAATTTGTTCACCCACCGTAATACTTATGCTATCTTGAGAGAAGCCACTAGTGAAACCTATGGCCCCCGGGTCTATCTTTTATCATATTTGCTTTCAATTTACTTTTATTTGCATCTTTACTTTTTGCATCTATATTATAAAATACCAAAAATATATTTATCTTATCATACTATCTTTATTAGATCTCACTTTTGCAAATGGCCGTGAAGGGATTGACAACCCCTTTATTGCGTTGGTTGCGAGTTCTTTGTTTGTTTGTGTAGGTGCGTGGGACTTTTGAGGAGCCTCCTACTGGATTGATACATTGGTTCTCAAAAACTAAGGGAAATACTTACGCTACTTTGCTGCATCACCCTTTCCTCTTCAAGGAAAACCAACGCAAGCTCAAGACGTAACAAGCAGCGCAAATCCTAGATGAAGTTTAATGCGTTGTACGGTTGACCAATCGTGCAGACCAACAACAACCAATGATATCAATGGGCCGGCACAACCTACTGCAACGCATCCAAATTTTTGGAGAAGGTTTTGACCGGTTTTGGTTCCGGTTTCCCCCTCAAAAATTTGCTTTTTACATGTTTTATTTGGTTTTATTTTCGTTTTTTTATTTCTTTAAAAAGTTCCCTTTTAAAAAGATGTTCGAAAAGTCAAATTTTGTTCAAATTTTAAATACAAAATCATGATTATCGAAAAATGTCCCTGTTTTAAAAAAAATCAAAATACATTCGCATATTTAGAATTTGTTCACAAATTCAAAATAATTTGGGAATTTCAAGAAATTCTTTGGAGTTAAAGAAAATCTACCTGTTTTAAATCACAAATTCAAAAAAGTGCATATGTTTGAAAGTTTCACAAAATTCCAAAAAATCTGTAATTGGAAAAAATGTTTGGGTTTTAAAGAAAAACCGGAATTTTACAATACGTTCGTGCTTTCAGTTTCTCTTCCCGTTTGAAAAATTCTTGGGTTTTACAAAAAAATTACTGATTTTTTTAAAAAAATCACATTTTCTAACAATTTTAGATTTGTCTAAAAACATATTATTTTAAGAAAAATAAAAATAAAAATCGGGAGCTACAGTCCACTGACCGCTACAGTACCGACGCTATACTAATTGAATCGCTACCGTAGAAGATTGTGAATGTAGCTACACTATATGGAGCGCCGATGTGCGTCACGGTTCGCTATTGGACGCAGTGAGCGTCCAACTGGAAGGTGCGGATTTGCAGGCCTCAAACCCAACGCTGCTGCTTATTCCTACACCCGAGAGACCGGCCCATAGTGCCCAAACACCCACGACTTTACACTCACGAAGGATTGTTTCCTACTATTAGTCTACTAGGTATCATGCCTTCTCCCGCTAGGATCGGAAATTCTTATAATGCCCTAAAGCCGCTAGTTGCAACAAGCACTTCAAACCGGGTCGCAATTGCCTGATCAAGTGCGCCGCCACTTTGGCGATCCGGCCGCCGCCTTGTTTCCCCTCTTCCTGCGATTCGGCCGCCGCCCTGGCTTCCCCTCCTCCCGCGACCCGGCGGCCGCCCTGGCTTCCCCTCCTCCCGCGACCCGGCCGCCGCCTTGGCTTCCCCTGCTCCTGCGGTCCGGCCGCCGCCTCTTGGCTTCCCCTTCTCCTGCGATCCGGCCGCGCCTTGGCTGCAGTCCGCTTGATATCTCTACGCATCGGACGAGGTCAAGCGAGCAGACCAGCTGCCCATCTGGCTGCTGCAAAGTCGCGCCTCAGGTTTTACGCTGTATTCCTGGTTCAACGATTTTGATCATGGATCAGGTGGATTTTTTTCCCCCCACTATCTGTTCCGTCCCGTTTTTAGGTTTTCACACCATTTACCAATTTTTCTCTTTGTTTGTCCACACAGCTTTACCGCAGGATCAGTAGAAGCATTGTTAAGATAGCGATTGGGCGTTCCTTTTATCATGGCTTTGTTTCTGATATCATGCCACGGCTCACTGTAATGGCAAGTGCGGCCTCATTTCTAACGCCATTGGAAAATTACGAACTCCTCCTGCATTTTCCAGATAAAGTTCTTTTACCCTGCAGCAAGCGCTATCCAAATCACAGACGGTATTGCTGTAATACAATGCCATGGAGAGGAGGTTGATGCAGATCTGGTGGAGGCACTTCAAGTATCTGAAGAACCAATTTCAATATCTGAAGAAGTGTATACATATAATGCTTACGAGGAGGGCATAGAAAGCACCATAACCAAAGGTTATGTAATGTAAGTTCCATGCGTAAGAAAATTACTTATTCCCCGTGAAAAAAAGAAATACTTATTCTCAAACACTAACTTGCCTCTTTACAAGCATGCAGTTCAATACACGAGAATTCGTTCTTCCACAGCTGCTCTGCCGGTTCAACTTCGCATCTGGGAGCATTGGTCATTAACAAAGGCGGTCAATTGGTTGGCTTGTGTACTGGGTTTGATCGCCACCTAATTGCTAGAGAAATGTCTGCACTAGCATAAGCAGATCCTGATTACAAATACCCAACAGAAGACTGTTAAGGTAATATGTTCTTTTTTCAAATAAATAATTTAGTTTATGAATATTGTGTTAGAGCATGCTTTGAATTAATGCTTCCACAGTCCTACTGATTATGTTTCTCACAAACGACATGGTGAAATGCATGGGAATATTTCCCTGAAATGCTATTTCACACTTTCAGCAGCTACGGACAAGAATTTAAAAGCATGTACCTTGTTTCAAAGATCTAGCTATATTGTGTTTCTATGGCTAATTAAGAAACTTTATAGATATTGGGATCTAGCTATAATTTTTTCACAATTTGGGCTTTGCACTTAGATTTAATATATAGTCAAATATACATAACCAGTGTTAGGTAAGAACCTATTTTGCATCTTGGTTCACTGCTTTACCCATTTGTGTTTGGGAAAGCAATATTCATAATTGATTAAAATGTGCACTTTATCTGAAGTGCATTTTATAAAATGGTTGCAAAAAGAAACTTTAGTCAGAATTGAAAGGCCAAGCTTGGGAAGAATAACGGAGCATATGGCAGAACCAAATAGCTATTGATAGCCCTGTTACTTTTATATGTTTTTTAAGCTGTTGGGCAATTGCTTCTCCTGGTCTTTGGTGAATGAGAGGATAATTCAAGAAAATTGAGTGGGGTAAAATGGTCTTGTTCCAGTAATTCTATATCAGTGTTAGATAAGAACATATTTTCAGAAAATGAGAGGGTAAAATCCCACATTCTTCAGCCGTGTCTGGTGACACCTTTGTTATTTTTTAATTGAAGTAGGAGCTTATGTTGGCCACTGTAACTTTTTGGCAATGCTACCAACCACCAACTTCTGTCTTGATGAAACCTGAATATTACACAGTACACTCAATTGATTTGAGAGCAATATGACAGCGCTTCTGTGGTTGCTAGTTTTTATTAATAATATACATCGTCCTCCTAGTGGTATGATATTTTGGCTGCAGTTTTTTTTTTCTTATGATGGAGCTATATCCTAAGATAAAAATACCAATTTGTATGTGACTATCTAACCTATCAAGTGCTTTGTGCCTTTGGGCAAGATGATTTGTCGTATCAAGTGTTTGTCATTCTGTCCTGGCATTTTGAACCCCTTGAGGTGGCAGTTTTCAACATTTTAACCTGCCATGTCTTCCCTGGATTATTTGAGCTTGTGCACCTTTTTCAGTTTTCATCCGTGTCCATATGTAAAAAGAGAGTGTATCTGATGCCTCCTCTTGTATTTCAGGAGAACCATTTGTAGATGGGCAAGCTGTTCCTTAGGACCCCGAATACCACAAGGAGTGGGTGAGAAACACTCCTTTTGGCAACCGGTGTACTCAGAGCCGTCCCAACTTTGAAAGGAGAAGGTATAACACGTGTACAGTCCTACCTGTGTGGGCCTGATCCACCAAGTTATCAGTAACCCAAGCTACGAATGCAGCGGCAACTACAACAACACCGCCCCACCTGCTTACGAAGGCAGGAACGGGCCAGGGAGGCATTACCAATAGAGATCACTGCTAGAAGATTGCCGTAGGAAAGTTAGTACGGATTTTTTTGCATATATTCTCTATCCATACCAGTGTTCTGAGAAATATAATTACTAAAGCTTAGGCAATTGCTCTCTTTTTTCTCTCTTTGTTGAAATAAATACAGTGTTGACTAAATTTTCGTGTGGAGCCAGGGTAAACAAGTGCCTCATGGTGCCGGGGTTTAAAATTTTCCTGCCATACTGTATAGCAACAAGTTCTCTGTACCATTCAAGGTTTTGGTTACCGAATGAGGCAATTTTACCGAAGGGGACGGGTAAATGTGGTTACCACGGTTACCGAGAAATACCGAGAAATACCAAGAATATTTCGAGCGAATTTTATAGTTGAATTTTGAATTCAAACAAGTGAATGAAGGAATATTCGAACCAGAGACCTCTCAAAACAGAAACTAGGTTGCTATCAACATGCCAGAACCAAATCTCATGGCATTAATTAGATCCTAGGTACTTTACTGTAAATCGAGTGTTTAAATTCAAAAATTTCAAAAAACTGGTATTTTTTGCTCGGTATGGCCATTTACCGAGGGGCACGGAAATACGCGGTAACCATGGGAAATCTTGAAATTTCGACCGGTAACCAAAACCTTGGTACCATTCCTGACTAGAGTGTGTCACTGCATTTATGTGAAGGGGCTGTAGTGATTCTTGCTGCTGATGTTTGTTCTGGGAAGTCCAGCCCATGTTTCACCATAGTTTTGTTCTTCTGCGACTAGTCAGTCTTCCATCCCAAACCAAGCCAAGCTGCCAGGGTGTTTCATGGCTTGGGCTATTGTGCATGTATGTATCCAAATTGTGTTGTTGATTATCCTGTGGGCCTGCTGGCTGCCCTGGACAATGATCATGTCTTGGCCATCGGGATTTGGGAGTGCCCCATCCGTTTCAATTTCTTCACCCCCAGTCATCCGATGGTTCTAGGGGTGGTTGTGAGATTGTCGGTTCGAGTGTAGCTATCCCTCTGATCTACGTGATCAGGTGGGTTTCTGAAGTGTGTGTGATTCACGTTGCATGACTCTGCGTCTTTGCGAGTTACTACTAGTGTCAGTACATCATTTCTACTGGCAGATCATGGGTGTTGGTGTGTTGAAAGTTGATTGGGTGTTGACTCACATCGCGTTGTCGTACGCTTCTCCATCGGTTCTGTTTTCAAGTTAATGCAGTTTCGACGGTGGTCTCTTCTCAGTTCTCACCAAATGGGGGAAACAGCCTGCAATGCAACAGGTGTGTTATTCAAAAGTGGTGCCATAACGCAGAGCAGGCTATTCCACAGGTCAAAAAGGGCCCAACACTTTTTGTAAGCACGTTCATTCAACATAAATACTTTAGGCCGATCTTTGGATGTTGTTAATGACGCAACAACGGCGTAGGCGATTGCTTTGAGGGACGGCCTTTCACTGCCAACACTATGGGGTGCAACAGGATTATAATGAACTCCGATTGCATGGAGGTGACCTAGACTATGAGACATGGTGGTCATTCTCTTGGGATTGCGGCAGCGATCTACGATGATTGTTTCTTCATTTGTCATGAGTTTAGTGATGTTTCGTTTGAGTTTTGTCCTAGGGAAGCCAATATGGCGGCACATGTTTTAGCTACTAAGTCGGAGATTAGCCCTCTTATGTGGCAAAAGGTTCCTTTTGATTTTCTTGAAGTGTTTTGCCTAATGAATAAGACCGCCATCAAGGCTTTCCCTCGAAACATAAATACTTTAGGCCTCGTTTGGGGCTCCGATGTGCCGCTTATTACAGCACACAGTCGGGGCTTCGCACAGGGGACCGCCCGACTGGGCCGGCCCAGCAGGGCGTGCGGATACTGTAGCGTGTAACGGTTGAATAATTCGCAAAAAATTATGCGCGTTAGCGTGGGATCAAACTACAAACCTACTGGGATGGTTGATAGTTGATAGCCACTACACAAGAGGACAACCACTGACTAAAAGTGCAGCACAAAGCTTTAAGAAGAATGTCGACAACATATATGATTTAAAATAAAAATCAAACACGACCTTTTCTCTGCAACCGTGCATATTATTTTGAAACGCGGTTCTTTAAAAAATTTGTGAATAGTATTTCAAAAAATTAATATTTTAAAACAATAAAAAAATTTAAGCGCTAACATTTGCAAAATTGTTAATAATCTTCAAAATCTCAAACAGTTTTATAAAGCACAAAAGATTTTTTTGGAAAATATTGTTTATTCTTGAAAACATGAACATTTTTGTAATCATTGATCAATTTCTAAGAAACGGGAATATTTTTTGTAAAGTTTGAACGACGTTTGCAAACAGGATATTTTTTAAACTTCGAAGAAATTCAAAAGTATGAACAATTTGAGGATCTACAAACAAAAAATGAAATCGGGTACATTTTTTGAAATTCCAAGAAAAAAGAAAAGAAAAACAAGAACATTTTTTTAAAACAGGAACATTTTAAACTCCCGAACAAAATAAGAAAACGCGAGCAAAACACAAACACTTTTTTAAACTCCTGAACCAATTTTGAAAATGAGAACATTTTCTGGAAATCTCAAAAGAAATAAAAAACATGAACAATTTTGAAGAGACACATTTCCTGAAAAGGGAACATTTTCTGAAACTCCTGAAATAAATTTAAAAACCCAAATAAATTTCTCAGAACATGAATTTTTTTTGAAAAAGTGTTTTTTTAATTTCATGAACAATTGTTTTGGAAAACATCAATTTTTGAAAATTCGGAACAACTTTTGGAAAAAAAGAAATAAATTTGAAAAAGGAAAAACATGAACATTTTTAAAACATAAACATTTTTTTAAAACACGATTTTTTTTCAAATTTGTGAACATTTTTTTGAAAATACGATTTTTTTTAAACCCCGAATATATTTTCAAATTTTTGAACAATTTTGAATTCTAAACATTTTAAATATGGGAAATTCTCTGATTCAACCGATCGATTTCCACCCCATTATCCGCCCCTTGTTCCACGTGACGCGTATCTTGCATTGGGGCCACCAACCACTATAGCAAGCGGTTTCTTTTTCTCCTCATCTCCACAAGGGAATGGATAAGACGATTGATGTCTACTGGGCAGCCGTAGACGAGGTCAGGCGCGGGCTCCGTCTGCTGCGCAGCCATAGATGAGGTCGGGCGCGGGCGCCGCTGCCGCCGACGGTCGGCGCTTGCTGGGCAGCCATGCCTCCGCTGACCTCCTCTGTGTCATCCCCGACCGTCACCGGCCGCCTCCCTGTTGCAATTGCAATGCCGGAGTTGCAAGCGACGACGACGAACAATAGTTGTGCTCTTACGACATGAATCGGTAACATGCTGCAAAAAAGAAAGAACAAAAAAATATGTAACATTAGTTATGTTGCAAAAGTCTTTCCGCAACATCACCTATGTTGCAAAAAAGCGAAGCCCAAAAATATTTCTGCAACATGACATATGTTACAAATATTTTTCGCAACACAACTTCTGTTACAAATATTTTTTACAATAATTTTTGTGTTTCAAATATTTCCGCAGCATCACCTATGATGTTTGTTGCGAAAAATATTTCTATAACAAACTCTGTTGTAAATAAAATTCTATAGATATTTCCACGACACGATCTTTGTAGCAGAAAATATTCTATAACAAACTCCATTGCAAAAAAAAAAAAAAATCTACAGACGTTGCTGCAACATGTTTTGTGTTGTCGAAAATTTACAACATAATCTATACTGA
Organism: Triticum dicoccoides; assembly: GCF_002162155.2. Taxonomy (NCBI): domain Eukaryota; kingdom Viridiplantae; phylum Streptophyta; class Magnoliopsida; order Poales; family Poaceae; genus Triticum; species Triticum dicoccoides. The sequence continues at coordinate 488,582,434 of NC_041389.1, read as the reverse complement.
AAAAGTTAAAATTCCCGTCAGACATTTGATGACGTTGGTGTGAGGGGGACTTTTTTGTTTCTGCAACAAGCCTCTTGTTGCCAAGGGAACAAGCGCACAACGCTACGTTTGTTGCAACGGGGCAAGAGCAAAGTTTTTTTTTCTATAACAGAGATCTTGTTTATGAAACATAGGCCTTGTTTCAGAAAAAAACGGTTCGGTAGGAGCGCAACAAGGCTCGTGTTGCAAAGGTTGATGCACGCTCACTGAAAGATCAGACGGTTGGCTAGCTCACGATCCTACGGCTACTAAGGCGGGGGATGTTTTCTAAACATCAACCGGCAGACACGTAGCTGCCCCCTTTAAATATTTACACATTTTTTTAAAAAGAAACAGAAAATGGAAAGAAAAGAAGAAGACAAAATAAACATTAAAGATTAAAACGAAAATGAAAATTAAAAAAGAAATAGAAAAGAAAAAAACTAAATTAAAACCAGCCACAAAAGACAACAGGAAAAAAGAAAAACCGATTCGGGGAACCTTCTAGATGGTTCCCAAAACCGGAGAAAACCATAGCTACGCTAACCGCTAACGGGCCGGCCCAGATCGCGTTGTTCGCTCCTGAATCCTATGCAAACTCTTCAAAACTTGAGGCACCGTGCATCGTATAAATTTTTTCCCTCATTTGGTACGAGGGGATCGAGAGGGAGGATTAACCTCGCGAGGCCAGAAACCTCGACAAACTTCGGTGACCCATTTGTTCCATGGGTTTGCACAGCCCAACCCCCCCGACCCCCGTTCGACCCCTTCCTATCCACGCGCCTTCGTGAATATGGGCTCAATGAGATTCGAACCGAGCACCTCAGCACTTACAACTTAACGGGATAACCACCGGACCATGCTAGCTTTTTTGTATACAGGAAGAAACCCGGCGAAGTTAATGTTTACTTTAGTAAAATGTTAACGTATAACCGAAATAAATCTCTTTGAAAAAAGTAAATTTGAAAAAATATCATCGATTTCTAGAAAAGTTCATCGTTTTTTTAAATAATTGATTATGAAGAAGAGTTCATCAGTTTTGAAAAAGAGTTCATCTATTTGAAAAGAGTTCATCGGTTTTGAAAAGAGTTTATAGGTTTTGAAAAAAAAAGTTCATCGATCTTGAAAAGAGTTCATTGATTTTGAAAAAAAAGTTCACCAATTTTGAAAAGAGTTCCAATCTTATAAGTAGACACAAGTAGCTATTTATTTTCATGATTTAGTGACCATTCTTGAAGATCTTCATGATTTAGAGTGTTAAATTAACATGTTCAAAATCTATACGTGTTCAAGGAACTTCATATGTATTAGAAGCTATTTATTTTGGAAACTCACTATGCAATATGGATCACTATTTATTTTATTGTGTCGAAGTACTTTCTTTTGTCTACTTGGCATATTGATGATTTCAAGCACGTTATTTGTTCTTGTGCCAAAATGTGACAGACACCATTCAATCTTGTAGGTTGCCACCTGGATGCTCTTTGGACTACGACATTGACATGGGCATTTGTTGTAGTGCCAAATCTTCCGTAGTGATGCCATCTTTGTTCATTGTGTATTATATGTATGGGACTATATGCTATGGAACTTTGTTATGGGACTGTATGCTATGGAACTTTGTTATGGGACTATATGCTATGGAACTTTGTTATATGTATGGGACTATATATGCTATATGGAACTTTGTTCATTGTGTATTATATTTGCTATGGAACTATGTTGTCCTATTATGGTTGTGTACTGTGTGGATCTTTGGTATGGATCAAGGCAATTATTATATGATCTTTGGTATGGATCAAGGCAATTATTATATTGTGTGTTAACTGTTGAATTTTCGATTTTCAAATAAAAAAAGCGGCGCAGGCTTTGCTGTCAGGAGGCAGCCAGCAAAGAAGATTTGTCGTCTGGGGCAGACGGCAAACCTGCCACATGTCGCCAGCATGCGCTACCTGGCCCGACAGCCTAACATTTTTCCGTCTGGGCCCGACGCTACTGGACGACAAAGTCCTGCCGTTTTGTCGACTTGGGAACGAGCAACGTGACGGCAAACGTATGATTCTTTGTCGTCTGCCTGGATGTCCACTTGACGGCAAAGATATGTGATTTTGCCGTCTGTCTGGATGGCCCATTGACGGCAAAGATATGAGACTTTGACGTCTGTCTGCATGGCCGGTTGACAGCAAAACACTTGACGTCGTCCGTCCGCCCGTCCATTCCGTTTGTTGGCATTTTTTGCCGTCTGGTTTGCCTGCTAACGGCAAACTATATAGACTGACAGCAAAATCTTTGTCGTCATCCGGAAAAAATAACAGACGACAAAGTATTCTTTGCCGACTTATCTTTGCCGTCTGACTTTGCCGTGTACTTCCCGACGGCAAATTCTTTGCCGTCTGGATTTAGGTCTTTGCCGTATGTGATCCAAAGACGGCAAATTACCTGTTTCCTATAGTGTAGTGGGGGAATCAAATTTCTCTTGGTGGAAGTGTAGATCCGGGCCTTCTGAACCAATCCCTAGAAAATCAACAAGTTTGATTGGCTAGTGATGAGGACATCCCAACCATGGGCACCACACCACCAATCATCAACGATCCAATCACGAGAAGCCGCGCAATGCAAATACATGATCAGGTGAACGCTAACTTAAGTATATCATTTGACCTTGAAAACATGGTTGTGCCTTCACCTCCTTTGTTGTTGGTTGAACTCAGGTGTGATAGCAAAGAAGGCCAAACACATTTCAGTCCGTGCAAAATAATGGTTTATGGCGGAGAAACAAAGTTAGGAATTCATGAAGAATGAGTTGTCTGCCGAAGAAACATTGTTCCGATTCTAAGGAAACAATGTTTCGCATGAGTTTGGATATCCCAACTTGCGAAAGGTTCCCAAAACTCGAGTTTTCTGCTGAAGGAAACATTGTTCGACCCCAGTGAACAATGTTTGGTCGGGAACTACCAACTACCTCCAACGAGAGTTTTCCAGAAGCTACCTCATTAAGTCTTGAAGTCATTTAGTCAAACAAAGTTGGTTCACTTTCAAACCTAAGCTGGTTCCAGAAGCTAGTTCTCTTTCACACCTATCTAGGGGGGTTGTCCTAATTATAAATAGGCTAGCTCTTCCGTTCGTTGGGGACTTTTGCCATTTCTATCAAAGACCAAAGACATAGACTCCTCCTGAGATTGGAGAGCTCTTGTTACCCTTATTCTTGTGATTCCTTGAGAAATTGCTCCTAATTCGTGCTCCACGACTAGATCGTGTTGTGTGGATTAGAGTTTGTGGTTTCCCTTGCGGATTGCACCTATCCCGTGCTCCATGACTTGAGCGTGGTTGTGTGGGGTAGTATTGCGGGTTGTGGATCGGCGAATGTTCGGATTGCAAGCTTCGGTAAGCCTCCTTCTCGTCGGGTCATAATCTCTTATTTTCCACTTTCCGGCTGCTTGCAGCTAGTTATCCCCATCCATTTATCGATCCTACGCCGTGAAGATCGGACCTCCCCTTGTACTCCCTCTTCTTCGAAGACGGGGTCGCATCATCTGGTATTCAGAGCAAGGTTTACATTGTAGGATCTGTATCCTTTTAGCTAGATCTATCATTTTTAGTTTGGGTTTTCCCCGTCCTAGAGTCCAAAGCCAAAAAGCCACAAAAAATCCAAGCCTTTGTTTACTGAGATCTAGTTGTTTGCTTTCCTCTTTGTGTTTGCACCAAGTTCTATCCAAAGTTGCTGCTATTTTCTTTGAGTCTTGTTGGATCTTTTGTGCTGCAAAAAAAGAGCAAAAAGAGAGAGAGCGAGAAAAAAAGAGTGGAAAAAAGAGCAAAAAAAAAAGAAAAATAAAAGAGAAAGTGTTGAGCAAGTGTGCAATCATATTCAGTTTGGTGAGAAATTTCAGAAGTTGAAGTGGCAAGTGTTGCAGCTCAAACGTGGTGCAAGGATCTACAAATTTTTTTGCTTGTTCTTTTGGTTTGCATCGATTGGATCTCAGCACTAGCCCTCCCTTTTTACCCCACCCAGATCCACCTAGAAACCGCCAGCTTCCTTCCTTTCATTCGCCCGTCCACTCCTGTTTTGCTACTTCCGCACAGCCACCAAGGAATCATTAGAATTTGGGTAAGCAAGAAGGTGAGCTGAGTGTTTTCCACATATATTTTTCCTTTTCCACTTGTTTCCAAGAGTTAACATGACAGGATCCAACTCGAGTGTACATGGACATCAACATGTGGAAGATGATCTCCCAAAAACTTGCGCATCACTTGGTGATATGATTGATGAGAGTATAGTTGCGGCCATGCGATGGATGTTTGGTGGTCGTCTTCCTATCGCGGGTAATGGGGATCAACATCAACACAGCCCCGCCGCCTCGCTGGCCGCCGACAACCGGCAACGTCAAGAACACAACGATCACCATGTTGGTCGTGGTAGAGCGGCAGGAGCTGCTGCCTACGGCGCCCCTGCTGTTGGTGCTGAACGGAGGCGTGGCGACTTTGCTATCCCCTGTGAGGGTGGGCTGCATGAAGGAGAAGCTCGCGGGCGAGGCCATGACCCCCGCGGGTTTCCTGCCGATCACAGGCGACGAGCGGCACAAGTTGGTGATGCCATCTTCCTTGAAGATCTCTCCGAGCATGGTGACAAAGATGAAGGCATGGGGGACTATGAACCCTACTCCCCACCTCACCGTGGTGCTGTTTTTGGTCGCAATGGTCATCATTATGACCGTCGTGATTAAGATGACCGTGACAACCAAGCGAGAGTGAAGCTACATGTGCCATCATTCACGGGAAAAGAGGACTCGGATGCATATATTGAGTGGGAAGAGAAGTGTGATCAAATATTTTGCATCCATGGTTTTTCTGAAGCCAAGAGAGTTGATCTTGCTGTTATGGAGTTCTTTGGTTATGCTCTTACATGGTGGAATCAGCTGCAAGACGATCGGTTGATGTCAGGCAATAATCATATCCGCAGCTGGACTTTGATGAAGGAAGTCATGATGCGCCGTTTTGTTCCATCATACTATGAGAGGCAATTGTACAAACGGTTGCAGAGGCTCACTCAAGGTTCTCGCACTGTTGAGGAATACTATAAAGAGATGGAGGTGCTGCTAATTCGGATAAGAACCCGTGAAAGTGATGAGGCAAAGATGGCAAGATTTTTACATGGGCTGAATGATGAAATATCAAATTTTGTGGAGATGTTTCCTTATGATACTTTACAAGATGTGGTACATCAAGCTATAAGAGTTGAGAAGAAGAATATGCGTAATGGTCGTACTCGTGCCTTCCAAGGCCGCACCACCACACGCTCATGGCAGCGAGCACAACATCCATATGGTTCCTAGTTTGAGGGTTCACCACCTAGACACCCACATGCCTCGATGGCTTCCTCACATGCTATTCGCAATCAAGATAAGAGGTCATCAGCTACAACAGGAGTATCCTCTGCTCCACCTCCAGAAAGGAGTTCTACACGCAGCAGCGACATTCAATGCCACAAGTGCAAAGGAAGAGGTCATATTTCTTCAGAATGTCCAAGCAAAAGAACTATGATCATTAATGAACGAGGTGAATGGGAATCTGAAAGTGACCCTGAAGGTGGCAATGATGAAGTGGAGGAGGAGCAAGGTTGAGAAGTAGGAGGAACTATTTTATCTCATGAGGAACTTGATGGAGAAGTTTTGGTTGTATGTCGTTCACTTAACGCCCAGGTTGTGTAGGAGGAAAAGGGGCAGCGGCATAATCTTTTCCACACCCGTTGCCTTATCAACTCAAAGATATGTCGAGTGATTGTTGATAGTGGCAGCTGCAACAATATTGCAGCTACGGAGATGGTCGAGAAGCTTCAATTGCAAACAAAACGTCACCCACACCCATACCGCATGTAATGGCTGAATGATTGTGGCGCAATTAAGGTGATTAGTAGTGTGCAAATACCAATTTTAGTAGGGACATATCAGGATGATGTTGAGTGTGATGTGGTGGTGATTGACGCTTGTCACTTGCTTCTTGGGCGACCGTGGTTGCATGACCGTGATGTGAAAATCAGCGGGCGTGCGAATCACTTATGTTTTGTTCATAGCGGAGAAAAGTTCACTTGGCTGCCCATGATACGCGAGGAAGTCTATCTTGATGAGTTGAAAAGAAAATGCAAGAAAAAAAGGAGAGAGTGATCATACACAACGAGTGAGCCACCAACATAGTGAGGGAGTGTTTCCACAGCCAAAAGCTCCACAGCCAAATATGGCCAAGCCCCGCGAAAAACAGGGATTAGTTATGATGGCTAGGAAAAGGGACCTGCAGGAATTGAGAGAACCTAATACTCCATTCTTTGTCACTACAAAAAAAAGACACATCCGTGACATTTTGGGCCGAACGAATTTTTTTCCTGTCATACTTATGACACTTCTATGACAATAATTGTGACAAAACCCGGTATCATCATAGATGTGGTGCGCTCCTACTTCTATGACAAACAATCATGACAGAAAATGGGCTTTTCATCCTGGGCGGGTCGGAGACGCAGCTGCATGACATTCTTTGGGCCGTCCATGACAGAAAAAACCGTGGTAGAAGCGAGGGCTAGGAAAATATCGGGGTGTTCTCGGTTACGGTGGGTGGTTGGGGCTGAGCGATGCACGGAGGTTTGTGCATTTCTCTTGTACACGCAGGCGCGTGGGTGCGAGGCGTTGGGCTCTAACTGAACCCGAGCGATTCCACTGCAGGCTACGCGTTACTGAACCCGAGCGATTGACTGATGGCTGTTAACTGAACCCGATCGAGCGATTCTTGAGGTTGATCTTGCCCTTGGTCTTGTTCACGAGGATGAGGGCCTTCACTTTGTTCTTCGGAAGCGTGTGGGTCTTGGGGAGGTGATGGCTCCACTTGAGTGGAGCATTGTCCTTCTCCTTCAGCCACAAGGGGTTCCTCATTGGGTAGAATTTGACCAATACCCATTCTTCTTATGGCTTGGGGAGGAATTTCACCACCTACATCACAACTACCACTTTGCTCCACTTGGGAGCCGTTATTTTCGTCAAACTCCACGTTATACGTCTCCTCAATGAGTCCGGTGGACTTGTTGAGAACACGGTAAGCATGAGAGTTTGTAGCATAACCAACAAATATGCCCTCATGAGCTCTAGCCTCAAATTTAGACACGAACACCTTTCTTGAGAATGAAACACTTACAACCGAACACCCGGAAGTACTTGAGGTTGGGCTTGTTGCCGGTGAGTATCTCATAAGGAGTCTTGTTCAAGCCTTTGCGAAGATAGAGCCGATTGGATGCATGACATGCGGTGTTGATGGCTTCGGCCCAAAAGTTGTATGGAGACTTGAACTCCGCCATCATGGTCCTAGCCGCATCCATCAACGTCCGGTTCTTCCTCTCCACAACACCATTTTGTTGAGGGGTATATGGAGCAGCATATTGGTGCTTGATCCCCTCATCACTAAGAAACTCATCCAAGGTGTAGTTCTTGAACTCGGTGCCGTTGTCACTTCTAATTGTCAAGATCTTTGCATTATGTTGACGTTGAGCTTCATTTGCAAAGTCGATGACGGTTTGTTGAGTCTCACTCTTCCTCTTGAAGAAGTATACCCAAGTGTATCTTGAATAATCATCCACAATTACCAAGCAATACTTTCCACCTCTGAGACTATCAAAAGATGGAGGCCCAAAGAGATCCATGTGAAGGAGCTCCAAGGGTCTCTTCGAGTAGATGATGGTTGAAGGAGGGTGAGGCTTCTCATGAAGCTTTCCTTCAATACAAGCACTGCAAGCACAATCTTTGGCAAAACTAACATTTGTTAGTCCACGAACATGGTCCCCCTTGAGAAGACTTTGCAAAGATCCCATATTGACGTGGGCTAAACGGCGATGCCAAAGCCATCCCACGTCAACTTTAGCCATTAGGCATGTCGCGGTCTTAGTGGGTCGCTCCGAAAAGTTAATCACATAGAGACCGTTCTCGACATGCCCAACAAAGGCTACTTTAAGAGTCTTGCTCCACAAGAGGGCCACGGTATCAATGTCAAAGAAAGTAGCAAAACCCATGAGTGCAAGTTGACGAACGGAAAGCAAATTGTATGCAAGGGACTCAACAAGCATGACTTTCTCGATCGTTAGATCATGAGAAATGACAACCTTGCCAAGACTCAGTACCTTAGAATGTGATGCATCACCCCACTCGACATTGGTGGGCATAGATGGAATCTTTTGCACGTCCACCACCAAGTCCTTGCTCCCGGTCATATGATTTGTTGCTCCACTATCGAGCAACCATGATCCCCCACCGGAAGCAAACACCTACAAGAGATCAATGCTTGGTTTTAGGTACCCATTTAGTAATGGGTCCTTTGATGTTAGTAACAAGGGTCTTGGGAACCCAAATAGACCATTCAATGTACTCATAAGGAGAGCCAACAAATTTAGCATAAACATGTCCATCACTAGCACGGCACAACACATATGATGGGTTAAAGTCGCCGGCTTTGTTTGAGGAAATGCTTTTGCCCTTTTGGACATCAAATCCCTTAACATTTTCCTTCTTCTCCTTAGGAGCACCCTCTCCCTCTTTCACAAACGTTTGCTTGAGAGGAGGAGGACGTTTGGTCTTGTTGTTCTTCTTCTTCTTGCTCTTGGACTTGGGTGCAAACCCAATTCCTTCCTTGGCCACAACTTCCTTTTGATTGCTCAAAAGGTCGTTGAGGTTCTTCTCACCTTGAATGCATGTCACAAGGCCTTTCTCAAGTTGATCCTTCAACTTGGCATTCTCCTCCACAAGATGCACATGCTCACAACACGGGTTAGTAGCACATGCATTATCAATTAATACCATATGAGGAAAGGTGGCCTTTTCCTTGATTAGCTTAACTTGGAGTGGAGCATGAGACTCCTTGAGGTTAGAGTGAGAACCCTTCAAGACCTTGTGGGCCTTGTCAAGTATCTCAAACTCCTATTTGAGTCTAGAATGATCAACCCCAAGTTTAGCCTTCTCGGATGTTAGCACACGAGACACGACAAGAGCATGATCAAGATCTTTCTTTAACTTAGCATGGTCATCATTGTGTGACTCCTCAAAAGTCAAACGATGCACACGCTCTTCCTCAAGAGCATTAGAGAGATCTGATATCTCATCGGCATAGTCACGACTATGACCTTCCATCTTAGAGATGGTTTCTTCGTGGGCCTCGATCATGTCATTGGCCTCACCAAGTTGTTCCAAGAGAGCAACAAAGTGCTTCTTGGACTTACCCTTGAGCTTACTCATAAAAGACTCAAATTCATTCACTTCCTCATTAGACTCAACATGTTCTTCAATGCAATCCTCCAAGGAGGGATTAGTAATGATGGTGGTTGTGATGTTGGGGGTTATCTTGTTTGAAGCTTTAGCCATGAGGCACTTGGCGGTGATGTTTTCGTTGGGTGAATCAAAGAGAGACACCGGGGGAGTAGTAGCAATGGCAACGGATGCCATGGCCATTGCTTCTCCACTTTCATCATCATCGTCATCCTCTTGGTATTCTTCTTGAACCACCAACTCACGAGTTGGAGTCTTCTTGGCGAAGTTGGTCTTGTTGGGGAAGGACTTGGCTTTGTCTTTTCGGATAAATTTGCCACCATTGTCTTCCCGCTTCTCGTAAGGGTAATATGCAACGAAATGGCTCACATTGCCACAGTTGAAGCAAGTTCTAACTCGTTGCTTGCCCTTGACGCCACTTGAGTTGTTCTTGTTGAAGTTGGGTCTTGAATTCTTCTTGCTCCAAAATTGTCTTGAAGCAAGGGCCATGTGCTCATGATAATCATACTTGGTGTCTTCGGGATTACTCTCCTCATCTTCCACTTCTTCCTCTTCTTCCATGATAACCTTGGCCTTCATAGCAAGGTTGGGCTTCTTTGCCCTTTGAGAACGGAGCACCGCATTGTCGGCGGTCTTGTCCAAGATGCTCATTGCAACGAACTCATCCAACACTTCACTTGAGGTCATGGAGTGGAAGTCCGGTCTTTGACGAATGACGGAGGACATGGCCTTGTTGTAGGGCATCATGGCCTTGAGGAACTTGTGCTTGATCCAATTGTCATCCGTGTCCTTGCTTCCATGATCTCGGAGTGAGACCGCGAGTTTGGTCACTCTTCGAAAGAGCTCACGAGGTTCTTCATCTTCTTTCATTGCAAACTCATTGGCTTCATCTTGCACCACTTCATAGTTGGAGAGTTGAATGCTAGCACTCCCTCGATAGAGAGACTCAACACATTTCCATGCTTCTTTAGCCATGGCATGAGGTCGAAGATGAGGGAGATCTTCGGGAAGGATTGCATCTTGGATGATGAAGAGAGCACTCTCATTGAATTGATTGTCCACGGCTTCTCGAGGGGTGAAGTTGCTTGGGCCATAAGGATAGAACCCTTCTTCAATGATTCTCCAAAGGTTAGTGTTCACATGTTTTAAATGACGCTTGAAGCGATAAACCCAAGAATCAAAATCTTCATGTTTCTCATATTTAGGAGGAGGACCGGCATGATTCAAATGAGTGGAAGGGATCGGCCCTCCATAAATTGGGGGTTCCACATGGGCAAAGATGCCGGTGCCATTTCTACCACTAGTAGAAGGACTCTTTTCAATGTTAGCTTCCCCCTTGTCGGAGGTAGCATCCGTCACCTTGTTAGTGGGATCACCCACTTTCACCGGCGAGGTAGATTGTTTAAGTCCTTCTAGGAATTCAGTAAACATGCTTTTAACCTCGCCCGTTATGGAGGTTTTCAATGTGTCTAAAGCCACATTGAATTCCTCACGTGAGACCGAGGTTCCCCCTTCGGCCGAAGACGAGATGGGATTCACACTGGAGTGCTCCTCCGCACCGTCGTTGGTGTCAACCATACTCTTCGGACCACAAAGTCCTTAATAAAGAGACGAGGCTCTGATACCAATTGAAAGGATCGATATGGTTGACTAGAGGGGGGGGGGGTGAATAGGCAACTAACAATTTTTAAGCTTTTCTTTACCAAATAAAACTTTGCAACAAAATAGGTTGTCTAGATGTGCAACTAAGTGAGCAACCTATATGATGCAATAACAACTAGCACATAAGCAAGCAAGGGATACAACACAAGTAGGCTTGCAAAAGTAAAGGCACGAAATAACCAAGAGTGGAGCCGGTGGGGATGAGGATGTGTTACCGAAGTTCCTTCCTTTTAAGGGGAAGTACGTCTCCGTTAGAGCGGTGTGGAGGCACAATGCTCCCCAAGAAGCCACTAGGGCCACCGTATTCTCCTCACGCCCTCACACAATGCGAGATGCCGTGATTCCACTATTGGTGCCCTTGAAGGCGGCGACCGAACCTTTACAAACAAGGTTGGGGCAATCTCCACAACAATTGGAGGCTCCCAACAACACCACTAAGCTTCACCACAATGGAGTATGGCTTCGAGGTGACCTCAACCGTCTAGGGTGCTCAAACGCCCAAGAGTAACAAGATCCGCTAGGGATAAGTGGGGGGAATCGAATATCTCGTGGTGGAAGTGTAGATCGGGCCCTTGTCACCCAATCCCGAGAAAATCAACAAGTTTGATTGGCTAGGGAGAGAGATCGGGCGAAAATGGAGCTTAGAGCAACAATGGAGCTTAGAGGTGGAAGAGGTAGTCAACTAGAGGTAGGAGATGCCCCTTATATAGTCATGGGAAAGATCCAACCGTTATCCACATGTTCAGCCTGCGACAAGCGGTACTACCGCTCCAGGGGCGTGGTACTACCGCAAGGCCGCGCGGTACTACCGTGGCGGACCACGGTACTTCCGCGATAGCAGCAGAGGCCAGGACTTGCCTGACTTGGGTGCAGTACTACCGCTTGGGCGGTACTACCGCTCCCTCTTGCGGTACTACGGCAAGGCAGGAAAGTCATTACCTACGAAGAGCGCGGATGAAATAAATTACATCCGTGCCTACTTCCGCTGAAAATGAGGCAGTGCAAAAATCCGACGCGGTACTACCGTGCACGAGGCGCGGTACTACCGTTGAGGCGCGGATGTAAAAAATGACATCCGCTCCTACTACCGTGACGCCGCGGTACTAGGTAGGAGGGCCACTGTACTACGACTCTTGGGGAGTGGTGTTACCGTGGGGCGCAGATGTACAAAATTACATCCGCCCCTATTACCGTACCGGAGCGGCACTAGGCCTGGGAGCCACGTTACTAAGGCTCCAGAGGAGCGGTACTACCGTGACCCACAGCGGTACTACCGTTGGTGCTTGCGGTACTACCGCAAGTACAGCAGTAGCCATCAGATTTAGGCACAACTAGGATAACGAAGAGATGCTCCAAAGTGGAAGGAAAGGTAGGACAAGTGTACGTGTTGATTCCGCCCAAACCTTTCCGATGCGGACCCCCTCTTAATTGTATGGCTCTCCTACGACTCAAATCCACCAAAGAGAAACGTAGAACAACGCCGACTTCAATAATCTCCGAGGGGCACCGAATCGTCTCGTGCCTAGTGATGAAGTATCTAAGAAACTCAAGGCACACGATTAGTCCGCAAAAGCATTGTCATCAATCACCAAAACACTTAAGGGATACAAATGCCCTTACAGAGGGCCTCGCGGGCCCTAAGGATGGTCTGATACAGCGCCCGCTGCTCATTCAGGAAGCCAGGATCATCAAACACCTATGAGCACCTTCGAGAGACTGAGACGACATGAAATGGTAAGGCCGCGCTTGGGAGCTCTGGTTTATTTCACACTTGTATTAAGATACAAGAGTAATTTACTCGTCATCGGAAACAACGCGTAAAATACAGGCGTAATGAAACCGAGGGCCCGAGGTCTGTAAGTAAAACCGGCGGGTTACACGTGTAATTTGAGAGACCAGTGTATATTTTACTAGTCGAAATCGACCAACCAAGTGCTTCGCCAGAGACCATCTGCTTTTATTTACAAGCGTCAGTTTTACAAGCGGTTTTGGTTGGAAAACGACGATCCAATCACGGCCTAAGATGATGAGTTGGTCGGAAGATCATATGATTTCACGTCTAACCTACCCGACTTGTCTTATAGGCTATGAATGAAACATAAGATGATGAACTTCTTAAGCACGGAAACAACAAAAGAGGATGATCTTCTTAACAAGCAAATCACTGGCATTAGATCGACATGCAAAGATACGAAGCATTATTCTCAGGAGGCACAGTGAACAGCTCGTGATGCCGCATGCCACAACATTCGAATCTCAACTTTGCAATCAAACACAAGGCCTAGCATTACATAGACAATATTCAGAACAAACTCTTAAAATATCTTACATAAGTCAACATTCATGTGACTATGCATCTCAGCAGAGTAAATATTTATGTCTGAACTGAAGACAGGATAGGAAAAAATGATTGACGTTGCTCGCAGCAAAGGGAGTCCCACTAAAAAATATCAAATGCATGTCTTCTAGCTAACATCAATGAGCAAACATTGACAAGGTTTTCCAATTCCAATATATTAAACTAATGTCAACTTTGACAAGCTTTTCCCCTTCAAAATATGTAATGCCTATGATTTTGGAACGGGAAGGTGTCGGTGTCAAAACCGGCGGATCTCGGGTAGGGGGTCCCGAACTGTGCGTCTAAGGCTAATGGTAACAGGAGGCGGGGGGCACAATGTTTACCCAGGTTCGGGCCCTCTCTATGGAGGTAATACCCTACTTCCTGCTTGATTGATCTTGATGATATGAGTATTACAAGAGTAGATCTACCACGAGATCATAGAGGCTAAACCCTAGAAGCTAGCCTATGATTATGATTGTTGTTGTCCTACGGACTAAACCCTCCGGTTTATATAGACACCAGAGGGGGCTAGGGTACACAGAGTCGGTTATAGAGAAGGAAATCTACATATCCGAATTGCCAAGCTTGCCTTCCACACAAAGGAGAGTCCCACCCGGACACGGGACGAAGTCTTCAGTCTTGTATTTTCATAGTCCAACAGTCCAGCATAAGCATATAGTCCGGCTGTCCGAGGACCTCCTAATCCTGGACTCCCTCCGTAGCCCCTGAACCAGGCTTCAATGACGATGAGTCAGGCGGGCAGATTGTCTTCGGCATTGCAAGGCGGGTTCCTTCTCCGTATACTCCAAAGAAGCTTGAACACAAGAATCGTGTTCGACTCTGCAAAACAAATTCCACATACCACCGTAGAGAGCACAATATTCCACAAGTCTAATCTGTTGACAACTTTTTCATAGCGTGACATCGCGCCGCGGCCCGGTCATTATTCAAACCGTTTTTCTCAACCTGCTACTGCACATCTTGGAAGGCGGTTTCATAGGCACGTCTTGTCGAAGCAGAGATCGTGTCCCCTTATCACGAGATTCTCATCAATACGGGTGTGGGTAACCCAACCACGTCGTTAACACGACGCTTGGGGAATAAGCGAGTTTCTAGGGCAAGTGGGGAGGCACATGATCCCTGCTGCCTTTATAAGGAGATAAGGATTCCCCCTTTTCACCCACGCCTTCTTCTTCCTCTGCTCATCCATTCTCTCTTGCTCGAGCTCCAGTGCCCAAGCATTTTCCTTCTCCGCAAAGCCATTCCGAACATGTCCGAATCGAGAGGCAAGTGGATGGCCTCCTCGGAGGAGGACATCATGAAGCTTCGGGAGGCTGGATACCTGTCCGCAAACATCGCGCATCAGCTTCCGGCCGAAGGGCAGATCGTCCCTACCCCGAAACCCCAAGAAAGGGTAGTATTCCTCTCTCACTTTGTCCGCGGGCTGGGATTCCCCCCACCCATTCGTCCATGGACTAATGTTCTACTACGGGCTAGACTTCCATGATCTGGCCCCCAACTTCATCCTCAACATCTCGGCGTTCATTGTCGTGTGCGAGGCCTTCCTCCGAATCACGCCCCACTTCGACCTATGGCTGAAGACCTTCAACATAAAGCCAAAGGTGGTGGGCGGCCAACAAGCGGAGTGCGGGGGCGCCATGGTGGGCAAAATGCCCAATGTCACTTGGCCCGAAGGCTCCTTCGTGGAGACTATGAAGGGGTGGCAATCGGGGTAGTTCTGCATCACCAAGCCGCGCGACGCTAACTGGGTGGTGCCCCCTGCATTTCGATCTGGCATCCCCATGCGGCTCACCTCCTGGAAAGAGAAGGGCTTAGCCTGGGGCTCAGCGGCGGAGCTGACCGGACTTCAGGCCTGCGTCCAAAATATGATAGGCAAGAAAATCAAGCTTGTCAACGTGGTCCAGGTTATGCTCCTTTGCCGGATCCTTTCATGTCAAAGACGGGTTTGCAATCTATGGGAGTTCGACCCAGCCGAACACCAGACACTATGAGATCTCTTCGGCATGACGCACGAAGACGTCTGGGAGGTGATGTTCAAGGCCAACGAGGTACCACCACCCATAACCGAAGATCGCAGACTCAGCGCGAAACGCCCAGCCAATCCGGTGAGTTTTTATATTTTGCGAGATGTGCCTTTTATCCGCACATTAGCGGGAGGAATCTAAGCCTCCATGCCAATTTAACAGGACTGGGTAGCGATAGTGGAGCGGATTGACTTTCCGGCTCCGCTACCTGAAGATCGAGAATCGTCTCTTCTAACGAAGATGCTGTTTCTGGCGCCCTACAAGGTGCCAGAGAAGAAGGCCAAGAAGACGGCCGCGGGGACCAGGGAAGGTCTCCGTCGCAAGGTTGCATCGAACATGACGTCCGAAGACACCAAAACACACTCCTCCAACGAAGACGAGGAGGAGGAAGAGGAAATCCCTCCCCCCAACCGAGGGGAGAAAGAAGAGGAAGGCCACCCCGCAGGAGGAGGCCGAGGTGTCCAAGAAGGGAAAGACCTTCCTTCCAGACCACTCCATCGCAACCACCAACAGCGGCGAGGAGTGGGAGCCTTTCCTACTGTTTACCCTTCAAAAAAAAAACCACCAACAGCGGCGAGGAGTGGGAGCCCAGGGACAAGCCCCTGGCTAAGTCGTAAGTATCCGGATACTATAATACTTCTGGTATGTTTTGCTTTATTGCTTCTTATCATGCCGAACATGCATATGCAGTCCGGCCAAATCCCACATCGAGGTATCCTCATCTTCGGATGGGTCTCTAGGCCCGTCGACGATGAACAATGATTCGGTTCCGACAGCCTCCTCCCCCAGGCCCGTGGACGACATTGAGGTGTTGTCTTGAAGGATACCGGGCCCAGGGGAGACAGTTCC